>NC_133596.1:7556084-7865266 GCF_964106895.1 Numenius arquata
TTACCCGTCAGAGCGATGTCCCTGTGTTGCTTTCCAGGTGATTCATGTCTTCAGGATCTGGAGAAGTTTCTTTTGACATGCACACTCAGCCCTCCAAAGAATGTCACCCTTGATTAATGTCAGAAAGCAGAGTGTGCCATTTAAAGGATTTTGGAAAAACGGCATATGGAGTGGGTTTTAATGCTGATTTTTTGACAGCCTTCATGTTTGGCCTTGACATGCTGCAGCATAGACTGTCTTCCACTGGCCATTTATCAGAGGTATCACAGGACAGAAAAAGACATTAAAAGCTATTTTAAATGAGTCTAGGATGACCTCAGGCTGGATTAATGTATTTGGGAGGACTGACCAATCTGACAGTCTCACATTCATCAGTGTGAAATCAATCTGAAAGGTACAATGGGCTGCATCTACTTTAATGCTGATGGAGGATGCCAGAATTGACAGAATAACCAGGCACTTGCTATTTATTGCATAGGGAAACAGAACACTTGTATACATAAACATCTCTTCCCTCTTTTGCAACATATTGTATGGCAAGGAGAAATAATGGCAGACTTGGATAAGTGGGCATTTTCCGACAGTCTCATACATCTCTCCAGTCACCTGGTAATTCCAATAAAGTGCATATTTCCACGCCACGCAGCAGAGGAAAGCTAAAACTGCAGTAACGGAATGTAACTCTTTTGCCAGTGTCATTTACATTTTGCTTTATTAGACAAAAGTCAAGTAATTAATCAGTTGATTGCTTAATTCAAAATTCAGTCAATTGCAATGTAGGTTCCATCACTGTGCTTTCCACATGATGAAATCTGTTTGATAAATTTTGATTATTTTTGGTTGCCTGGCTATGAATAAATAAAGCAAGTTTGGGGTAAAGACAAGTGGAGGCTTTGGTTTTTTGCGTGTGAGTGTAAATGGAAACAGTGGGCTGAGAGCAAAATTCCATGGGGAGATTTTTAGACAACCTACATGGATTTCAGAAATACTGTGCATTTGTGTTTTCTGCTTATTTCCGGGTGGAAATAAGCCAAGTTTGGGTGGGTTTATCTTTGGAAAGTTGGATCCTGTATTTCCAAATGGTAAAGCTTCCCTGGCTGAGGTAACATGCACAAACTATAAACCACATCGGAAACCAACTTCAGTCCTGCAGTGAAAACGCAGTGCTGGCGCCGAGTGCCCCGGAGAGCTCCTGGACACACATCCCGTGCTGTGCCGGCTCCCAGAACTGCGGGACTTCCCGTGTCACGTTCCCCATAGAACACAGCACCAGCCTCGTGCCATACAGGAGGCTGAGAGCAAGGGGCTGCCGGGCCAATCCATGGTGGGTGAAGGAGGGTGCTGCAGAGCGCGCTGATGCGGGTGCTGGTCCCTCACCCAGCGGGGTCTCTGCGGGCTGGAGTCTGCCTCCGAGCAGCCCTGAAGCGAGAGAATTAAACTCCTGCTTTGAAGTGAGTTGAAGTACAAGTACAGAGAAAGAATAACCAAATATATGGTCTCAGAAATGCTTACTTCCCCATGAAGGATATGCATTCAGTGGTCGTCGTACCTGCAAAATAATAAATCTGTGCTCCATCCTGGATTTCCCACTGTAAGCTATAAAAGAAGCTGTCACTTCCTATTGTCTAAACAATTTACAGCCATCTTAGAGGGTGTCTCTCAGCAATCTTGACATCTCAACTTGATCATAAATTCATAGCTATTGTTGGAGGAAATGCTTTTCCCTTTAGATAAGCACATAAATGAAAAGCTCCCCCCGTTAGAGAGCCGTGCGGAGGTGGCTGTCACCTGAAGAGCAGGGCTCTGCAGTGCCAGCGAGGCACCGTCGTGGTCGCCTTCACCCTGCCTTGCCCGCTGCTGGGGGCAATTAGAAGGATGCTGCTTTTACCAGCAGGTATTTCGTTATTAGCTTGTATTACTTCAAGAAACTCTGCAGTGGAATTGTAATCTGGTAAACCTGGAGCCCATGAAATGAGATTTTCAGTTCTGTGAGTTAGAAATAGGTATGATACGTTAAAGCAGATTTACTCCCCACATGAGGGAGATTTTGATGAGAAATCTGATAAATTAACAACAAAGGTTTCTGGTACAGAGTGCAGCTCGCCTGCTGACCCACTATCCTCATTTCACTTCTTCATCTGCTTGCTGTGTTCGAATGAGTGCTCCACAAATAAAATTATCCACGTTATGTACACTTTTCTGCCGTGGAAAGGCCAGAGAATTTCTTCTTGAAGAAGACACGGGAGGTTGTAAGAAGGTGAAACTGCAAGGATTTGTTCATGGCGTTTATTGCACAGATAGAAACTGGCTCTGGAGCATCTCGCTGTGACACCAGGAACATCTGCTGAGGCTGGGCTTCTTGGCACTGGTTGTGCGATTCATTCCGGGTCCTTGGCGCCTCTGCAAGCCAGCCCTGCCCCCCCGGGCTGAGGCTGCGCGGGGCGGTGATGTGCCAGATGTACCGCAGGAGCAGGAGTGACCGTGCCTGGCAGCGGGTGTCCTGGCTCAGGCTGCTCTGCGGCTGGAGGCGAACACCCGGTCTATAAACGCTTTTGGGCAGAGTAAGGGGCTAATGGCACCAGGGAATGGCTGTCATCTCCCTAGAAACCATTGTGCTTTCTGGATTCCACCATTTGGGTTTTACTCCTTCCCTCGTCTTTATTGCAAATGTTCTCTTTTGTAACAGAAGCCTTTCTTTGTCTCCTGGGGGTCTTGTTCTCGTCCCCAGGTTTGCCCCCCCCCCCCCCCCGTGTGTCCCAGTCGAGGTCCCTGGCAGCGTCGCTCTGAGCGTGGGCTTCACGGGGCAGGGTCTGACCATCCGGTGCCGTTACCGCTGTTCCTGCTGCCTGTGCCGCTCGCCCCTCATCGCTGCGGTGATGTTATCAAGACATCCCCAGTGTTACCTGTCAGCCTGCTCAGCCCAGCAGTCACCCTACGAGATAGGCCAGGGAGAGAAACCCGGCCGTTTTCTGTTATCTGCCGACACACCTGCCTGCAGGAAGGCTGCCGTCCCCGCGGCAATGACCGCAGCCCCGGCCGGGCAGACCTTTGCTGTGGAAACGCTCTGTGTGGGCACACAGCTCGTTCAGAGGAAACCCAGGGAGTATTTCTAGCTGCACTTCAAAGCAATGGTTCTTACATAGAAAATATACTTAGAAATTTTATTTCTACGAGGAGGTCTCACAGCCTCGCGGGTGAGATTCACAGGTAACGCTACAGCAAATGCAGAGGGAAAGAGAATGGTGTAATATCAACCATGGTGACAAATGTCACTGGAGATAGGTGGCAGATGCGTGACAATTGAGAAGTGTTGGAGGCTACTAGGCAGCAGGTCCTGGAGACTCCTTGTGAGACCGGGGGGAGAGGAACAAGCCTCCTCGTGTGCTTGTGAGCTGGGCACTGCTGAGTGTGCAGTGGGGGGGTGAGTTCTCCAGGCACTTTGGGGGGGTGTGTGGCACCGACACTGAGAGCTCACTGGTGGAAGTCTTTGTATTTATATTCATTGGCCATAGCTGACTCCAGTTACATTTATTTATTCAAAGTTTTTAATGAGATATAATCAGAAAGGGTTTATACAAAATCTGCATATTGATTTGACATTTAAGTATATGATTAAGTAAAAGCTGCTGAGGTCATCACTTGACTAAATTGGCTTAATGAATGTTGATTACACTGTACATGTTAATTTAATTTAGTGAGATCTTTATCTTCTGAATTGGTTATCACCTTCTGTTCAATTATTGATTAGGATATGGGAGGATGCCAGTACTAGCTCTGTTCCTGAGCTGATAGGTCAGTGCATCCCGCACGCTGCATCCCCGGGAGGTCGGCGTTCCTGCCAGCAGCCACCACGTGCCCTGTTCTGTCTCCGTCTGCCGGGATGGAGCCCTTTCCTCTCCACTGGTGGCAAAAATTACTCCAGGATAAGGACAGCTTAATGTGATGTTCAGATCCTCAGATTCTCATAGGAACTGCCCACGTAAATGTTCTTACACTGTGGTAAATGAGTGTACTGCTGATGTACAGTTGTGAGAATAGTGTATGAGGAGATGCCTCTCCTCATATTTATTAAGTTTTCTGGCTTGTGGACTGGAAATCTGCCTATAGAGGTGGGTGAAGAGAATAAAGGTGCCTCCACTAAAAGGCTGTGAAAATTCAAGTTGTGAAGAGAATAACCGGTCAGAGTGTGTCTGCTGCCAGGCTTTGTGCTGCTCTGCCCAGTGGGATGATGTGGTTAGAGCTTTGCTGCTGGTTGACACGTGGCTCTGGTGTTTTGGGCGAGGGGGTTAGGAGAGGATTGCTCTTTATCCCTCCATCCCTGTGCTTCCAGACCCTCCCCTGTCACTTCACCCTGGGATGGCCAAGGACCCCAGAACGCCCCCAGCTTCTCGGCTGTCACGTTGCAGAGAATCCTCTGCCCCCAGCACAAGCTTGGTGGATGGGGAGATGCGCTGCTGCCTTTGGAGAGAGCTTGTTCCCGAGGGAGCCAGGTTCCATATGGAATGTGTTTCAGTGGCATATGCCATTAATCCTGCAAGCTGAATTATTCAGCAGTTCAGAATAATGAATCATTGAACAAAGCCTGGCATTACGCAGCTCTCCAGTCCTCGGCCGCCTGGTGCAGCCAACCCGGCCAGCGGTCCCTGGGTGGGAGCACTGAGCTGGTGCGGGGCTGGGCCAGGGCCGGCATCCTGGGCAACTGTCTGTCTTGTGGCTGCACGAGCAGCACCTTCCACCTCACTGCACACAGGAACACAGGGCAGTGAGCAGCTCCGGCTCCCTCTGCTCTTCTCCACAAAATGTAGAGCTGCCGCATCTCCCAGAGGAGGTTGTTCGAAAGTCTAAGAGGAAATCTGCAGAGGAAAAGGTGGTTTATGATGCTGGGTTATAAGAATGTATTACTCTACGCTAGCAGGACCGTACCTTGATTACTGTGATCATCTAACATTTCTGGAGCTGCACTGCTCACCAGCTCCGTTCAGAGTCGGTGCCTAAACCCAAGCTCTGGCACGACAGAACATTACCAGGAGTCTTTCCTGGGGGCTTAGAGGTGTAAAGACAAGATGGAGAGGGAAGAAGGGAGGGAAGCCCTCCTGCAGGGTCCCCTGCAGCCCCTCCTGTGCCCCCAGGAGTCAAACAGCCTCCTGGGCTCCTTCACTGCCTGCAAAATAGAAATGTCCCCCCGGGAGACGGGCAGGAGGGGTGTCTGAGGGGCAGGGATTTGGCAAACGAGGCAGACCCGAATTGCGTGCTGGGCTTTGCAAACCACAGCGATAGTTCAGTGTAAAACTCAGATACATTAACATGCAAATAGCGGGTTTCTCTGGCAGCCCAGTGACCAGGCTGTGTGCAGCTGGGTAATATTATCCTAGATGCGTAAAAACTATAATCTGGTACCTCGGAGGAAAATTACCATCCATTTGGCCTCAAATCACAGCCTCAGTGGCTCTGCTGATGACTGTACCTCAGAAAAGTTAAATGCTGACTTGTCCCCACCTTTGGCTGTCCCTCTGTTTCTCAGTTCTGCTCCCATCACTCCTGGCAGCGGTTAATACTCACGTTAAGAACTCCCTTTCTCACTCCCAGCCGAGGCCTGGCCCATGGCTCGGGTGAGGGGCGCTCATTTAATGGAGATTTTGATCCAAGTGAAAATCTAAGTCATGTCAGCAGAACATCGTGTGATCAAAAGCAGTAAACACCTCTGTTTATTCATAGGAGAGTAGGTGAAAATCAGTCTCCAGAAGTCTCTTCAGAGCTGAGCAATATATTTTGTTTTCTATTAATATTAGATGGGCTGTTTCCAGGAAAAACAAAACCTAGTTGGGTTTAGATAAAAGTTGACCTCAAATATGTGGAATTTCTTAAAGGTCAAACTTGTGTTTTGTTTGAAAAATTAATTTTTAACCAGTAATTTAATTTTGGCATTTTTATAACAAGACTTTCCATTTCAGAAATCGATATATTTCAATATTTCCTTTTTTCCTTTTAATTTCTGTGGCATTTAAAAATTAATGTTTAAAAAATAAAGTTCTCCTTCATGTCACTCCAACTGATTTCCAGATTCTTTAGCTTAACTCTCCAAAACACCCATTGTTTACCGAACTGTTATCAATTTCTGAACATCAAATTTGGTCAGTGTAAGAAACGTTGGAGCTCTCTGGGGTGCTTGAATTAAAACAGGAATAACACTTGAAATGTTTAAAGACCGACCCTCCTTAACCTTCTTGGGATGGATGCTTTGGCATAATGTTAACTAATAGGTCTTATCAGCCACCGAATCCCTGACCCCGGAGTCAAGGAGCATCTATGAAACGGGGAGAAAAAACCCGGAGAATGTAGGGCTCCAATTCATAATAACGAAGAAAATAAGTTGAAGTCCCAGTGCAACCCATTTAATGAGCAAGTGAGCTAAAATCCATTGCAGCTGAATTGCTGACTTTGTCTGATGCTGCTCCCACAGAGCTCATTAAAGCTTTTTATGTAACGTTGCTGCAGCCACACTTTCCAAAAGCTTTCCTCATTGTGCATTTCAGTTGATGTTTTTATGTATTTTAATAATTCTTCTTTTTGCCCTTTCAGTTTAAAAAAGAAAAATCATGGTTCAACAACTTAAATAACTTAATAAGGGGCAAGTGAAATACCTCATTTCTTTTGAAGACTAGCTCTGGTGTCACACGTTTTAGCAGTGCAAATTCATCCTGGAAAGAAAAAATGCTGTTTGTTGCCAGCTTTGAGAAGCTAAGCAATAAGGAACACTGTCAGAACGAAAACATTCAGTGCAGAATTCCCCGGCAAGTCGATAAAAGCAGCCACAGCCCCTTTGTGGAAAACGGATGGGTTTTGCTTTGTTCCCTGGCGCGGGAACCCGTGGCCGTGGCTCTGCAGGAGGGATTTAGGGAGCCGCAGTTACACCAGGTCAGCGTTAGAGCATGGTGCCCCCCCCGTGGCTGGCGGCAGAGCGGGCACGGTGGGCACGGTGCGGGGGGCTCTGCCCCACTGCCCGGCCGGCTCTGACCCCCCCGGTAACACTTCGCTGCTACTGACAGAGCTTGGGACTGGTACGCAGCTTCTTAATCACTTGCTGGCAAACACTGTTAAGCCTTATTAATGCAAATTAACAGATGATCTATTTTTCCGGAGTCTCAGTCCCATCACACGAACTTACATTATACAGCAACTCTAGAAAAATCAATTTTTAGTCCTTACTACAAATTGATTTATGGTGTTTTCTGCTTGGAGCCGATGGGGCCTGGTGGCATACTCCTCCTCGCTGCCTTCTCGGCTGCTGGGGCCGAAGGTAGAACGCTGACTTTAGGAACATGGCTCAAACAAAAAGATATAAAAAAAAAAAAAAAATCAGTCCTGAGATTTCTTTCTGAAAAAAATTGTAAAGTCCTGTGTACAGAAAGAAAGTACATATTTGTAGTGATGATTTTTGGGTGCTTTGCATTCTTTTCTTTGAAGTGTTACAGTGGAAAGGTGCACATGCCAGTGAGTCACTTGGTCACGTCCCAGCATCGCCTCTCGGCTGGAGGGTTCTACCCATGGTCAGTGCTAGAGGGGAGGGTGATCCCCGGGAGAGGGCAGGGACGGGGATCTGGCAGTCGCATACGGACCATACCTGCCTCTGAGGTAGACAGGGAGGTGTCGGGGCATACAAGGACCTTTGTCTGAATCTGACCTTCCTGCCCTTGTTGGGGCAGACACAGAGACCCCGGAGCATCTGTGTCTGCCGGGTTCACCGACCCACGGCCCCCAGCAGGCAAAGCCCATGAGGTGGACGTGGGGACTGACTGCAGGATGCTCTGGAAGCCCGAGTGGGCTGCAGCCGGGCTGTAGCTTGGGTTGAGCTGGGTGTTAGCAAGGGTTTCTGCTCTTAAAGTCTAAAGATAATTGAATATCGTGGTGAGATTGTTGGACCTGTCTCCCTTTGGAGGGGCAGTGCGGAGGAGTGCGGAACTGGTGGTGTGAGGGTTGTGGGGATGAACCTCCGCGCATGGAAAGCCTCAGCAGAGCGAGGGCTTCGGGCTGCCCCGCTCCCTGGGGCCTGACGGTTATCTCAGGGACGAGAATACTAAAGGGGCGGGCTGGAAATCATAATCACTTCACTTTAAAATGGCATGGTCTCCTGGGCTCTGACCAAGTAATTACGTTTCAAACTTGAAATGAAATGTCCTTCTTGAAATGAGAATTTAAATGAATTAGCTGCATCTATCAGCAGGCGCTGAAGGGGCTATTTTAATTTAAAAGCTAGGTATAATCCTGGCTTGGCACATACAGCTTAATTACAGTCAGTTTTAACAATAAACAAAAGCACAGGAGAGAGCAGAGCCTGGCCTAGGCAGCTCTGGGATTTAAAATTTTTTTACAAGTATTGAAATTGCTTTCTAATTAATTTACTGTGACCTAATGGTATGCTTGTTGGAGGAAGTTAGTTAGCCCGATCCCTTGGCTGAATTATGTCATTTAACATTTATATTTGAGACATGTGGTAAGAGTCGAGGCTGTGAGGATGCAGAGCGCTCCCCTTGCTGTCCCTGGGGTGCGCGGCTCGGCTTTTCCTCCGGCGAGAGGTGGTGGTGCCCGGGGCACGGCTGGATGGGGACCGGCTCCACCTGGGGCTGGGTGAAGTGACTGGGATAGCGGGAATCTGCTTAAAGATAACTGTATTGGTGTATAGTAAATGCTTTTAAATGTACTGTATCCCTAAATGAAAGGAATGAAGATTATGCCTCGTGAAAAAGTCATAAGAACACATTTCATTTTCTGCCACGGTATGAAATTGTTGGAGCAATGCAACAGAGAGTCCTGATGAGGCAAAGAACTCCCCTGGCTGGTCATGAAGTTGTACGTTGATAAGATTGCTAATTCTGCATCCAGTATCTATTTAGCAGCCACAAATGTTTTTGTCATATTTTGAAAACCACATCGTTAGCTCTGTTATTTGTCCCATTAACAGAGTTCATCCTGCGTCGGAGTTTGCCACTCATCACATAGATAGCACATAGCTCAGAGCGTGGCCCACGATGGGAAGACAGATGTGTATCTCAGGCCTGATTATAAGCTGTAGCTGGCAAAACGGGGAGTGATTTAATGAAGTTTTGATACAGCTCATCAGATACTGAAATGGGAAGATGCAATATTAATTTAGAAACACATTATCGTTTCAATTGTAGTCATTCTGAAGAGTATTAATAAACAGAGGAGCTTGTGGCAGTTTGGAAAGATGATGTATTATTCTAAAGGCAAAAATATTCTTCAGAATTATGTTTCATTTGACACCTAAACATCTAGCATATTCCTATTATCACTGTGTAATCAATTTTTTTGCCATGTCTTCCATGCTTACAAAACATAATCACGTTAGGCATTTCCCGCGCTGTACTGGAGGCTTCTGAAGTGGGTAGGCAGGACAAGCTTAAAACACTAGGTTGACAACTTTTATCTTTTAATCCTCAATTCTTCTGTGGATTTAAATGACTTGAAATTCTCTTTGACAGCAGGACCTCCTTTTGCTGTCACAAGCGAAAGAAAGATGCAAATGTCATCTAAAACTTGCTCCACCTGTGACAGATGGATCTGAGCAACGCTGCTCTGAAACCTCCAGTCCTTTCTACACTAAAGTTAGTGCACTTTGGGGGAAAAAATGAGTGGATCCTGTTCTGCTTGAAGAGCAGTGTAATTCCCAGCTACTGCTAGAGTAGTGTCTCTGTTGCTGATGACAGAAGATGTAGAAAGCACATACTCTGATTTTTATGACCCCAGGTACAATTTAATAGAAAATTTGGCATTGTGTTCATGAATTGAACAGACTTGAATTGGCATTTGGTGATCCTATGAAGCCACAGTCCTTCTGACCATGACACTTGCTCAGGCTGTCGCGGCGCCTGAATTCCTCCCGCTGTGCGAGCAGCAGGTTTAGCCTCCAAAGAGCCGTCAGTAGGAGCTGGCAGGAAGGGATGTGCTTTCTCTTAGAAAGTATATCTGGGGATGTCCCTCATGCTGTGTCTGCCCCCATTGGGTTTTCATATTCCTCGGCTTTCTGAGGTGTGACAAAAATGAATGTTCTGGAAAACAGGCCTACGTGCCCTGAGCCGTGTGCTGTATGGGTGAAGCACGGAAACAAGCGTTTAAATGGGTCCCCGGTCTATCACCAGCAGAAGGCCTGTAGTCCTTCGTTTGAATTCTCAAATCCTCCCGTGATATGGGTACGCCACCAAGTCCATCGGTGTCGTCTGTGCCTTCTCCCTCTCCCACCCAGCCCAGGGGAGCAGCTCCCGCGCGGATGAAGGCCCGGGGGGGGTCGCTGCGTGCCTGGGGGCTGTGTGTAAGGTGTCTCTGCCTCCTGTTAGTGCTCTGCTAACACAGGCTCCCTCTGAAACCGCCGCTCACAACTTGAGCAAGCTCCAGCCTGAATAACCACTTAATTAACATAGTCTCCTGGCAATGGTGCGCAAGCAAATTTCCCATCTAAAAGCAGAGTCGAGGCAATATTTTGTGTCTATTCTTAGTCACATCCATTTAATCTGCAGATACTTGAAATCATCAAACAGCCTGGCTGCAGGGCAGCTCCTTCCCGATGCTCTACAGTGAATTCCAGCCTGCTGCACTCCTGTGCCGTGGTGCCAGGCTGCTCAGCCGGGTCCGGGACTGGTCCTGAGCTGACCCGGGGAGGAGGAGCTCAGGGGAACGTTCCCGGTGGCTCCCCCCGGTAGGAATTGCATTCCTGGGGCAAGAGGGGGCTCTCAAATGGCTCTGGTGAGTACCAAAACCAGGTGTTTTCTGTTTCCAGCCCAGTCCTGAAGATACCTTTCTGGCGGTGTCTCAGGAAGTTTTTGTGGCTGTCACAGCCTCTGGACTTCAGCTGTCCTGCGTAATCCTAATAACCCCTTACTGGTACCTTGTTGCGTTCCTGGCAGATGTGCGGGGCTCCAGCTGCTCGGATTGCCGTGCTTTCCATTATTTCCTGACACAGGCAGCAAAACAACCTTGGCTGGTTTTTCCCAGGCTGTGGGATCTGTCACTCCCAAGACATCTTATGGAGCCCGCTGGATTTTATAGTGAAGCCCGGTGCTGGTGAGGGCAGGGATCGATGGAAAGTGTTTTCTCCCAAGTAGAAGCGAGTCATCCCAGCAGTGGGTGGCCTGTGGATCCCAGCTGTACTGGATGCAGATCCCTCTTGGTTTAGCAACACACGCAGTTTTAGAAACAATGGGTGTTCTGGACACTGTCTCCCCAGGGAATATGCTGGAATAGAACTGAGATTTTCTTAGGGAAGCGTGAGCCTGCTCTTGCAAGCGGGATTAGTCCTTACTGACACTGGAGTTTTTAGTGGCCGCATGTAAATACCATCTCGTGCGTGTTCGGTACTTCTGAGAAAGGCCCTGCTGTAGCTCACCTCACTGCTTCTGTGTATTTGGCTGCCCAGAGTGGAAATACAGGAGCCTGGCTGCGCCGTAATGGCCAGTTACACAGTGCTGTGCCCAAGGAGGCACTGGAGGACACGATGGCCTCGGGGACACGCTACCTCTTAGCTCCTGGCATGTTCTCATTGAATAAAATCTATAAAAATAAATCCTTGTGTTAGACTGCTAGTTTCACACTAATTTAAATCAACAAAGGCTGTAGCTACCTCTCCTGTGCTCACTGCTCTTGCCATGTGATGGGGAAAGATAAATAATGAGGCAATATTTTACTCTTCAGGCTCTGCCATTGGCAAACGCCTCTAAATGTGTTCTGTGAATTTATGATGCTGGTGGCAGACTTCCATGGCAATTCTTGTAATTAATCACTCGGTTTAACAATGAGGACATTTCATTGGTCTGATTAGCACCAGGTGAAGTGATTAGCACAATTAATCAGGTGCAGGGAAAGGGCTGGGATTGAATTCAGGTAGAAAAACTTTTGTTTGAAAACCGACTGTTTCCTGTTGCAAGGTGTAAAAATACCCTCAGCATCTTGTGCTCGGACAAAGCTGCTGGGCTGAGCTGCTGTGGGCTGTCCCCTGGGCCGGCTGTCGGGGGTGTGTGTGTCCCAGTGCAGGGGACAAGGTTTAAACAAAGTGGATCTGTAAAAAAGATCCCAAATATTACAGCAAGTCCATCACTTTTGGAGTCTGAGATGGCCAAGTGACTCATGTGAGCTACTCACGGGTATCTGTATTTGCATGTACCCATGGGGAAACCACAGAAAGTTCCACAAGTCCCAAAAAACTTCTTAAAAATGTATTCTTTAAAGATACTTCTCCTATTTTGCTGTTTATATTGGCTTCAGCTGCCTGCTCGTTGACTCTAACTCTGCCTCTAACACTGCTAGTGAATATTTCATGTGGATCAGTTCCCAGCACAAGTTCTGAGCAGCCCTAAAGAAGCTGGTGGGACTGGTCGCTTCAGGGCCAGGCTAATGTGACCATCCCTCTTGTGTAACTGCTGGAGCTTTCTATCCTGTCCTTGCCTTTTGGAATTCATCCTGTAGCTGCACATTGCACGCGTAGTTTCTAAATTGCAGCTTGAGGCCCATGTCTGTATCACACAGACACTCAGGTTTGGGATTTTAGTAGTTCTGGTTCATTGTATTATAATTGGACAGCCTTGGGGAAATCGCTGTCAGAATTGATAGGCTCCCAGCATTTTTTTTGTATCTATTGGTGAATTACCGTGTCCGTTTTTTCAGTTGTTCATGTATTTATACATTCTCATGGCTCTGCATTTCCTTCAGAGAAATGTACTAAGAAATTAGCGTTGCAAGCAATGGGAAGGGACAGATTTCCTTTAAATAAGGTGATGTGTGCAGTCTTCAGAACTGCTGAAAAGACAATTAGAACAACTTGAAAACAATGAGAAATACCTTGAGCTGTAATTACTCTCTTACCCTGTGCCATCATGAAGACTTATGTGTTCCCAAATCTGGGTGGGGAGCAGTGGTGCCTGTCGGTGAACATCTGGAGGTGCCTGCAGCCCAGGCTCTGCTGAAGCATCACTGGCCCGGGGGTGGCTGTCCCCTGGGACCCCTGGTGTCAAGTGAGGAGGTTTCCTCTCTGGGTCATCAAGGTGTGAGGATGTTTTTCTTGCTTGTGCTCTGCTGTGTGAGTTACAGACAGTCTGTCACCTCTCCCCATCTCAGGCGTTCGGGGTTTCCCAAAGGCAGTGGGTGAGCACGTACCCGTGCAGAGTGTGAGAACACAAGCATTAGTTTCTCACTCTGGAGTTTCATTATTAATGCTTTCGCTTTGTACTAGCAGCTACTGGTTGTTACTGGTCCCCTCTGGGTAGGAGGGGGGCTCTCCCAGGAGCAGGTAGGCAGCAGCTGTGGCGTCTCTGTCACCAAATTACAGAGGAGACCTCAGACAGGGATGGGCCGATTCATCCAGATTAAGGCAGGAAACATGTTTTCCTGGTGCGTCAGATCCATCTTATGAATCCCAAGGCAGCTGGTGTTCTCCAGCAGAGTTCACTGAATCCTTTGCTTAAATTAAACACTCCAGTGACAGAGGGATGCAGGAAATAGCTCTCGCTCCCTGTAACTTGACTGGTCAGGTTCCTTGTTTACTCACTGTATTTGCCTTTTCCAAGGGTAAGGCCAGCCATTAATGTAGTAATTTGTGGGCCCAGCAGACTTGGAAGCTTTCAAAGGTTATTGCTCACACGGCCTCGTCTCCCAGCCCTCTGGGACGAGCTACGTGAAATGCTGGAAATGGTGCGTGATGAGGGAATGCCCTTTGGAAAAGGTTAAGCCTGCTGCTGGTTCATCGCAGCCGGGGAGGGCTGGGGGGAAATCAGAGGGAAGCGGGCGCCGCGCTGATGAGCGCGAGCCTCGGTGCCCTGCCTGCGCCCGCGGCGTGCGTGGGGAATGGGGATGAGCCCTGCCTGCGCCTGCACGGAATGGGGATGAGCCCTCCTCTGCCCAAGCAGCCCCGCTGCTGCTTCCTTTTACCTCATTATTAGTCTCTCAGGGCGGTGATGCAGAATCCCCTCCTGCAGCATTCCTGGGGTAGAAACTTCTACCGCCTCCTGACACAAAATGGGTTTGTACTTATTTTAATTCTGGCCTATTAGTAAACAAGCTAAATGCTTTTTATATTGCCAGTGGCTATGCTCAGTTTTGGGTTTTTTTCTGCAATATGTGTAATTCTGCATTTGGAAGGGAAGTGGGACACAGCCATAGTCTGGACAACTGGAAGGAACGAGAACAGAAGCTGATTTTTAACTATTAATAGTTTACGCTGTACCATTGTAAGCGCAGGCTGCTGTGTGTGCGGGGCCGAGCTGGGAGGCGCTAATTGGGGTTTGTCAGCCCGTTTGTTTTGTGGGTTCCTCCGGGTGGGGATGGGGGAGCAGCCTCCCGGGGCTGCTCAGAGCTTTGATTCCACCTGCGAGTCAGGGGGATGCTGCAGAGGCAGCTCCGCAGGTTTCCTGGCTCCTCCTTTGTTACAGCACACATCCTGGCAGGGTATTTTTTGCTGCCTCCAGGCAGAGAGCAGAGGGGGTGTCCCCGGGGACAGCCAGCCCGTGGGCTCTCCTTCCGTTCCCCACGCTGCCCTTTAAAGGGCAGAGCTCACAACCTGCTTGCCTCATGGTTATACCAAGGCTTGCTTTGCAGATTATCACGTTTGACCTTCATAATATTTTCATTCTTGCTACCCCCAGTGCCTCAGCTATGCCAGAATTGTGAAGCTGTTTGTAGTAAGTACTTCTGGATTGCTCCTATTTGTTCCTGTGCAGTGAAGTTGCACTCGGTTTTCCTTCTCACCAAGAGGACTGAGACTCTCGTGATGAGCTGAGGAGGGAGAAGGGGAAATTGCAATGGGAAAGCCAAGAGTTTGCAGCCTCCTCAGCGGCCGATGAGCTGGGCTCTGTCACTCCTCCCGGGTGAGCTGCCTCTGCAGCAGGGAATTCTGCAGGTCCCGTCTCTAGGGCTTGCTCTGGAAGGGAGCGTTCGTGCAGCTCTTTCAGCTCCATTAAATAGCACAGCTGCCCAAGCAGCTAAATGGATGAGGCTAATGAACATGTGCGCGAGCTTGGTGGTTCAGGAGCTAAATTGCCTGGGAGCAAGCAAAACAGAATTAGGCAAGTAAAGAACCTGATTGTTTTTCAAGTGATAAAAGATTGGCATGAATTACAGGAGGCATTAGAAATTTGGGAGATATGTAGATTTAAATGGATACATTTGTTTCAATTAAATAAAGAGGAGGGAACGAAGTGCGTGTTCAGAAACATCATAGACTGAGGTTTCCATCTTATTTACTCCGATTCCTGGGCTAATAATTATTGTGTCTACATTTGGGGATTAAGAATTTTGTTTTGGTTGTGGGGGAGCCCCCCCCAAAGCAGAGCGAGGGCAGAACAGCTCATTGGGGGCCGGAACAAGAGACTCCGACCACCGGTGGCTGCTCTGGAGGTGTGGGCTCCAGCCAGCACGGGGCTGGCTCCCGAGCTGGTGAGGCATTTTAAGGCATTTTAATGTAGATCTAAATTAGCTGCCTTTCCCAGATGGGCTGGTGTCAGCAATCCAGCTTTGGGGTGGCCTTTGGCTCAGCTCAGGTGCAGATTTTGAGGAGGAGACGGGAGTACCCGGCACCTGCGTGTGGGGTGTCCGGGAGTTACAGGGAAGGGTCCCATGGCTGTGAACCCCCGTGTGCTGGTCACAGCCACCCTCCGGGAGAAGGAAGGGAGGGCAAACCGAAGTGACAATGAAAACCTCACCCTTCCCATACGGTTCTTCTTCAGTAGATCTAAATCTTCCCATTTTGTCTGTGCGTTAAACCAGAATTTTAATTGGAAGTTTTATCAAGTTAGTTTCTAAAGCTGGTATTGCTTTTTTTTTTTTTTAATTACAAGTGTCCTGCAGCCTTTGGAAAACACAATATTTCTGTGAAGGTTTCGGAAACTATCTCAAAGTAAATTTTGATTAAAGCTCTAAGATCTGAAACACATGAAAAGTGTGCTGTTACAGGCAGGCTGCCCAAGTAATGTGTTTTTATGAAAAACATGGATGTGTTCATTTACACCCACTGCCCTCTGGGGGGAAGGACATTGCCACTGGTTTTGACAGACAGACAACAGACTCTAACCCTGAATTTCCCTTCCTTATGTCCCATCTTAAAGCTCCTGGTGCTTCCCCTCAGCCCCTGTCCCGTGACGATTGCCCCACAGGGTGTAAATGCTGCGCTTTCCCAGCCCCACAGCCCTTCAGAAAAACCTGCTGTCAGGTTCCCACACCCAGTGCTCGGCAGCTTCCCTCCCGCTCAGGTCTGGAGATTACTGTGGCATTGATTGAACGGGAGATTCATGGAGGGAAATTAAGCCTCCAGAAGATACAATAATTTAAATAATTGGCAATTTTTTTGTGTATGTGAGAACATGAGAAATACAGAGTGCTCATTCACCGTAAATTCCTCCAGGACCATGGTGCAGAAGCAGATGAATTCTTATGAAACAAAGATTCTATTTTCATGCAAATATCCCTCAGTAATAAAATACCAAGGGAATAAAAATGACAGGAAAATGTATGATGTACAAGCAGAATTGTTTCCAAAGCAGTGTATTTTCCACGAAGCCTCAATAGCTCTTTCTACTGGAGCCCGTGTTAGCAACAAGGTGCAAAGCAAGATCAGGCTCCGCGTGAGCAGCGCGATGGAGAAAGCCCTGATTCTGCTGCTCGTGCTGCGCTTTAACCGCAATTTCTGTGCGGAATCGGTCTTCTCCAGGCGTGTGTTGAGACAAGGAGGAGTCTTCTCCTTACGCAGGGTAGGAGAGCACAGAAGAAGGTCCAAAGCCCCCATCCCAGCTCTCAGTGTTGTCCAGATCCAAAGCATCGGAGAGTCACTCGCAGTCCCCTCGGGGCCGTGGCGCGAGTGCGGGCACAGGCTCTGCCGCAGACAGCCCTGCCCTGCCCCGGAGCTTGGGGGCACAAGGAGGAAAACAGCTCCCACATCACACGCATCTAGCGCTGACTTGGAGTATCCTTTGCCAGCAGCCGTTCGTCAGAGGGACTTCAACTCTCCCTCGCCATCGCAGCCTCTGACACGCGCCAGCGTGATGGCAGGGCCAGGACGTTGCCCCTGCCGTGGGTCGAGTCTGGCCGTGCGCTGTCGCCCGGGCTGCTGGGTGCAGTGCCAGGCTGCTGCAACATCCACCAGGGCTTTCTCTGCTCTATCTTGGGCCTTACAAGCATGGTTTTAAACATTAGATGAAACTAAATTAATCAATGTATAAATTAATTACCAAAAATGACTTAGCCTCAGAGACTGAAGCAGGGATGTGTGAGAGAGAAACCTAAATGCCAAAATTAAAATCTCGATTAAATTTTACAAATAAAGGATAATTACAGAGCTTTTTTCTTTTTTTTAATGTTCATATTAAATTGTAAGGAATTATTAGATATTTAACTGACATTTATCCAGATAGCCCACAGCAAGTTAGGTAGCAGTTACATGCTGTAATAAATGTCAGCATTTAAAAATTAATTGCTATGCTATCTAACTTGCTGTGGGCTGTCTCGTTAAATATTAATGGGATGTCTAAAAATATGTTATGAGCTGAAAGGATTATTTGGATACGGGATGGCAGAGTTATAAGGCCTGGAGGCGGAAAGCTGTGTTTGAACATCATCGGTTCATGGGGGTGGCTTCCTGACGGGGCAGCTCCCGGAGCCACACGTATCTCGGGCAGGAAGAGGGTTCTGGGGGGAGCAGGAGGCACGGGGGGCTGAGCCCCAATGCTGGGGAGCCAGTGCACGGCGGTCTCTGCTCCACAAACAAGCGGATCCCTCGGCTCCTTTGATAATGCACTAAAGGGAACCAGTCCTTGCAGGGATCAGTTGGCTTTTCAGCAAGGAAGTAGGTGTTTGGTTGTTTTCCCCTCTCCCTGGAGAAGCAGCAGGTGCCGTAGGTGCCTCGGGGCCTCGTGCTGCTGGGGGGCAGAGCCAATCCCACCCGGCTGCAGCCACCGTGGCTTCAGTGGGATTCTGAGGAAGGAAATACCAAAAAATTAGAAGTTAATACCTGATTCTGCCTGTTTTACCCTCTGCATATAAATCTTTGAGAGTTTGGGAAGAAAACTAAACGTTGCCTGTGTCCCAAAGGCAGCGTCACACCTCTCGTGCACCCCCGTCTCCTGCCCTTAGGCTCACGCTGGGGGAAAGGACGTTTGAGCGTGACCCCCCCGTTCTCTCCCATGCGGAGATGATACCTGGTGGGGAAGGGTAAGGATGAGCGAGGGAGGAGGCAGTCCAACCTGAGTACTTGTATTTATTATTTATTTTGAGCAAAAAGTGCTAAGTGCCTTGCAGAGAATCCACATCTGAGCGTGGCAGGTGTTTAAAGAGCAGCGCAAGCACTGGGAGGGAAAGTCTTTTGCAGCTCAGTGATACTAACTGAAGGGATATTTTTATTCTAACTCAATCTCCCCCTATGAATAATGCATGCTGGTCTCCCAGAAACACAGGCTAATCGGAAATATACTGTGTCCATGACAAACACAGTGCACATTACTGTAATAGAGCTTAAAGACCATTCCCATTGACTCTTACTATTTAAAGCTAAGAAATGTGCAATGTGTTTTTCCAGTCAGCCACCACTTCAGTGCTTTGCTATTCCCCGTACACTAATAAAGTGTTTAGAGTGAGCAAGAGCTCTTGCACAGAGAGGAGAGGATGCACGGTCTGGCTGTGGGATGGGTTATTCCTGTGGCCGAAACCTTTGGAGCAAGTACAGAAGCCTCATGGGGTTTCCCTGCTGAACTCTTCTGCAGCAGGGCCACTGACAGAGCTAATTAATGCTGCAGCTGAGGAAATCCCTGTCCCTGAGCCCCCCCACTCGGCCGGGCAGACAGAGTGAGGGTCTCTCCCCAGAGCAGACCCGTGTGTCCCCCGGGTGCTGGTGCCTGCAGGGCTGATGCACAGCCCAGAGCAGGGGAGCTTTGGGGCTGCGTCAGGCTCCTCTGCCTCCCGATTCCGTCTCTTGCTTTTGTAGCCTTTGAGACAAAATACCCCACGATATGGCTTTTCAGTCAGCTGAAGTGTGTGACTCGGGTCTGTGTGGGTTTTTGAGGGGTGCCGTCTCTGAACTAGAAATGGTGGGGTTGCTGCAGGAATACTTCCAGGAGCCCTCTGCCTGCCTCGTGCAGGAGGAGATACCGCCTTTCCTCCGGCACAGCTTCTGTCCTTTCCAGCCTCAGTCTGCTCCCAATGTGCTCCGTAATACCTGTGTGACACACAATATCCTCTGTGAGCACCGAGCCTGGTGACGCTTGTCCAGCGGCCTGGCTGTGTGACTCAACAGAAAAAGACCAAGAACTGAATTTAAGATGCTTTGGAGGAATTCCCCCTTCCTTTCCCCTGAGCGGGCCAAGGAATGCGATTTCATTCATCATGTACTCAGTTCAAAGCACCATTTACTGCTGAAGGATTGAGCAAATATAATTTAAGGTTCCACTGTGCATGTGGCAGATTTAATTAGTGTACATGGGAGCTCAAAGTTGTTCAGAAAGTATTTGTTTGCATAAAAATAGGCTATGTCTGCAATTTAAACTGGAATAAAGTACTGCACTTATGAAGAATTTAATGAGTTGTTGCATAATGTTCTTTATAAACACCATCCTAGATGGGAAATTGTATTAGGAAATAAAAACTGGGTTAGTACATGCAGCCAAACCCAGCCTTCCATATCCTCTTGCTTACAGTGGCTCTAATTCCTTGTTAATGCCACTCAGTTAATCTGAGCGGGAGTTGTGTGTCCGCGGTGGTTGTCAGAGGAGCTGGGGTGAAAGTCCCTCACGCTTGTTATCTCCTCTCTGCATTAGTGGGAGTGGGGCTCCCGTCGCCGGCTGTGACGGCGGCACGGGCCTGGGACCGAGGTGTCCCCCCCCCGCTGCAGGGTCACCGCTGCTCCTCCGGCTCTGCCTTCACGTGGCTTTCTGGGACTGACCTCGCAGATACCTGTTCTCTCACGGTGTCCAAAGAGTTTGTCCTTAAACACTGCAACTACTTGTGCAGAACCGTCAGAAAGCTACTGCTCTGTCGGCTGAGAGGCTGGTACAAAGAGAGGAGCTCTGGGTTTGCTGTTGTCTTTTTGCCACAAAAAAAAAAGAGTCCGTTTGCCACAATCAAATGTTGCATGTTAATTGTAAAACTGCTGGCAGCCTGTTATTGCACGGCAGTGAAACTGGTGAGATTGGGGTTGGAGTGAAATGTGGTGACACGGCACAGATCTATCTGAGGAAAAGAGAAAAAGGCTTATGTGATCCGTCTGCTGGGGGGAGACCAGAGGATTCACAACCAAATCCCGGCACTGATGTTCACAGGAAGGTGTGTACGGAAAGAACGAGCAACACTGCATCTCCTCAAGCACAGTAACCTTCAGGTAGTGATTAAAGCCAATTTAGCAGGCTTTCTCTCTCTCTCTGGGTTCCTGCTCTCGTGTATCACAGGCCGGGGGCTCAGCCCCGTGCGCAGCGGAGCTTCGGCAATGAGTGAGTGTTTCCGAGCGGGACCCTGCTCCGTGTGAGGCTCGGGAACATCCCCGAGCTGTGACAGCTCACTCCGTATTTAAAGGGCACCCAAGCCATCCAGTGCTGAGCACCCACACTTGGAGAAAGTCTTTTACAGTCTAAAGCGGAAAAACAAAGTGGGAGACATGAAGGACCCGGGGCTGGCGCTGGGCACGGGGCTGCAAACCCTCCCCTGGAAACACCGGCTTCCCTACAGGAGCCTCTGAGTGGTGTCCCCACAGATCTGTTCCCGGTGCAACTTAAATTATAAGAATCGTGTTCCTTATTCTAGCCCTTCAGCAAACATGCCAGGTATTTGCTAAGAGGGAGACTAGAGCATTGCGTATTATTTTGGTTTTTCATCTTCTGTCCAGTGGCCTGAGGTCGTTAGGACGCTGTGTTGCAGTGGTGTTGGAGCTCGTGGGAGGCGTGGGAGGAAGCACCATTCAAACAAACAGCACATTTAATTAGCTTCTTCGTAGGCAGGCTGTGGGGATGGGGATGTGGGTTGTGTTCCAGTAAACTTGTTTCAATGGAATTTCCATCCTACGCTTCTCGTAAACCCCAGTAACTCGGGCAGCACCGAGCTGCAGTTACAACCTTGTGGGAGTGAACTCTGTCATTTCCTACTTGGGAACTTCAGTTGATACCTCGTACCTCTGGAGGTCACTGTAACAAAGACAAAAATACAGATACGGGAAATTGTTTTAAGGTTTTTATTTGGCTGTTTGTTCTCTTAGTTATTTTCTGTGCATGTGTGAAATCTGACTAATTCATGCAGATGCTTTAATCGATTTCTGCGTGGAAAGGTCTTGATCCTGCAGGATATTGATCCCTCAGTCCGTCCTTCTCAGGGCAGATGTGGTGCCGCGGGACATGGATTAGTGGTGGGTTTGGCAGTGTAGGGTTAATGGTTGGACTTGATCTTCAAGGTCCCTTCCAACCTGGATGATTCTATGATTGACTGCACTAATCATCACCTGCTGTGCCTGCCCAGTTTGAAGATTTTCCCACTGGTCAGAAATGGAAGCTCTAACCTGGCACTTCACATCCTGCCCTGGGTGGTTTAATATACCCTAATCTGCGTGAAACCCCCACAAGCTCTGATCTGTCCCTGGAGAGCCAGGAGATTTTATTATTTAGTGCCCTTCGCACTGATCCCAGAACTGCAACGCTGGTTTCTTAAGAGACATAGTTTTAAATGGGAAAAGTAAAGCGAAAAGACAAATTAACTCAAGGTAGCACCTAATGGCATCCACTGTGTAGTGTTGGCCACCGAAGTATCAGTTGGTCCTTCTTAATAAAGCGAGAAGTGCTGACAAATTCCGGTGTAATTTAGCAGCTGCTAATTGTCTTTTTTGTAGTATGCAGTAAACCAAGAAGGGGTCTGATTCTCTTAGCGTTTTAGTCTCTCTTTAGGGCTTCTTTCTCCTGCAGAGTGGTCTAAAAGAGCTGTAATGAACAGAGGAGCAAGAGCCAGCCGTGCACGTTGGCCAGATGTCAACACTGTTTTTCAAAACAGACTCAAACCTTCATTTTATTGACAGTGTTCCTTGAGCCTTGACTTTGGCTTTGGCATAATTGTATTTCGAAAGCTCCCTTTTTACCCCCTGTGGGTTGCTGTGTAACAGAAGAAAATCCTAATTCATGGCTGTAATGAAAACACGTTGTTCCATGAACAGCTGAATTAACAAGGCCTGCGTATTGATTCTTGTTTATAGATGTACATCTTGTATTTGGATTCTCTGCTGTCTAATGAGGCATGAGCTCTGACTTGCAGCCTGGAGCTTTCAAACCATCCCTCCTTACTCTCTGTCCTCTGCCCCTGAAAGTCCCCTGCTCTTTGCTAAAAGCCTGGAGCGGCAGCTCACGGCTTCCTTCCCTCAGTACCGCCGTTCCCTCTCCCCTCTGCACAAACGCCTCGTCTCAACAGGAGTTTGATATCTGCTCTGCGCTGGATGGGGCTGAAACAGGCTATGGAATTACACGGTCGCCAAGGGAGGAGGGAATGAAAACAGACTCCCGTAAAGCATTGCCCTGCTTCCCCAGCAGGAAAAACAACAGCAGAGAAGACTCGAGTGTGAGGTTAGAAGTGTAGGGGCCGCTGCTCCCCATCCAGCCTGACCATGCTGCAAACGCAGGAGGCTGGGGTGTTTGAAATTGGAATAAAAATGTAAATATCCCTACAAATAGAATTTCCATTAATGCTATTGATGGAATGATTTCCACTGGTTACTGTTCAACAAGTTCTTAGTCCTTGCCAGCAGAGGTGGGTGCTGTTTCACACCATGTGATGTGCCTTCTTAATCCAGTGTAGACAATTGCAGCATCAATCTAAAGGTATTATTCTAGGACTTTCTATGAGAAGTAAGAATTCATCATTCTGGTGATATGCAGCATGACCTTCAACTCCTAACACCCTAAAATAAAGTTTGTCTGAACTTTCCAATTGATGTAACCAGGCTGCAGTACAGAGCGTGAAGGTTTCTCATGATCTGAAGCTTGTGCTCTCCAGTTGTTTATCACCTGAAAAGCACAATGTCTATTCCCTGATATGTCAGGGTAGAGACACTATTTTTTGTTTGATGGCTCAGCTTGACTTTTCAATGACTGAAATTTCCATCCTGGGTTTCAATCATGTAAGTTAGTTCTTAGCCAAACTTGAGATGCCTTTGATCTCTGCCCATGGGTTAACTGCTTTGAGGAGTCTCAAAATTGTTGGTATTGTTGAACAGACAACATATCTTTCTTTTGATTAGACACCGGGGCTAGCACAACTGTCTGCTTTGCAGAGTTATCTGAGCAGCTTTCTCAAGTGCTGGAAGTTTACCCTTGAATATGACAGGTATAAAAGATGTTTTCTGTGTCTGTGTATCTTTCAGTGCAGTGATTGATCTGCTGCATTAGTGCAAGCTTCAGCTTTGTCACCCTGGCACTTGTGGCTGAGCTGTGTGCTCTGCAGGGGGAGGTGACCCAGTACGAGATTACCAAGGACACTCCCAGGATGGAGTAATCACCAGTAGAAGCCTTTGCATCATTTGCAAATATATGAATTTGGTTAGTATACTAATAACGCACAAAATGTCCATAACAGAAATTGTTTCCAAGGACAAGCGCAGAGCGCGGAGGGGACACGCAGCTCCAGCCTGAGCCCTGTCACTCAGCGCCTGCTCTTCAGTGTGCCTTAACTGTCAGAGGTGCTAGCAATCAGCTGGTTAATAATATTAGCAGAGGTTTTTAACAGATCTGTAAGGCCATACGGGAAATATATGGGGAATGTGGTAGGAGCTGTGTTTTGCAATTTTTCTTTAAATTAATTTTTGAAAATGAGTGCAGAAATGATGAAGATACATTGCAGAAGTAGGACAGAGTATGGCATAGTCATTCATTTTACTCGGGATAGTGACAATTCCTAATGAAAGTAGGCAGGAGAGCAAGGGCCTATCAATTAGTCCCAATAAGGTGTTAAGTACAGCGTAAGTATAGGATTTTTTCTTCAAAGAATCAGTTCTGTCCTTCTCTGTGCTACTGCTCATTCACCCAAATGTGGGAAGCAACCAGTCAGTTCCAGTACCTGGTTAGTGATCCAGTCTGCTGCGTTTCAGGGCTTCAGTCAGCCCTAAGTACAGAGGAATGTCCTTTAGCTGGAGTTGTCCCAGTACGGAGCAAACAGCACGCGTTGTGTGGGGAGATTATCTCCCTGGTTTTGCCTCACAGTCATGACATGCAGAAAAGAAGGGAAAATCCTCAATAAGAGTTAAACAATAGCCTTAACACCTGGAAAGTTAAGAAATGCTAAATAGCAATTATAATTTTTAAAAGGATGGTTTTTACTGAAAATGATTTATTTGGAAACGAACATTTAAAGAGAGACAAAACTTGGTGTGTAGTAATGGAAACAGAATTTTATACAGCGCTGCAGCCCCCGTGACCTGGATGCACCGGGCAGAAGCAGACGCAGCGCGTCCTTCCCTCACCATCCCACGAACGCGGTGCCTGGTCTCAGTGGGACTGCAACATTAATTCAGGATTTGGGACCTTTTTTTCTCTAAGTCTGCTGGTGCCACGGCAGCGGGTGGCATCGACCTACTGGGGACTCAGCAGACTATGAATTGCCAGATGAAGGTGGGGAAAAGAGATATCTTGGAAGTTTGAATGGCAGCTGTCAGATGTGCAACTGAGACCAATCTCTGTTTAATTTGCCTCAAGAGATGAGAAATTCCTTGGTGACATTTAGTTATGTCTCCAAAGGTGGTAGAGGTTAGGTTTTTTTGGAGACCACTTCTCTGAAGTGCCACAGAATAAGTATTCAATTCGCTTTTCTCCCAAGAGACTCGGGCATCTCGTTGAAATACCAAGGAGAGAGAAGTAGAAAGACATAAAAAGGTCGTTAGAAAAATTTAAGAAAGTGGCATTTAGCAAGTGTAAGGGACTTGTGTCAGATGAAATGCCAGCCGTTACACTAATTGTTGCACACAAAGATCACTAGGAATGTTTTTTAGAGGACACCTCAGTGAAATGTTGCAATTCTCATTTGCCAACAGACTTTACTAAAGGTCTATTCATCGAGTAAAAGGCAGGTGCAACACACCCTCCTATTGCCAGATCCCTAGAGTAAATGAATTGCTTGGAATTAGAATGGCACTTGCAAACGCTAATAGGTAGTAGCTCCCAACTTAATTGCCAGAAGCGCCCACAGGGAGAAACTTCTGGAGACAAGAATTTTCTTCATTAGTGATTGTGTGGTGCCCCTAGAAGCACAGACGTGGAGGGATTTCCCTGACAAAGCTCTCGGTGCTGTCGCTGGTGCCTTCTCGCAGAACCAGTGGAATTCACTGACCTGTGTGTTAGGAAGGGAGGTGTTAATTAGCAGCTCAGCCCAGCTGATGCTGGAGGAGTGCGGAGAGCGGCGCTGTGGGCTGCGTGGAGCCAGGACTCGGTCTCCCCGAGGGCTTCTCCCATTCTGTTCCCAACCCCTGAGCCAGGGAAAGCTGGAGGTTGCCTGTAGCAGAGAGTTGGTTCTTCCTGGGTTTTGGTTATTTGCTTTCAGAATAACCTCACTGTGGAACTTTGGGGATGGGCAGCTTTTGGGAAAGGCAACAAACAAGCAGGTATTAAAAGAAATCTGGGGGGTTTAGTATTAAAATTAGGATGTTAGTGTAATTCCCCACACCCACAGAGTCAAGGCACTCTCTCAAGGAAGAACAGGATTATTCCCGGTGCCGATGTGCTGACTGGCTGTGAGGAACCCTTGTTAAGAGGATTTTTCCCGAGTTCCTCCAGCTCTCCTCATTACCCCTATTTGATGCGGGCAGATCTGGTATGAAGACAAATGTACCTTCAGTGCTTAGGAAGTGCCAGTATCTACTGAAATAATGAATTAAATTACTGCCATGAAGCTTGTTTCACCTTGTGATGTGCATGTTTAATTATTTGACAGTTTTTGATAGAAAGTACAACATTTAAGTGTCAGTATATTCATAGCATATGGTTCAATGAACCGATCTTTATGTATTCATGCCTTATAAATGGCTTTGAATACACAGCTAACAAGGGACTGTATTAGGCATAATAGCACAGGTACAGCAAAAAGGAGGATGTTTCAATCGGCATCTAAAAGGCATCAGTTTCTATATGGGATGACAGTCTGAAAGTGCCTCTTAGAATAACCCACGGAAAATGCAAGAGATGAGTTAAATGTGAACCCAGGAGGAAGGTCTTGAAGATTGTGCTTGCAGCAAAAATCTGATCAATGGAGAACAGCAAGCGAAACAATGGCAAAGCTCCCAGCTAAGTAGGTCACCAGTTAACAAGACAGTGACTCACGCAGAGAGGGAGAATTTAATTTTTAAACACCAAATCCTGAGTTTGCTTGAAATAAAATGTATATATAAATTTAGTAGCTGGTCAAATAGGATAAAAACATGTTATATTACTTCATTCTGCTGTTTGCAATTTTTATTATATTTACTTATACGATGCTTTATTAACTTTTAAGTCTTGATTATATATAAATTGTGTTGCTGTTGTGAGCTCAGGGCTCACACAAACCAGTCGTTCCCTGAGCAATGGCAGTTGATCCAGGCAGTGCAGTGACGCTCACTCTTCCAGTCCAGATCACTTGGTACCTGAGCAAATGTGTGACCCTGAGAAGAGCTGCTTTGTTTTTCAGTTAGTGTTGGTCTGTATCATTCTCTGGATGCTGGACTCAAATTTTGGGGAGAATGGAATGTTGTCTGCAGACAGAGTCGAGTTCTCTGTGTCCTATCTATTCATAGATGTAAAAATATACATGTGGGTATGAAAAGCATGATCTATAAACCCACTGATGTATTGCCAGGGAAAGTGGCTGCCCCGTCAATTTAATTGGTGTATCCTTTATGTAGCTTAAAGGATGTGCAAAGTATAACTAAGGTGACATAATTCGGATCAATGCTTTCCTAACATATTTGTTCTATCTGAACAGTCAATACTGTAAAGCATTGCTTCTTCTCCAAGAGCTGCTCTGTGTTCACTCAAACCTCATTTGAAATCTTTCTGCAGTTAGAATTAGTGTTTTATCTTATTGATTAATGGAGAAAGATCTATAAGGCATATCTTAAAATCATTTAGCAATAAACCACTGTGTAATTATAGTGTCTTTGTGATATTTTTAATAATGACACAAAGAACTTATTCTTCCTTCTCAGATGTCAACACTGGGTTTATGTTAATGAGGGAAATTCACAGCCTGCACTTCTGGCAGTCCCCAGCCCGGACAGCAGGGCTGTTTGTGGCTCAGGCTTCAGTCCTGGAAGGAAGTGCTTAATAATGATGATAAATCACTAATAAATGCTGTGAGCCCCACTGTCTTCTGTTGTCTGCTACACGATTTTGTGTTAGTGGAAAAATCTCATCCAATTTTCATACCTGCATCTTTTTTCACCCAGCAATCTTTTCCTGTGGTGGTTTTAGTGGCTGTATCTGCTGGTTGGGGTCTGACCATGCATCGAAGCAGCCCCTGGGTCTGAAGGCACGAAGGGGCTGGGGACGAATAGGGGGAAGGGAAGTCACTCTCAGCCGGTGGAGAGAGAACAGCCCGGTGCCCGTTTGTCGGGGTGCGCTGCTTTAGAACTGACTGCGCTAATGGAGGATGCTCTTCTTTTGGTCTGCAGAAGGATGTATCTCGTTATTTTTGGGTCCCAAGCTGAGCTGAGTTAAGCCCACATCATCCCCTCTTAAACAGAATATAAAACGTCCACGTGAAGCGATGCACCGACTTAATCGAATAGCTCTTCCGAGCTGTTGAATTCTAAATTGCAGCCAGTGACTAAAGGTGAAATTCTTGCTATTGTACCGAGTTGTCTGCATTATCCAGACCAGCTCATTCTCCTGAGGTTTTTAAAAGCATCCTTGAGAGATGAGCACAAATTCTAGACAGTGAAAGGAATTCAACTAGCAGTAAAATGTTTTATGTCTGGAAAACATTTGAAAGAGGTTTGAACCCTCACCGAGCTTTGTTAGTGGTTGGCAGAAGAGAAGTATCTCAAAAATCCTTCGGCAAGAAAGAATGGAGCAGGAATCAGAAGAAAGTTTTAAACGAAAGCAGAGTAATTTTTGTGAAAAATTCACAACAATTTTGCATGCAAGCGGTTTGTGATTTGCACCTTTCCAATGAAAACCGTTTGTCCTGTCTTAGCCAGTTCATGGGCAGAGGCTCCTTCTGTCCTCCTCACGCCTGGCAACGCCGGCCTTCCTGAAATCACGGGTTTTTCTCCACGGCACCCCCAGTACCTGATAGCAACTGGTGCCTGATGCCACCCGGGTGCCCTTCAGTGGAGTCTGGCATTTTGCAGGGAGGGGAAGGCGCTGTCTCTCCCGTTCACAGGACGCAGCTGGGGAGGCCCCGCTTTCCCCCGAGAACCGTCCCTGCCCGGAGACGGGGCTGCTCTGGGCATCTCTGGGGGTCACGGGAGGGCGGGGGCAGCTGTGTTTGCGTTGCCTTCTGGTAGATGTTTTTGCAACAATATGCTTCTAGGCATTGGTCTAAAATAATGAAATGTGTATGTATTTTAGAGAGGATGTGAATTTTGGATTAATTAAGAATGTAAGTTCCAGGCTTCTTCCTTAGATGTGAGGTCTTATTAATATTTATAAAAAACTATTACATATTAATACATACATAATACATAAGATATGTGGCACTACCAGTTTTAATAGTTTTTTTTTTTTAGGACATCATTGTAACTATGAGGATGTTCTCTGTCCTTCTTAGAGTTGAAGGAATAATTATATGGATTTATTCTCCCAGTGTTTATACAAGATTTTTTTGAAAAGCCTCCTTTTTAATTACCTTGCCAGCCTATCAATAAAAGGCTGTAGGCAATGCAATTTCAGCTGCAAGTAGTTGTATAAACTGCAATCAGAACGCTCAAGGAGCAAAATGGCTGTAGGTATGAATCTGATTGAATCCAATACATGGCACCGGCGCTGAGAATGCGAATGAGCGGGGAGCGTGGGCTGCTCCAGAGGTGACCAGGGAGGGCTGGGGGCCTCCCGGGAAGCCCGGCACCGCTCTGGGAGCTCTGCGGGCACTGTCACCACTGTCACACCACACCGGGAGGGCTCGGCTGTGGCCTCGCCACAGAGCTGCCGAGGGTCTGCTATGGCACAGGAGACCTCCTGCATACCAGAAATGACTTTAGACCTGTTACCTGGAACCGAGTCATGCTTTCATGGATGAAAAAGAAGCTTCTGTTTGTTTTTTTTTCAGTCCTTCAGAAAGTGTCTGTTCTAAAAAATGAAGCAACTGAGGTCTGGGCTTCTGGTGTCGCGGTTTCCGTGCACGGTGGTACCGCTGTTGGGCTACACTGTGCCAAGCTCCCGCCTCTGCAGGAATTAGGATTCCATATTTTTTTTGAAATCTTTTTAGCATTCCTCATTTCAAAGTTAATTTGCTTTCAGAACAACCCAATTAGAGGTGAATCACTCTGTATATGTGCAATTCTGCACTAATTGCTTTATTTGATCATTTTATATTTATAAGGTAAATGCCTTATTTTCTTTAGAAGGGAGCTATCATCGCCTCCCACCTATTGCGTCTCAAGGTCTTTTCCATTTTGTGGCTGGCTATTAGCAATAAAGAATAATGTTATTACAGGGTTGTTCAGAGGATTATGTAATTTGCAAATGAATCACAGTAAGAAGCCTTCACGTCCTGTTTGAAGGAGCTTTGGGAGGGGCTGGGGGAGCCCCGCTCGCCCTGTTTGACACCACGGGCGGGGGAGCTCAGGTCCTGCTGGGTCAGAGCCCTGCTCCAGGAGATGGAAAAAATAATTCAGTCCCTCGGGACTGGCTGTCTGTGGTGCTGTGGGGAGATCCGGTACGGCTTCCTGGGCCCGGCTGGTCACAGTGCTCATGCTAACCCTCAGCAGCACACACCATCCCGTGTCCTGCGCTGAGCTGTTTCTCTGGGTGAAATACCTATCTCCTAGTTTTGCGGTAAATATCTATAAATAGTTAAGGACAAGCCCCTTTATTTCCGTGTTTTGTTACATGAGTTTAGGATTGATTCTGAATTAGTCCACAGTGGTCTTAAATAAAAATAACTTTAAAATATTTTGCTATTAGCATGTGTTGGCAAGAATAAGCGGGAAAGCAGGCCTGGTTTTCAGTCAGCCTCACAGTGTGAGAGCTCCAGCTCTAAATGTTCACAGCGTGTTCTTTAGGCTGTGTTAATAGACATCAATTCTCACAGACAAATTAACATTGAACACTTGCAGCCAGAATTTTTATTAGCCGGGTCAGCTGCAGTAATCTTACTGTAAGTGTGAGTGCTCTCGACGGGATTTTACCCAAACCTTCCCTCGTTTCTGCTTCTCCTCGGGACGGGTTGTTCTGACGTTGCCCCCACAACACAGCCAACGCAACAGAAGATGATAGCGGGTTCTGAAGCCTGCAGCAAATTTCCATGGGAGAGAAAGAAAGTTCTGTTTCTAAAATTAAATGAATAAATTAATATTAGGTAAGTTTTCTGGTGGTATTTACAACGTTGACACTTGAACTTTTGGTTTATTTGTAATTTCAAGGATACTGTAGCAAAATTAGTAATAAACATTGCTGTCTTGTAACATTTCAGATGCTGCAGGCAGCACTATCCCTCTCCGGCAGAATCCCATCTAACAAGCCAGCAGCAAGGAAAGAAATTGGCACAAATTCAATTCATTCGGGCTGGAAATAAGATTGAGGAATACCATCACCTTAATTCATTATTATTTTCACTATGTGAATTGTAATCTTGTCATTATCCTTTATGCCATCCTTAAGATAATTCTGTTCTCTGGGGAGTTTCAAATATTTCTTGCCAGGTAGCGATGCTGGCAATAAAAGTTAGATATCAGCGCACCGAGCGCGGTACGATAATTACAGGGGACACACAATCTCATTTGAAACCCGGGGAGCTCCTGTATAAGCAGGGAAGGTGCTGCGCCTGCTACGCTGCGTGGCAACTCCTAATGTTGTTGTGATACAGGTGTGAATTAGATTAAACTGTTTGCTCATTCCATTATGCTTTTCCCGGGTAATCATAACTACAGGCACAGGACGCTCCTGGGATAGTGGCGGGCCGTAAGGAAGTATTGAAATGCCCTTCCTTACCACCAGCTGTGTTTGAAATAAGAAGCTTTTGTGAGTAATTTCCAAACCCACTGGACCAAAGAGCCGAACGGTGAGACCCCAGAGCCTGCAGAACAGGGAAAGCTCAAGAAACACATAGGAAACCTTTTTGTTCTTTTGGCCTGGATCCAGCGAAGCAGCGTGTGTTGGACTGGGAGAGGCTGGTTCCCAGTCCCTGCTGCGGGGCTAAAAGCCAGGACCGGTCCCTTCAGTGATCAGAGACTGGGGACTGCGGGCCCTGGGCAAGGAGTGGGTTGCGTTATCAGAGCAGGTTATGGTGTTAGAGGTGACTGAAAAAGGAGATATTTGGTAAAATGACCTGCTCCGCACTGGAGACTCCTCACGGGCAGGGGAGGTGGGCCAGGAGCAGCCCCAGCCCCCCCAGATGCAGATAAACCCTTCCGTCTTCGAGGGCCAGTGTCAAAGGGCGAGTGCTTCTGCAGCCTGGGCTGCGAGGGCGGCTGCTGCGCGACGGGCTGTGTGCTCCAGCTCTGCCATGGCCCGTTGGCCGAGCCTGGTCCCCTTCCTGCCCTCCCTGGCGGCCACCGGACAGCAGTGTTGGGGGAGCAGAAGCGAGGGTGGGCAGCACTGCTGGGGGGCACTGGGGGCAGGTACCTGCCCGTCACTGCCTTCATCGCACCGGAGGGATTTGTCCCCGCTCAGTAATCGGAGGCGCTGGGCTGAGGCAGGGCTTGACAGCGTGATGGAGAACAGGCGCTGACGTGCAGGACAAATCGCTGTAGCAGAGCTGAGGTAACAGCCTGTAATGCAGAGGGAAAATAAAACAAACACCACCTGGAAGGCAGAGACAGGGCGGGCGTCCCTGCAGCCCCGGGCAGAGACCCTGCAGGGGTAGCTCCCGCGGCTGCCCTGGGCCCCCACCAGCTGCCAGCCCCCAGCAAACAAGAGACTCCTGCCTCTCCGTGGCTGTAAAAATACATGATGGGGAATATCTGTGAGAGCATCAATCTTCATGAGTGAGGAGAGGATGGAGTAGGGGAGTCACAAGTGAGTTATCCTGTCACTCCTGACAAATGAAGATAAATTGTGTGACACTGGCTATTTATTTATACACTTTGCTGGGTACGCGTATGGGTGTGAGCAGGAGGAAGAGTGTTATGGCAGAGACGTGACTGTGCTGTAAAGGCCTTTTGTAAGGGTGAGGTTTGGGTGGTTATTGCTTGAGCATCGACATGTAACCTGCATCCTCCCCTCCTCACGCTCCTGTTGGAGGGGGAGCCCTGGGTGGGTTCCCGGGGCTGAGAGCGGGTCTGTGCGTGGCGTTTCGGGACGGGCAGCCTGAGTTCATCGGCAGGGACCGTGGGCAGGAGAGACCTCTGGGACTCTGGAGAGGAATTTAAAAACTGATGTAAAATGCCAGTGCTGCCACAGCCGGCCTGTGGGGTGTCAGGCAGATCTTTAATTATTCCAATGAAAAATCACCTCTCCATCAAACTAAATGAGACCAAACAATAATAAGCCTTATTTTGTTGAATTTGCTATTTAAACAATTTTTTTCTTAAGTTACGTTTAGATGGAAAACATAATATAATAGATGCCTTCCCATGAAAATTTGTATCTTCTCTAAAATGTAATGAAATTATTCCCCCCCTTAACTCTCCTTAGTCTCTTTGTTGCTCAGTTACATGTGTACGTGTGGTCCCATGGAGTGTCTGAAAATTCTCAGCTTCCTTGGTCAAGCAAAATACAAAACTTAGAGCCGATATCCTCACTGTCAACGAAGAAATTGAAATAAAGTGGAAATAAAGGTATTTGAACTGCCAGATAATATTAATGCAGAACAAATAGGTGTAAACAGTCCAAGAATAATTTTAGATGAAAAATGAGAAAGAAAAATCAGGCTGTCAGGAGACAGAACCTGAAACAGCTTTCCGAAAGAAATACAGGGGAATAAGAAAAGGCACCAGCAATTATTAAGTGTGTCTTCACTTTATGCATCCCGTGTCAGGGTTCTGTGGCAGGGCTGGAGGAGATCATAGGAGACTTTTTCTGGCTGATGCTTTCTGGGGTGGATCTCTTTGTTTTCCGCAAGCCCACAGCACTGTGAAGACTGAAGCCTGTAATTTTGAGAAATCTGTATTGTTGGAACAAAGTGCTGATAGAGTGTAATCCCTGATGTTTTGCAGTGTTTGCAGCACACGCCTGATCGAGGGAGTCATGAAGATGCAGGACGTATGGGCCTGGGAGAGCATCAGGCACTTTGCATTATGCATCTTTATAGATGCAAATTTATTTTCAAATGAACCCTCAGCTCAGTGAAATCCCACTAATCCTTTTACGAAGGCATGAACTGTCTTGTGAACAGCGCAGGACATCCAAGTCCTGCACTGGGCTCTCTGCTGTTTGAGGGCCACCTAGGTTAATTTTCATGTTTAAAATGAAATTTATATTATTTGTATCGAGAGCGCAGTTTAAATTTGCTACTCTGCAGAGGCTGCCTGGGAGGGAGCTGGTGTGAAATCTTCCGTCCAAGTTCTTCCTAACACAGAGCTGTAGCAGAGGAGGTACCGTGTCCTTCAGTGTCCGGGGACATGGATCGCAGCTGGGTTCTGCCTGTGGAGCAGTAAAAGGTGTTACCCCAATACAGGATCCTGCCTTGTGCCTGTGGCAGATAGTGCCGATGGGAGCGGAGTGAGGGGGAGAGACTGGGGTGGTGGGGGCTGGAATAGCGGAGTGACAGCCGGGGGGGCACGCGTGTAGCCTGGGCTGGGTCTGATGGTTACCCATTACCTTCCATCAATATGTTGATAAACTGTTATCACTAAATTATCCTCACAAGCTTCATATCAGTCGGGTATGAAATCCATTACTGTCTGTCATCCCGCTTGGCTAATGGAAGGAAGCCCTGTTTTGTCCATTAGATTTTGGTTGGATTCCTTTATCTGCCCATTACTTCTCCTGTAACTCCTCCTAATGGAATCAGACTAATACAAAATGACAAAGAATCAGGAAAAATGACACCGAAATTGGGGGAGCTGTAAAAGCCTGTATTGCCCCTACTTGGCCTTGTTAAGGAATGTGAAGTCTGAATGAGTTTAAAGATTTGTTCGTTCAGTGATGGATCCCATGACCTGGTTTCTTTTGCTTAAAAAAATAAAAAATAATTTTTGTTTTGCTACAAAGTCAGTATACAAACGTCAAGACAGAAAAATATTTACTGTGATTAGTGCAATTGCTTCCCTGATCCCTTTGTCTTTATAAAAAGCACACAGAATGGCTGCCTTATAATTTACTATTGTTTTATTAATTTAATCTCACTGCTCTTCCAGCAATCGTTCCTATCAAAGGAAGGGATTTGTGATCCAAACCAGCCAGCCAAAAACCAAAACCAGTTTGCAAACAACTGAATAGAAACATTAACAAGCAGAAATGTGATGCACGTCCGCACAGTCTGGGTGTTCCTGCTCCCCCACCAGCCCCGCGGTTGGGGTGAGGTGTCCCCGGGTGCTGCTGGGGCTCCTGCAGCCGGGTCACCCCGGGCGCTGCGGTGGCCAGAGCTGTTCTGGGTGCAAGGACTGGGCTGGGGGCACAGGGGCCAAGCCTGTGGGCGCTGCCGGAGGTTTGCAATCCCGTCTTGCCGCGGGAGTTTCATCGGGGGGGCCGTGCCGGGCAGCGCTGATTGCAGATGTTCACAGACATTTAACGTGAGCTGCTGGAGCTGGGGCTGCCCCCGAAGGAGCCACTGATCTCTGAGCGCTGAGGAAGGCAGCTCTATGATCTGCCAGGGTTGGCGGCGTGGCCCAGCCGTCCCTCGCTGCTGGTTGTCGGCACCGGGGAAGGGATGCACCGCAGGCAGCGCACGCCCCGCCGGCTTCTATCTCAGCGGTGGCAGAGCCTTTGATTTACTGTGAGTAACACATAAAGGGTCTCATAAGAAACGGTTAGGGAATAGTGCCTTTGGGGAAGAGCAGGGGAAGGAGCCCTGCTGTCTGGTTAACAAAAGCACTGCCTCTCCTGGCAGTCCTTGCCTCTGCTTGAGCTGAGTATTTTTCTGTCATTTCTGGCTGGGGATTTTAAAGATTTAGCGTATTTTATTTTTTTTTTAATATTGCATGGACACATGAGATGAGCCCAGGCTATATAATTTTATTCCCACTCCCTGTGTGCAGTCACTGAATTCATCTTAATTTCCTGCACCAGTGCCCATGGACTGGGAGCTGGTTTCTGCCACCCGTGAAGTCAATGGTGCTGCTCACAGGCTCAGGTGATTAAAACGGTCAGGCTCCAGCTAGGACAGAAACGTGCATTTTCTCATGTATGTTCTCAGTATAGTGCAGTGAAAAGATGTGGGATTATGGATATCGATGCAGAGGGCTTGGAGAATGCCTTCAGACGCCATCACCATTTTGGTCTGCAGCCACGTAAAGAGGCGGCAAAGCAGAGCCAGAGAGCGGGTACCAGGGAACAGACTGGCTGGTTAATGCCCGTCCGTGCCAGAGCTGGCTGCGGGGTCTCCTGCGTGGCAGTGCTGGGGTCTCCAAACTGCCCTGGGGTCCGCTCTGCTCAGTGGTGTAAATGAAGCCTTTAAGTCCCATTCTGCTGCCGTATCCATCGCTTCACTGCAGCAGATGAAAGCTGTGACGCCCAATGGCACTTGCATCTTCCCAAACCCTGGCCCATGAGTCGAGGCTTCCACGTCTCCATCCTTCCCTGTCCCAGCTCCAGCTCTGCCTGCCCTTCTCCAAGTGCCTGCTGCTGTCCTTGCACGCTCTTTGTCCTCCGGCAGTTCCTGCAGACTGCAGGCTTCTTGAAGATGATAGTTCCGTTCTGGCTCTAGTTTTCACTCCTAGTCTGTTTAGTGTTCGCAGAAAAAACAGTGAGAAAAGGACTTGGCCAAATCCCAAACAAAATCAGACGTGAGAAAAGCGCTTCGTTTCCAGGCTGCAGCGCTGACCCTGGGAGTTTTCCTGTGCTCTCACTGATACTCACTTCTGACATTCGTGTCTAAAGTTTCTACACGCTGGCTCTGAACTGATTGCTTTTGCTCTTGTGAATCTCTAGTATATTCTTGCTTCCTTAGCAAAAATATAATCCTGATCAAAGTTCCTTTCTTTCTCACTTGATTAGAGGGAAAAAAACCACGGCAGCAGGCTGGGGCTGGAGGGAGGAGGAGCATTTCCCATTCCCATCGAAGGAGAATATCTTCTTCAGTCTTCATCCTCGGGCTGCTGCTGCGCTGAGCAGAGTCTTCAGTGTGCCCGGGCCCCTGGGGACTGAGCCACCGTCTCCTGAGAAGTGTTAGAATTTAATAGAAATAAATAAAGTAAATGAAGAGTATTTCATGGGCAATTGAAAGGTCAGCACAGATCACGCCATATCATTTGCTGTTCTTCAAACATCCTTTTCCGGCTGCTTGTTAATCCCCAGTCAGACAAGCCACAACTGCGTTAGTTCTCTCTCTCCCTCTTTTTGCTTTTCCCCACCTCCAGCCGGCATCCACAGGGCCCTGGACAGTCACTGCTGTAACCTGCTGTACGCTCTCCTCTGCTGCAGATATTAATTTTTTGTTTATAGAAAAATCCATAAGGTTTGAGTTATCAAAAGCTGTGTGCAGTAGTGGGAAAGACACAAAATCAATGCTGAAATATTGCCTTATTTAATGGCTGCTGTAAATAGCTCTGTTATGATTCTTTAGTAGAGGTAAATTATGGAAGCACGGGAGAGGTCAGTTGAACGTACTTGTTTGCAGGCTGCTCCCCAGCAAGCCCGTGCAGCTTCCTGGTCCCCGTTAGCACGAGGTGACAGGAGGCTGAGATATCTCAGTCCCTGGTTTGCCATCGCTCACCAAAGAGAGAGGAGCGTGGGCTGATCCCGATGGGCTCCCAGCGCTTTGCTCTGTGTTTATTGGTACTTCCTTGCTGCTGGGGGAGCTGAGCCATCCCCTCCCGCGGGGATGCTGCCGGTGCCAGCCCTGTCTCGTGGCCGTGTCCTCCCTCGGGACCCCGTGGGAGCAGAGGGCACCGCGGCACAGCCCTCCTGCCGCGTGGAAGGAATTTCATCTCATGTTTCTTCTCACTTTCTCCTTTTTCAAGGCATGTTTTCAGAAACATCATTGAGGCTTATAAATGAGGCTTTTAAAAAGCTTCAAATACCTATTATTTTTAATGGTTTATTTCTGTGTCATTGAATGTAATTACCTCCAGTAGAAGTTCTTTCTAGAATATATTTGGAGAACACTGGTGTTTCCCCCACGTTCCTGGAAAGCCAAGTCCTGGGCTGGGGTTACTGTGGTAACCCAGCTGCGTTTCCACCAGCAACAAGACTCACTACGGAGGAGAAAAAAATGGCATTGTAGGATGCCTTTCTTGAAAGTCACAAGGAATTAGGAAATCCTGCTTTGCATAACTCCTTGAAGGTCAGATGGGCTCACTCTGCGGGTGGCATTGCTCAGTCCAATCACACGTGCAAACTCCAGCTCTGCAGGGCTCACCGGAGCTGATAAGAGTTCTCCCTAAAGCGCTGCTGCAGCCGCTCGGGTACCGCCTGCATCGCCCTCGTCAATATTTAACTCTGGGTCAATACAGTTTGACGTTTGGCTTAACAGAACTTAGTATCTGCCTAATGTCAGCAAAGTTCTTGCAACTGCACCTCTCACTGCCTGGTTTCTGGGCTGGGGGCCCGCAGAGTGGTGGGACCTCTCCGCTGCTGGGGTGGTGAGAAGGAGCCAGCTCTTGTTGACCCCGTCTGCGATTCACCCCAGCTAATGGGGGTGTAAACTTGGCTTACTGGGGCCATGCTGGTAAGAGCGAGCTGAGTACTGGGGGACGTGCCTGTCACTGGCACAGGGGACGGCTGCACTGTGCGTTAGCAGCGACTGCTCGGGTCAGCCTCGTCCTGCGCCTGCCTGTACAACCCGCGGGGACTCATCGGTGCTGATGGGCACTAAAGTACAGAACTGGGGTTCTCTGGTCCCCATCAGCGTCTGCAGAGGGGTGGTGCTGCTGGGTTGGTTTAGTTCTGGTGAGGGTTCCCCTTCTCTCCACCCTGCAGAGCTGCCCCGAGGCCGATGCAGCGAGGGCAGGCGTCGCTGCCGGCTCCGTCCTCCCCGCGAGCTCCACGTCTTCCTGCCTCCCTGCAGACCGTTTCCTTGGGCAGCACTTAGCCAGTGAAGGTGCTTTCTTTTTATTATGGTTTTAATATTCATGATACATGCAAATTAGAAAAAAGGTAATTGTCCCAATTAACACTAAATAGGTTTTTCTCACACATCTTGAGTGATTTGATGCTTCTGCTTATCTCATAAAAAGTTTCCTGGTGGAACTGCCTCAGACTCGGTGTTCATACAAGAGCCTGCTGAGCTCCTGTAATTAAGCTGTGATTAGCCAGCTATAAATACGTGGTTTTGAATACAACATTGCACTCTCAGGGCAAGTGGAGATAATAAAGTGATCAGATCAGTGAACACCTAATGTGAGACAGAGTCAGGCGGCCGTGGTTCAGTTCCCACGGACTCTGAGCCGTGGCCAGAGCTGGACCCAGGCCGTGACCGCTGGGAAGGATGGCTGTGCCTGCGGTCCCCATGCTCATGGCTCTGCAGGCAGGTGTGAGGGACCCTGCCTGTGGGGTGCCCTATGGAATCCCCTCTCTGCTTAGCGGTTAACTCAACCTAAAAATGCCTTTCCTTTAGGATGACCGTTTGGGCGTCCCTGGCTGTGAGCTCTGGTGAGCTGGCAGGGCAGCAGGGCTCGATGGAGCCCTTGCAGAGGGGCAGGCAGTACAGAAACTCCCCTTCCCTGGGAGCTCTGTGGGTATTATGTGCCCGTGCTGGGAGCACAGGATCTCAGTCTGTGTGCCCACAGCTGGTTTCCATTGCCAGATGTCAGGGAAGATCACTTCCACCAAGCGCTTGGTGCCCTGTCCTAACCTTTGCATTTGAGAGCGGTGGGAGAGCAGTGGTAAATTCACTTTGTGGCCCCCTCTGCTCTCCCTGCCCCTGGTGACTGGGGCTCCAGAGGTGTGTGATGGGGAGTCCAACAAGCCAGATCCTCATTCCCACCCAGAACAGAGCATGTCTCCTTGGCTTGACACCATGGGCCACAAGGTTGTGCTCATTCAGCCAGAGATAGGACGTATCTTGTGGCCTCTGGGCCCAGCGGCAGCTGTTTGTAATGTCAGGGAGCTGCTCTGAAATGAATTACAGCTGATATTTCATCACACACATTATTCGGCTAAAGAATAAACTGGAGGAAGCCAGGACAATTCAGTGAAGAAGGCAAGCTGACAGTTCTTGAATAAATGATTCATTATTCACTCAGCTCTGGCCGTTTAGTGCACTTGCCCCGATTCCTGAACAAAACTTAACTCCCTTCAAACCCTGCTGCGTTTCCATTTCCCTGCTCTGACCCGACGTGGCAGATGAAATGTTCATGAACACACTTATCTTTCAAATTAGAAGTTCTGTCAAATCTGATTCTGTGAACCACTTGCAGAAAATTCGTATCAGCTGCTAATTTTCATCCCCTTACATCTCAAATACCGTTTGTGAGCTTTCTGACTCAATGTTATTTCAGTTTTAAAAGCACTTCAGGAAAAACAACGTAGGATTATTTGGCAAAAGAGGCAGTTGTCTAAAGCACTGTCGGAACAAGAAGCATGTTCTTTATAGCAGGCTCTTTCCTCCCCATTACAGCTCCTGTGGGGTTGTTACTGACTTGGCCCCTTTGGACCAGGCACCGGAGGAGCAACGTGCACAAAATCCCGATGTCCCTGAGCTAAACGGGCGCTTGGTGGTTGCCTTTGGATGTAGCCAGGCAGCTCCACTTGGGCCAGTGGAAGCGAGATGCCCCTTCCACGTGCCAGAGGATGAGATCCATGGACGAAGACAAGTGCTGATTCCCCGTGTGCGAGCCCAGAGGGGACCTGCGGCTCAGAGTCAGGCTGCTCTGCTGGGAAACGCTTGCTTCTCACTCGGAGAAATGTCCACCTGCCTTTCCATGATACACGTATTCCAAGCCAAGTCCCTGCTGTTGAGCTGAAGGCAGTTTTTAAGGGGTTGGGAAGTGTCACGGATTTTGTAGAGTTTGGTGTACTGTCATGGAAATGCTCCAGCGGGTGTGAATGAGGAAGCAAATGGGGAAGTTTGAAACACCAGAAGATTGTGCAGGAGCAAAGCAACGCATGGAAAGAGGGGCAGCACCCGAGAGGGAATGGCAGAGCCCACGCTGGGTGGAGGGGGAAGAAACAGAGAGGTGGTGGAAAAAACAATGAAAAAATTTATGCAAGATCACAACTGAACAAAATATACGAGCAAAGAAGAAGATCCTAAACAAAATTCAGAGAAAGGAAAAGAAAGCTCCAGAAGAGGGTCTGCACTCTGGACTCTGTGCTGTGCAGGAAAACGTGGCACGTTCCACGCCAGCCCCTAAAAATGAGTGAAATTACCTGTGAACAATCAGATCCAAGCTGCCAGAAGGAAACTTCACCCCGAGGGCTGTGAACCCATCCCACGTCACTGCAAGAGCGCCCCTCGCTGTTCTAGCCCCAGGCAGCGTTAGAATAACCACAGAGAGCACGGGAAGTGTTAGCTTCACTTCGAGTTGTTTCGCACAAAGAGCTCTGGCCATGTGTGTGCTTATTCAGACTGGGAGGAAACATACAGTATAGATGGAAAACTTTCCTTTCATTGCTAATTTCTCCATCTGTTTTCTATCTTTGCTTTGTTCACTGGCAGAACTGCGTGGGTGCTTGTCGGAAGAAGGGCGTTCCGGAGCCGTTGCAGAGCTCTCCTTGGTAAACACGATGTGATAGTCACTTCAAGTGGGGCTTTTGCAGTAATTCTCACGTTTCATTCCTTTCTGCTCCGCCGATCCAGCTGAGTCCTGCTGCTCCTCTTTGCCCCTCCGCTTTTCCAGTCCATCCCTGCCCCCCACACGAATGCACAGAGAAGTATTTTTTCCAATTTAGAGCTGAGCAACTTTTATTTGTAGCTGTAAGTGGGTCCATTAGCGCTGGTCAGAGGAAAGCTGAAGAACATTTGGCAGATAATTGGGCCTGGGTCCATCAGAAGGTCTGGATGCAGAGCCTGCTGCACTATGTGCTGGTAAAACATCTGTAAATAGCTCTGCAGCTGAGGTTTCATTAGAACTGCCCATCACGACACTCCTCGTAAAGCTCTAAATACCCGAGGGACTCCTCTATGTCTACCCAAAATAGCAAGCTCTCCACTTAGCGAGCCCTGCGCTGAGACTGGGGTCGTCGCATTTCAATGTTCCTGGCTGTGGGCATGACCCCAGAGTCTTTGTTGTAATGTGCTGCGCTATCAAAGCCTCGCTCTTCAGAGCGTCTCATTAGTCTTGGAAGAGGTGAGGCTGGGGATGGCATCCAGCTGTGTCCCTGAGCTGAGCGTATAATTTTCCAGTCACATCTGGAAAGGGGGAGATGTGTAATTGGATGCAAACGGTCATCTGTCAGAGGGAAAAATGTCTTTTCCGGTAGGATTTTCTGTGGAAAAAAGAGTATACCTTTGGAGGAGAGGAGATAATTGTAGTGTTTGTGGAACTGAATGACAAAGTCAGATATAATTTCAGACTCTTGCCCCAACTCTGTTCAAACTCTGCTCATTTTCAGCCTAGCACACACACACAGTTTTCCTGGGGCCCCTCACTGGTGTCTCCTCCTGGCCCTGGTTCCCCCCCACATTTCCAGCTGCCTGTGCCCGGCTCCGCTGGTCTGAGCTCCTGCAGCTGTGGCTCCGGGACCTTCTGCATCTTGGTATTTGCTCATGGCCTAATGCTCGCTGCAGCTCAGGACTGGCTTCTAGAAACTGCCTAGGGTTTATTTAGGTGATTGTCACAGGATCACAACCTTCTTTGAGCCAAGAAAATGAACCTTCCCGTGTAGTCTCTTCAAAACATTTAACACTGAGAGAAGATGCAAAAGAGCTGCTGTTCTCTTGTTGCCGTCCCTACAGGCAGGATCCCGTGTCATTGTCCATCACCAAACGCTGCCCGTGACGGTGGTGGAAGCTCGGGCTGAGGAGAAGAGGTGTGGGGCTCCGTCCCTGCGGGGCAATGGGTAGCGGACCTTATTTCAGGTTATTGGTGCATCACTGAGACCAGGTCGGAGGAGCCGCTGTTTGCTCCCTGAGCCGTGGGTTGGTGCTGTGCGGGATGAGCACACACCGAGCGGGGAGTTTTCAGACATGCAGATTTGTTTTGCGGATCATCATCTGTTCCTTCTGTGTGCCACTTAAACTGCTTGTTGTTATGCAAATCCCGTAATGTATTTATGAGTGCTCTCCAGAGATTTCAAATGGCATCTAATCTGGTTAGGAGATCCATTCTGCAAGAGACGTGTAACGTATTCAGCTAAAGATGAGATATTGGTGTTTTATGCATTTGACTAGAGACAGAAGCTGTTTTATCCCATTCACCGAGCATTACAACGCTCTTACTGACCTGAAACCCCTGTAACTGCCAGGAAGAAGAATAAACACCCAAATAAATGTAAACAAGCATGTACTAATGTATTAGGAGCTCCTGACAACGTCTGCATCAGAGTCACTGCAAAGTGTGAACTCCCCTGTTCCCGTGAATTAGGCAAGGCTGGGCTGAGTCTGTACCTGGGAGAGGGGCTGCAGGGACAGCCTCTGGAGATGGCAGTGTTCATCCCTTCCAGAGCAAATCCATCCTGACAGCCAGAACTCTCTGGAGCCGACAGCACAGCCCACTCCCTTCTCACCCCGCTGGTAGTTTCCCAACCTTAGACTGGAGTTTCTCAGCAGGGAGTGAATCCAGGCTGGGCTGAACTGCTCTACGCTTCTGCTTAGTGTCTTTAAGCTGTTCCTCTCCATCTGCGTAGCTGAGTTTGGTCAGGCGTTTACTGCTTTGGGCCCGGATCACTGGGACTGCGTAGCCCCAGTTACTGGTTGCCCTGCTAGAATCATCATTTCATGGCCTGTTGCATCTCTCCTCTGCTCCCCCATCTCCCCCACACCGAGTTCAGCGCTGGGTTCAGCTCCCCGCTCGGTCCCCGTCCACCTGCAGCTCTTCCTTCAGGGTGAGGTCAGTCCCCGCTTCCCTTTGGCTCCAGACGCTGGGTTTCGGGGGGTCACTGGTTTGATTTGCAAACGAACATAAAGTTTTTCCTGGTGCTGCTCCTCACGACTGGTGAGAGCTTGGTGTAAACAGCTGGTCATTTCAGTGTAATGTAAATGTAAAGTCATTTCAGTGATTCCCTCTGAATTCTGGTCAGGACGATACGGTAACACCTGCCCGGGCACGGGGGCTACTGGTCCCCGAGCACCGTGGCCAGTCCCTTTCTGGTGTCCTCCTCTCTCTCTGTTGCCTTGTCCTTGGGCCCCGGCATCTCCAAGAGGAGACTGATGCATTTTCATTCTGTGTTTGATGAGTATAATTTTTTTCTTGCAAATAGGTGTTTCTACTTTACTGGCTGAAATGAAAAACTGCATGTATCCTCTTGGAATGTTCCACTGCAAAAGCTTATTTCTGGCCAAAATGAAAAATTACAACACAGACTTTTTGATCAAATGGCACATTTAGTTTCTGTTATTTGATATAAATGTTTCTGATTTTTTTTTTTTAATGCTGCATTAAAATTAGATTGAGGAAAATTAACTCAAACTCATCTTATTGAAATAAAAACTGATAATTTAAAAAGTCTCTATGTTTTGACTCCAAAAATAAATTTAAAAGGCAAATGTCTTCAACAAAGCAGCACAAGTGTTTGAATAATTTTGATATGCATAAAACACTTTATCAAATTAATGTTTCATTTGAAGACTATAAATATTGTAAAATTTATAATCATAATTTCCCCCCAGTTATCATGTATTCTTGAAATGCAGAACTGGGTGTAGTTCTCGTCTCCTGTGTGGCTCCGGGCAGTGCAGGGCAAGGCACGGCGGGGCTGGGGGGTCCAAAGGGGCAGAGAGCCCCCCGTTTCCCCGCAGCATCTTCTATCCCTTCCCTGTCCTCTGCTCCCCAGAACTGCCCTACGTGCCACTGTAACGTTCCCTGTCAGATGACAGATTCCGGGGGAACATTAGTAATTAGGAACTCCACTCTCATCAAGGAAAATAATTAGTGAGAATGCATGCAGTTTACCAAAGCAGTTCAATTAAAGAGAATAACAAGCTTTTTACAGCAACAAAGGAAGGACTAAGTAGACCTCAGTGAGTAAATAAAGCTGTAATCAGTGTGATTAATTTAAAATCTCAGGAAGGCATGAATTGGATTGATATTCCAAAAGTCTAATGTGTCTCATGGGAGCACAGAATAAGTTATTCCACGTTTTAGGGAGAACATGAGACCTCACTAATTGTGAACATCAAGAAAAAGTAGAAACGGACAGAAGTTACTTTTCTATAATTTTCTTTGGAAACACTGATTTTGACTAGTGTTTTCTTCATGAGGCTCACACAAAAATCCGTCTGTGTTGCATTTAATAATTTACCTTCATTAGTATTTTTTTATTCTTACTCATTTTTCTCTCATTTCTAGTATGTTCAACTTCTCTACTCAGTATTTTGCAGTGGAAAAAGAAAAATCATTTGAGTGTCTTTAAATCGGTAACTCGCATGACAACTGTCACTGAGGAAGCGCCTCTGATTCCTGGATCTTTCCCTTCGGAGGGGGCGCTGCATCGCGGGGGGGTTCTGAGCAGTGAAGTGCACGAATACAGCAGCCCCCCCACTCCCCTCCTCGCGCGGAGCAGCCAGACCTCGGCGTGCATCCAGCGAGTTAGCTGGGCAAACCCTCCTCCTTGGAAATACAACTCGGTTTCTTCTAATTCAATTATGTTTCTCGAGGTCTCCTCTTGCTAAATGTGTAAATTGTGTCTCAGCTGAAGAAAACAAACAGCGCTGTACGGTGTGTGTCAGCCTCTTGTGGCACCCCAGAGAGAGCTGTGGTATTTAGAGCAGGCATCTGAACAGGTAGAAGCAAAACATACCCTCATTAAAAATGCAGCTGGATGAAGAGAGCTCTGTTGTGGTCCCGGCAGCCACTGGAGACACGGCCAAGCGTGCTCCGGTGAGTGGGCGGTTGTGTGAGCCGGGGGGACAGATAGAGAGTGATGGCACACGATGGGGCTTGTGTCAGTGCCCGTGGGAGAGACTCCGGTCCTCCTCTGGTCAGCCAAAGGCCAGTCTCCGGTTGGGAAACCTGATAAAAACTTGCAGGAGAAGCATAATTCTAATTCTAAAATTTATGAAGTCGTAGCCTTGTTGCCTGGGCTGGACGTGGCCCCGGAAAGCAGCCTGCCCGTGCCACCCCAGCTTGCCCTCCGGGGGATACAATGCATGGCACCTACCAAAAATATGCGTTGGGCTTTGTAGGCGTCCAACAGGACTCGTTATGAGGACACATTCCCTGTCCCTGTCCCTGCGGGGGCAGCGTCTGGGCTCCTCGGGGAGCGGGTGTTAACGTGTGCTCACCCTCATCCCGGACCCTCCGCCTCCCCACGGCTGGCAGAGACCTCCTGCTGCTGTTCCATAGGTCGTAACAGACCCCGATCAAACACTGAAGCAGCTTGAGAGGGAATTTCACTTTGTACTTCTTCCAATTCTGGATTATTTCCCCCTCCCAGCTCCCCATAGTATTATGAATGATTTTTCAAATTTAAACTTACTGTTTACGTGAACCTTGTCTGTGAACTCTGCAGCAGCTCGTACCACAATGTGAACGGCAGCATGAAAAGAACCTCGCCATAAATAAATGCTGGATGCTGGGGAGCACCTGCAGCATGAATGAAAAATCAGAGGCGATAGGGCTATTTCAGCAAGTTCAAATTCCAACCAACCTCTTTGCAGCAGAGGAAAATGCTGTATCGATACCTCCCCAAACCGCTCATTCGCACGGGAGAAGGATCAGCGTTTGCATTAAGTTCTCCCAAGTTTTGATAACCTTATTTCCCCCGAGGGAGTTTTCAGGCAGGATAATGTATAGCCCGTTGTTGTATGTTCTGGATTCCATTTGTGGGAGATCAGTATTTTATTGCCAGACCGGCATTTAAAAATTGTTCTCTATTTTCTTACCTTTGTGGGAATTTACAGCCCCCGGAATGGAAAGAAAAGGACTTTTTGATAAGATGTAGGCTTGATTTATATTTATTAGTTTTGATGGGAATCTTTACACTACGGATTAATCTTGCTAGTTACAGAAAGTAGTTCCTGAAAATGCCGACTCTCTGCTGCGGAGGGGAGGGAGCCGAAGGCGGCGCATGGCCCCGCTCCCCGGGCACAGAGAGCGTTCCTGGGCTGCAGGCACACGGCTGCAGAAACGCCCGCTGGTCTGAGTACCCGGCCACCGGCATCGTGGGGCCGGCAGTTCCGAAAGGCGAGGGAGTGCTCAGCTTTTCCTAAAAATAGGGCCTCTTTGAGGTGTTTCAAGTTCCTTCCTTTATTCCTCTCTTTATGCCATCCTTTGGCAGCGGCTGGGGCCAGCCGTGTATTACACTCTAATGCCTCCCTATGGGCTGCCTTTTGATGGACGGTGCGGTGCCTTCAGATCCCTGTGCACCTTTCTGCTGTTCCTGCCATCCAGCCGGTCCCCGCGGAGCTGGCTGTTCCTGGAGAAGCAGCCGGATGGTGGGCTCAGAAGCTGGAATTTCCTTCTCTTCCTCCTCCCGTCCCCGAGCATCGCCTCTGCCCTGGCCCCGCTCCCTGCCCCGACCTGCTCATGGGACTCAGCCCCAGGCTGCTTCCTCCAGCCCCGGATTCCCAAGGGCTGGCATCTCTAGGATCCGCATTCACGGCTGGGTGAGACCGGGGAGCCCAAATGCTGGACCAGCCACGGTCACTCCGGCCAGGGCTGTGCTGGGGAGCCCCGTGTGCCCCTGCGGCCACCGGCCACCTCCTGCCGGCTTTCCCTTCTGGCTTGGGAAGGTCCATCAACTTGCCCCCTGAGTTTTCCACTTGTTTTCTATTCACTGAAATATCTACCCAGAATGTCTCCCGTTCCCGGGTCTCCTGAAGGACTGAGGCTTTGATGCAGACCGTAGGAATTATTCCTGGGACGGCGTTTGGGCTGTGTGCCACTCCAGCGCAGCTGAGATCCTTCAAATGCATGGGCTCCTTTCCTGAAGCATTAACAGAGAAATTCACTAATTGCTAATTGCTGCTAATTAATCCTGTGTATGGTGTATGATGTTTATGAGTAGATGAAGTATAACTTTCTTCCCCTCCTCGACAACTTGGGAACATTTAAGCTTTTTATGTGTCTTGTTACATCGTCACATTTCAAACCCCACAGTTTCTGAACTACTCAGTAATTGGCTTATGTCCTTGGTAACTATATGGATTTTTTGGTTTTTTTCCTACTGCGGTATTACTCCATGTATTTTCATGTCATACGGCAAATTAATTCCATTTTAATTTTGAGATTTTTCTCCGAACACTTTGTGAGTCCTGCTCCCTGTGAGGCTGGTGTCTGTGCGGGGAGGGCTGGCAGGCGGTGGCCACCACACCACGGTGCACTGAAGGAGTTTTTAAGGTCGCTGAGACCACCCTGGCTTTTCCCACGGTGGGAAGGGGTGAGTGCCCTCGCACGCCGCAGCCCTGTCGCGGTAGGTGTAGGCTCTACTCTTTGTTACTGCTAATTGTGCGCCTTTGCCTGGAGGTGTCTCTGCTCATCTGTGTAGCTGAGTCCAAGCGGAATCTCTTTCACACTCTGAAAACTTTGGATGAAATAAAGCTCACCAGAGTTTTGTGGCTGCTTGTGCACATCTGTGCGGTGGCCGGGGAGGAACTGCTGGGGCTGGGAGTCTGAGGAGGGAAAGCCTCTTCTGCGCCCAGCGCCGGGGGGACAGTTGGATTGTTGGAGCTCCTGAAACAAAGCTGAGTTCTGAGGTCTCCTTCTTGTTAGTAAATAGAGGACATACATTATTTTTTTTAACACTTTATGACCTTAAGTTGCTGTCTTCTTGCAAGGAAAAAAACCTTTGAAGTCTTGTAGTTCAGTCCTCCTCCCCTGAAAGCTCTGTTCTTCCGAGCCAGCCGTGGAAGAGCAGCACTGGCTATGCAAACGGCATCGTACTTGTTGCTTCTTGATGGCGACGTGAGATAAATGGATCTTCCCTTCCCTCCAAGGGTAATGACAGTTTAAAAATGCCCTGTCCTGCCTCCACTTCCTTCCTTTGGCAGATTTTTGGTAGTTTATATAATTTGGCAGTGATCCTCTGTCTAAACCATGTCCAACATTTCATGCAATAAACTTAATGGACTTTTCCATCTTTGAACAGCTGAATTCTTTCTGAGCAGCTGCTCTGGGTTATTGATGGCCTAATTACAGCGCTGCCTTAGGCCTGCCACCAGCCTAGGAAAGACTTTTTTCCATATTCCAGTGTAAAACACAGAAGCAAAGCGTTTCCAAATGATCTTGCTCAAAGGAAGGGAGCAGCTCCGGTTGGGATTGCAGCGGCGCAGAGCTGGGGTCTGGGGAGAGCAAAACGGGCAGAGCAGGGAGAGCAGTTGAGCAGCCGACGGGCCAGGTCCTGAGACATCGTTAACGGGGACACCGTCAGCCCGGCACAAATCCTGCTGAGGGGCTGCAGCGGCTCTGTGCAGAATTTTTGTCTTTTTTGGGGTGGGGGGGTCTGCCCGTCGTACCCGCTGCCAGCCCGGGGACAGCTCGAGGGCGAGCTGCTGGGCAGCGGGTCCCTGCAGCCCTGCCAGGGAAAGAGGCATTTCTCTCACCGCAACGGATTGAGAAAATCTAAACAATTTTAGATTGTTTTTAAATTTTCATTGGAGACTTTGTAATGAAAATTATTATTCCCCCCTCCGAAAAACAATAACATTGGCCTTTCCACCCGGCTTTGTTGTTTACTTCATCAATCATCCTTGCTCGGTAGCTCATTTCAAAGCAGTGCCATGGCAGCTTTGTTGGGTGTGAAAATTGAAATTTCAGTTCTTGTGCTTGCATAGAGAAGTCACCTGGTGACTGGTGGGTTTGTCCAGACTCTCTCATCAGATCTCAATCCTGAGGGGAAGGAAAATTCCAACTTTACTTTCTGGGACCATTCTGCAACATCCACCTAAATTGCGCTGTGCTAGAAACCGTTTGGGATTGTACATTTGTTTACCAGCCCTTTCTAGCTATCAGCATCCACTGGAAAAAAGCCTATGGGGAGTAAGAATGAATTCAAAAGGCTTCCAAATCTCGTATTTAACATTCATGGTCATTTAAATATTTCTTTATGTCCAAGTGGGAGCACTCGGACCTCACCCCTCGCTGCCCAGCCCTGCCTCTTGCAGACAAGGCTAAAAGAGGTGAGGGGGAGAGAAAAAGCCTGATTCAATGAGTCTGGAAGGGCCGGGTCCTGGAGGAGCCGTTTGGAGAGGAGTCTTTAAGATAATGGAGGGTTTGTGTTTGCGTAAGCGGATGCCAGAGGGCTGCTCTTTCCAAACTGCCTTTAAACCCAACTGCCCATGGTGTGCACTGTAAATCCTGCTAGAAATAAATAAATAAACAAACCCACCAGCAGCGATTCAACCGTCAGAATCTCAGACGGTTTTGTTTGTGTTATTTTCATTTGCCTGGGTAATCGAATTTGTTGGAATTAGGGGTTTGTCTGGATAATAACATTTTCTAACCCTCTGGAAGAGAAGAGGGCTGTGGAGAATACCGATGTACAGAGCGCTGTATTGATTGGAATAAACTGGCCCTAGATAGCGTCAATTACCCACTTCTGATGGCTGTTTGCTTGCCGGCTGCCAGGTTTGGATTGCACAGCGTTAGTCGCCATTTCTGTCAGCTAGAAACGCTCTAAAGAGAATGTGCCCCCGCCTTTGCTGGGGGTCTCTGGCGCGGGAGACCCCTCGCAGCACCGGCGGGTGCGGGGACAGGGCGCCCTGGCACCCCCCCAAAAGCAGCAGCGCCCGAGCGTTGGCAGCGTCAAACCCCGTATCGATTGCAGCCTTCAGCTGGGATGTCTGCGGCCGCTCTACTTAGCTAATTGCCTCTTTTCTAATGTTCTTTGGTGATTGCTAAAGTCAGATGCTGCCAGATCTTTGGTGACAAAAACAAGGGCACCTGTAATGGTTTGCAAATGGTTTGAACCTTAAAGGCTGTTCCTCCGCCTGGTTCTCGGGGTGAGGCTGGGGAGGCAGATGAGAAGTGGTTTGTGAGTAGAGCGTAGCCGATGGCTGAGCCCAGTCCTGCCCTGTCAGTGGGCAAGGACGGGTAATGCGGGTCATTTGTGTTCTTGTATAGCTCTATGGGGAGGAAAAAATGCAGCAGCTACATTCAGTTTCTCCAGTTTCCCCAGGGTTGTTCAGACCAGAAGCAATGTGGGTGATGGTCCCTCAGCTCGGGTGCGTGAGGTGGCCGGCTCTGCACACACCCAATTCCCACCCAGGGCCTCTCTGGTGGCCGTGGTCCCTTGTGATGGGGGTCCAGCCCTGGGGACTCCCCACGGACTCGCTCCCTGTGCCTGGGAGTCTCTCCCACCCAGGAGCAGGCAGGGACGGCTGACCCTGGCAGGCTCAGAGCCTCCAAGGAGGTTTGGGGTTAGAGACAAAGTGTGGTTTGGGCCATGGAAACACCAGGGCAGCAAGGCAACCCGGAGTTCAGACGTGCACGTAGGAACAAGCTAGAAATGTGAATAGGGCTCTGGGTGCGAGCACGTTGCAGCGCATCAGGAGGACTAGAATTCATCCTGAGACAAACTATTGCAATGGAATTACCTGTCGTAGCTGCATGATCATCTGCAGGATGGACTGGGATTAGCAGCGTAGTAATAACCTGCTGCCTAAAACCCAGCTACTGGAGCCTCCCTAATGCTTCTGTGAACTGAAGGAGCCCCCCCCGGTCTGTTCCCATCTGAGCAGACGAGTGGCAAAGCCATTAGCTTGGAGCGTATTCGTTAATGTGGCATAAGCAGCTAAAGAAGATGTATTTATGTTCCTTCATTTGCAATTGATAATCTCAAGAGTGAGAGGCTGGCAATAAATTCCCTTCACCGGGGCTGCCGTCCCTCTGCGGCCCACGCTGCAAAGGGAATAGACAGCTCATTTACATAAGATAATGAAACTGCAGCAAAACAGTAAAATTGCAAAGCAACTTTGTTTTAATAATGACAGATGCTTCTTAAACACTTTAATTATGTCTCTCAGAGCAGTTTTAGCTAGGCCACAAAAAAGGAGAGCAATATTGCTGAAGCACTGGGAGTACAACCCATTCCCTTTCCACAGTTTGAAGTTTCCTCCAAACCAAAACTTTTCGCCTTTGCTCAAGTGCTTTTCTGGCTCAGGGAGTGCCCGTTTGGGCTCCTGAGAGAGGACAGACGGGTCTCCACAAGGAGGTGACCCCCAAGAGAAGGGATGCTGTGGGCTGCAGGCGGTGGGATCCCAGACACTGGCCTGGCCATCGCTGGGGGGAACGCTGCCGTTATTCCCCCTGGCACCCCCGGCCCCTCCGCTCCACTCACTGGGCAGCACAGGGGGCGGCCACCGACTCTAAAAATGGTGCAAATCTCCATGGTTAATGATACCCACATTAACGACAGCGTGAGCAGCAGCCTAAACTTCCCTGGGCAAAATTCTCTGTCAAAGCACGGCAGACATTTTGCTGTAAAGAGGCAGGGAACGGTGCGTCCAACAAAGCACAGGGAGAAAGATAAACACATTAATGGAGAAAAAGCCATAATGTGAATAAACAGCATGCATGTAGAAAATGGAAAGAAATTCTGGGCAGCAGGGGAGGATGAAAATAAGCTAACTAGTGCTGAAGGGTAAAAAGCCCTAAAAGGATGGGATGGTGCCCGATGTGCCTGAAATCTCTCTGCCACACACCTTCAGGCCTTTCTGCAGTGATCCGTCTCACCCCACACTCTGCCTGTGCCCCCTTGCTCCCTGTAATGACCCCCTTTTCCTGCTGCTGGAGATCGTGTTCTGGTTCCGCCTGCTCCCCTTTAACGCCCATGGAAAGAAGCCGCTCCAGACTGGTCTCCTTTCAGCCGGCGCCGAGTGTCTTTGGGGTTGTGAGGTATTAGCTGTATCACAGTCAATTTGCTAATCTACAGAAACCATTTCAAGGCACATTATATCCAGAGCCCATATGTTACTTCAGCGCTGCCAAAAGAGTTCTTGTTTACTCAGATCAGGCTTTCAGTCGGTGTTCGGCGTGTGCTAAATAGCACCATTGATACTACTTAAAATAAAAGGAGTCAGCACCTTGTCTGCCCCAGCAAATTGCTCAGCACTTTCGGCTCTGACAGTGTCCCTGTCACTAACTCCCCCCTCTCGCTCGCCCTGGCTGTGGGGCCTGATTCTGCTCCAGTCCTGACCCATCCCTGGGGCTCTCTCACAGCTCTGGTCATAGCCTTTGGCTTTCCTCTGCATTTCCAGACATTAAAAGTATTAAAATAAAAAAGCACAACCCCCCTGCCCCAGCCTAAGAACAACCTTCCTAAGGCTGCTCTTGCCTGGCCACCCCCCTCGCTGCCAGAGGACCCCTGTCCCCAGGGAGAGGGGGATGCACAAGGATGGTCTTTACAAGATCCTGAAAGGCTCTGGATGCCAGAAGGGCAAGAGCTTTTTCACGTGGGAAGTTATTTCATTCTGTGTAGTCAGAGCTCCCCGTTTCCATGGCTGTTACGGTCCCGTACGTTAGCGATGCCCACCCAGTTCCGCTGACATCCAGTGCCCACGCTTGGTCTGTCAAACCCCACGGGGCGCGCGGGGAGAAGCTGGGTTTCCTGCTCCCCTCGTTCTCTGTGTTCCAGCCCCACCTTTTCATTACAGAAATCAGGTATATTTTGCTTATGAAAACGTTTACGTCCGAACTTGCCTGAGTCCTTCCTGAGTGACAAAGATTTGGTTTGAGGGAGGAGGAAGGAGCTGGTGTCCCTAGTTGCTGCCGAGAGGACTCGTGGCCGTTCTGGTCGGCTGTTCCCCGGGAGCAGGCACAGGGATGCATCAGAGCTCTGACATCTGGGGTCAGGAAACGACCTGCTCACAGATGTGCAATTACCGCTTTCAAATGGGATTTTGCTGAAAAAAAAATGCAGGTTAAAAATTGTTCTCTCTGCTGAGCTGAAAATCTGAAATGTCTAAAGGTGCCTGGATGGAAGAGGGAGGCGGGAGTTTGGGCAGAGATGCCTCTCACCATTTCCCAATTTTCTCCCTCTTTTGCCCAGAGGGACTAATTGGTGCTCAGAGGGAACCAATCTCCTTTTTATGAGTGAAATCTGGTGTCTGATTAATTATTCATTTGTTGCATGATTGGCAGCTTTGAGGTGGTGGGTCCACAGGCAGTAGGGGGTGATCTGTTGACTGACAAGGTTAATTGCTGCCTTGTGTGATTGGTGATAACGATTTATGTTGACAATTCCTCGGGTTTCTAGTGCAGACGGAGGTTTGTGGCACGGGGTCGGGCAGCGCTGCCCTGTCCTGCCCCGTGCTCTCTCGGCAGACGGGAGCAGCCCTTCCCTCGCTGCCACCCTTGGCACGTGGGCAGGGATGTCACCCCCAGCAGCCGGTCTCTCCTGCTATAAGCGAGGTAGAAGCAGCTTTGCAAAGACAGCTGTTGCTTTTACCTTTTTTCCCTTCTTTTTGACACATTCTCTGCATATTGATCAAGGTTCAGAATATAACAGTGAGACTCGGCTCCGCTCTGGAAGTCCTTCCTTGGCAGCAGCGTCAAAGCTGCGGTTTTCCAGAGGGCCCGAGTGAACGGAGATGAGAAAGATTTATGAGGGTGACCCTTAAAAATAATAAAAATGGGAAGGAATTGTCTTTTAAATCTCAGTGTACAGGAAATGGTGACTTCTGGGGATTGTTTAATAAATGCATGACCACAGCATCTGAAATGCCACCTTTCCACCCAAAACACCGTTCCAGGGCAGTGCCCATCTCTTGCAGTGAAGAAGAGGAGGGCTCTGGGGACCAAGGTTCGCTGGGCTAGCTGTCCCTGGGGCTGTGCCTCCATTTATTCTAGCCTCCAATAGCACAGCTTGGGTCACTCTCATCGTTCCCATCCTGGAAACCGCAGACATTTTTTCCTCACCTCAATGTAATAAAGCAGAGTCATAAAGATTTCAGACTAATAAACATTGGCCTTTAGGGTGCTTTCAGCTTTTATCAGGCTAATAAGATTTTTGACTTACATGGAAAGGGAAAGCAGGTAAACAGAGCTTTTATGAACCCTGCAGCGCACCGGGGACCGCAGTCCCATGGAGGCTCTGGGGCTCGGGCACCTTTCCATAATGAAAAGCAGAGGTGGCCCCTGGGCAAACCACGTGGGGAGAGCGTTTGAGTTCCTGGGCTCGATTATTTGTCTGGTACCAGACTTCTCATAGGTACTCGGGGCAGAGGAGGTTACGCCGTCTGAGCCTCATCTGCCTTACCCCCCCCCAGCCGAAGGCGAAGCAAATGGGGATGTTTCCTTCCTCCCGCTGGTGGTGGCCAAGCCCATCATCGCTGCTCCCAAACCCGCACGGATTCCCTCTGGCAGCAGCACCTGCAGCTCTTCTCCTCAGAGCTTTGGGTTTAGTTGTGAATCAGTTTTTTTATCACTGTCTTTTTATGGCTGATTATAGGAGAGACGGGGGATGTCATTCAACAGCTTGTTCTTCGGGATAACATTTCAACAGGGAAGAAGGGAGTTGTTCAGCATAAACAGGCGTAAACTTCATTATTTTCTAGAAATTATTTTTATTTAAAATTTAAAACCATATTACTTCATACAGCAAACTGTGCACTTTGATATATCACAGTGTCTTAAAAAGGAAAATAATCAGAATTTTTTCTTTTTTTTTTTTTGGAAATTTTATTTACATCAGCCTAGAATGATCAGCAAGTAACACAGTTACTATGAAACCAAAATTGTTACAAAATGTTTACAAAAAACTATATTCATAGAAATTCTGCATGTCCACAAAGGAAAATCCCCTGAATGTCACGGAGACCATTTTTTCCTTTATTTCCACTCTTTCCTGTGTTTTTTTTTTTCTTTTTCTTCTTTTTATCTTTTTTTGAGAAACATGTCAAAATAAGGTACAGAGAGCAGAGGGCTTGTGACGCCGATGCCCAGCCCTGGTGGTGCACGGTTCGGGGGTGTGGGGCTCAGGCTGGTGACCGCTGGGTGACAACTGCCAGCGTCTGCGGGGTCCCTTTGCGGTGACATTCCCAGAGACCCCTTGGCCAAATCCTGCTCCGCAGAAGCGCCCGCCGAGGGGAGGGCGGTGGGTGCCGAAGCCAGAGCTGGTTCCCCTTTGCCTGTTCCGTCTCTTTGTGGATCTGTTGCTGCCATCGCACCCAACATGCCGCTGGGTAACTCCAGACGGAAAAGCAGCACCCCCCAAAGCCACCCGCTGTGCCCCTGCTCGGTCTCACAGGGGAGCTGGAAGGAAAAAGCAAGTGATAAAGGGACAGTGAACTGGGGTGGCAACAGTTTAGATACAGTTTAGTAGCCCAGACCTGTTATTTATTTATTTCCTCCTCACGTTTTCAGTCCCTCTGCCCGCCAAGCGAAGAAAGGAACTGATTTGAACCAGGTTGGAAGTCAGGTGGCTTCTCAGATGTGAGTGGCCGATGGTCACAAGCAGGTCCCCAAACAGCTCGCAGAAGGCTGTGAGGCTGTGTCTCCAGGTCTGCCCCTCTGGAGTCTCCCAGCACATCCCTGCCAAGTGTCGGGCTCCTTCTCCTCCTCTGCCAGAAACACCCACGGGTTACCGGCTGTGGCGCTGCTGGCCCCGCGGCGAGGAGCACCCGGGGACTGATGGAGAGACCCCGGTCTCTGCTGAGCTGTGCAGCAGCTGAGCTGCCCCTCGTCCCGCCGGAGCTGCCCCTCGTCCCGCTGGAGCTGCCCCTCGTCCCGCTGGAGCTGCCCCGGGGGCAGCAGGAGGGCTGGGGGCTGGGACCCCCAGTTGATGGGAGCAGGAGCTGGCGGAGAGCGGGGAGGCAGCGGCTCCCCCATCCCCTGCCTTGGTCTGAGCGGTGCAGAACATTTCCTTGCTGTTACGTGTCAAAAGTTGTAATGATCGGGAATCAAACGCGGGGCCGTGGTGTAGGCGCATGGAGTTCACTGCTGTTTCACGGCTGGTTTCTGGGGGTGTGGGGAGGGGAGGGAGAGGTTCATCTGCAGGTTTGGTGGTGCTGGCAGAGAGCACCCTCATTCTGGATGCTCCCCTGTCACTCTGGGGTGTTCATGAGTAAAATCAAATCAAAGCGGTGTGAAAGATAAATAAATGGGGGTTATGGTATTAGTGATATTTATTTATTTGTTTTCTAAAAATCTGTCAAGAAGAAAAATGAATGCTATTTTCTGTGGTATTTTACTCTCCGGACATGTGAAGCCAGTTTCAGGCTTTGCTTTTATCTCTGCCTTAATTGTAAAAATCTCTTTCTAAGAGCTTAGAAATCAGCAAGGAAAACAAAATCTACTACTCTGAGAAGCCTACGGGTTTGCAAAGAGCTGCAGGACGCCATCAGCTTTGGGAAGCAGACCCATAACTTCCCATCTATGCTCTGCTGTAGGTGTTTGAGCAGCAAACTGTTAAGAATATGATGCCTGTTGAGTTGGCAGCTTTCACCCTGAATTTTTCATGGTGTCTATGAAAAGGTGAAAATTAACGTAAATTCTTTGCATATCTTTACTTGAGTCAAAATACGACAAATTACCTTTTTTTTTGCTTTGGGTCACTGTGTTTCTTCTTTACATCATGGAAAAAACCAAAATAAGGACAAATTCTGTTCTGTGGTGGGAGGGGGGAACAGCTCTCTCCCCTTGAGCTAATTTGCTAATTGTGATGAGCTCCACAGCCAGCCTTCCTAACTGAGCCTGGGACAGAAACAGGTGGGGAAAAAAAAGCTGAAATCAGCTACAAACAGGTTTGTTCCTTTGGGCGAGGACAAACTCTCCAGAAAGGCCTTGCAGCTTGGGGAGGGCAATCGGGGTCAGTTCTGCTGCTGGTTCCTCGGTGGCCGTGGGACCTCGCTGCGCGCAGGACATGGAGGGTGAGGTTGAAGATGCAGAGCTCGAGCACGGGCTGCTCTGTCCCTGCCCTGCCCTCCCTCCGGAGCAGGATTTGGGGGGTGGGTGCCGGAGGGGTTTCCAGCAGAGCGTGGTCTGCGGCAGGTCACCGTCACCCTCACGTGTGCGAGGGGAGGAGGTTGCTCTTTCCTTTAACGCCAGTGTTTAAATCAGAGCTTTCAAGCACCTTTGCAATACTCTCCCCATCATGTTCCGGGTTACAATGGGCGGAGCCGTTTCTGTTTGTTTCATTTTGCAAATTAATTGTCGGAGTGTCCCACTGGCCCCCCCGGCGGCTCCCCTGGAGGGATGGAGCTTGGTGACGTTGCTTGGGCATTACTTCAGGGCAGCAGAGGGGTCTTTGGTAATTCTCGCTAAATTCATCTGCAGGACCAGGCTTCTGGGTTAAGCAACCTGAAAATAAGAACACAGTTCGTGGAAGATTTCTTAAAAACATTAAATTTAGTCTGTGTTTGCTTGAATCGCGTGGAGATGCTGCCTGAGGGGCTGCGGTTCACCGGGCAGAGAGGGGGTCTCAGGCTCGGCTCACACGGTGCTGCTTGTCCTGGGCCAGCCCTGGCCCTGCCGGCTCAGACTTCGTCTGTGGGGTCTCCGACGCCGTGGGGAGCATTGAACCAGACACAGGGTCCTCTCCTGGGCTGAGCGCGGCCGCAGCGGAGCTGAATTTTGTGGAAATCGGTACCGTTTGGCTCTAGGAAACGGCTCCGCTCCTGCCGCTGCCTGTGGGCTCGGCCGCTTCCCGCGCGTCTCTGCAGGAGAGACGGAGCTTTGTGGGAAGAGCGAGGGAGCTGAGACCTGGAGATCGCGGTGTCACCCTGGGCTCGGGCTGGAGTTGGTGGGGCTGTCACTCGGAGATGGCAGTAGCTCCCACGCAGTGTCCCATCCCTGGCCAGGAGCTCGGCTCCGTTCAGGCCAACTCGCCCCTTCGCAGCCGGCTCTCCTGGATCTCCTGGGGAAGGTGTGCGTGGCCTTCTCCCTCCACACCCCCCAGGGACCTCCAGCTGCGGGTGGCCACGGGCAGCGCAGCCCTGAGGCGAAGGGCCGCCGTGAAATGCTTCCAGAGGAGGCGCAGCTTTGACCATCGTGGTGCTTCCCAGATGCCTTTCCCTTCCCGGACACCGTATGGGAACTGTGCTGTGTGTGTCGGTGGAACAGATGCTGGCGCCGCACCTCAGGGTGTTCCATTTTATTGCCGTGCTGGAGAAGCCTCGCTCGGGGGCTCCTCCGTACCCGCCGAGGGTCGGTTTGGCTCAATTCTGTTTCGCCTCCGTGTGTTGTCAGAATGTAAACATCAGACTCCTGGATGGTGGTGTGTTTGGACTCCATGAGGCCTGTAGGATCTAAGCGTTAAAAAAAAAGGAACGAAAAATAACAAAAACAGAACAGAAAAGCCCCAAGACCCATGTTACAGTCCGTGCTTTGAAGTTCTTGCTTCCGTGCCGGTGATCGATGCAGCTGTGTTGTAAAGGCCTTGTTCTTGAAATGAACCAAACCAGGCTTTTTTTTTTTTTTTTCTATTTTTTTCTCGTTTTTTAATCCTTTCTTCCCTAGTTAAGAGTGCATCCAGCCTTGTCTGCTGCAGTTCCTTCCCTCCCGCCCCCCCCGTTCCCATTCCCTAGGGAAACACGGGTGTCAGCCCGGTGTTGCAGGTCATGTTGTCCTTCCCTGGCAGCCGTCGGTCGTTGAACGTGTGCATGTTGATCACGGCGTCCGTCTTCACCATGACGGGTGGCTGGGGCTTGTGCTTGACCCGTCGCTGGCAGGTGAGGGACAGCCGGATCTCGTCGGCCACGGCGCTGCAGAAGGAGCGCTGGGGAGAGCGGGGACAAAACGCACCGTTACTGGGGGCAAAGCGCCCTGCTCGCCTCTGCGGGGCGGGAGGGGGCTCACACCGGGCTCTGCGGGGGCAAGCACGAGAGCTGCGCTGCATTTAAGGCATCGGCTGCGCTTAGTGGGACTTCGGTGACGCACGGGCGTCTGGTTGACCCCTCTCTCCTTTGGCAAGGGCTGTGCCTTTGACAGACTAAATCCTGCAAAAAGACAGAGCTACCGGCGGCTGCCCGAGTGCCGGGGCTTTGGGTCATCCCTGCTGGGGGGCTGGGAGATCTGTGTGCTGGGAAACAGAGGGCTATCGAATCCTGCTGGGCTTGCTAGTGGGCAAGTTTCCTTCATCTATCTAGTCCATCGCGTGGCAGCGTGCTTTGATTTCTGGCCAGGCGCCCAAACGCACTTCCTACTTCCAGCACCACGGCACACAGGGAAGAGGGGAAAACATGAAAGCAGTTCTCTTGTTCCGTGGGCACTGATCAGGCACCATGGGCGGGATGGGCCGGTTGTGTCAGTGTTGTGAGAAGTTGATAAAATAGTATGAGGTTTCCTGGTGGACCCTGACAAGTTTCTGACAAGTTTCTTGAGGCCCTTAGAACAGGAGCGTGGAGAAGAGATGGAGACTTCATGGCATTACGCCTGGAATATGCAACACGATGGCCCGTGATGGTGCTGAGAGGATATAACAGCTCAGAAAGGTCCCTTCCCAGGGACCTATGTCCGTATTTTTATGACTTATGTGTCGGCTCGCTCAAAATTACTCTGCAGATGTTTACTGGTCTAGTTACTGCAGCAGCAGCTGACTCTGTTGAGAGCAGACCTGATTTACCCCCTTCCCTGAGGCTGTCGGAGCGGGACGGACACAATGAGCCTTAGGGAAGGGTGTTTTGGGGGTGCTGCATTCCAGCCCTTGGACCTCCAGGAAGCAGGGGCCGGGCTGAGTCCCTCTGCCCCTCTCCCTGCCTGTCTCTGGGGCCAGCAGGCAAAATCCTTTATGGCTGGGCTAGTGGTGGTGCAGGGAGATGGAGGAAATCAGTACCTGCTCGCGCTCCGCCGTTTTGCGCAGCTTGTAGATGAACTCCACCATGGCCACAAAGACGGACAGCACCAAGCCCGCTGCCAACACGATGAAAATCCCACCGATGTTTTGGATGCCCAGGGCGCTGGCCTCCTTGTTCTCATCCTCGGGGCAGCCGTTCCCTCGCCACCACTTCTCCTTCATCACATGGAGCTTGTCCTCCTCCTGGAGCTGGAGGATGGCGATGGTGATCTTGTCCCTGTACGGTGACCCTGGGGAGGGGGAGCACCGTTACACACAGAGGGAAAGACAAAAGTCACACCAAGCAGGGGATGTGTCTGCGCTGATCAGGGCTCTTCAGACTGCTCTTCAACAGGCAGAGAGCGTGAGCTTTAGTATTGGGAAACTCACTGGTGAGAGTGGGCCATCTTAATCCCATCTGTTGTATTTGTGGTAACAGCCCCCCTCCAGGGCTACCCATGGAGAGCCCCCCACTGCCACTTACCCATGGGAGTGCCAATCCCGTAGCCTTTGGAGTCGATGAGCCCCCCGATCTGCGTGAGGTTGCAGTTCCTCTGGGTGATGTATTCAATGGTGGTTGACTCCATCAGCAGAGCATAATCGGCCGTGAGGGTTCGCTGGATTCCTTCCTCGTTGTTTTTAACAAGTGCCGTGGGTTTGCTGCTCATGAAAGCCCACATTTTTTCAAATGTGGAGATTTTGGATTTCTGGAAAAATGATACCCCCATCCCCAAAATAAGAATTAGTCATCTTTTTGCTGAAACCGTGTGTCTTCCCAGTAAATGATAATGCCAGTTTGAGAACAGATCACATAATGGAACTATTGCCAATTTGTCCTTGTCTTAAATATCTCTCTACTTTCCCTGCCCAACACGGTTTGGCTTCGCCTTTCCATGACAGGGGACAAAGGTTCCAGCACATGTTGTGCAGAGACTCGGCAGAAAGTCACTGCCTCAGAGCCCTTCTCCCGTGGTCTCCTGTGGGTGGAACCGAATCGTTCTTTCCCTTCACTAACGTACAGCCAGACCCTGCCTTGATGTGCTGCGGAGCTCGCTGGTGTGACAGGCTATCAGTGTGTCTGCTTGCATGGATTAGGTTCTGAACCAGAATTTTGTTTATCCTGTAATGTTTTTGCACAATGAGAGAAGACAGAGAACATTTCAGGGGACATGTTTTTCTCTTTTGCACACACTCTGTTATATTTTTGTCTTTCCTCAAGCATCACAAGGAAACATGTCTCCTCTGAGATATGTGCAACTGCCAAACAAGTTTAACGTATCCACATAAACAGAGGCATGGAAATATTCAAGAAGATTGTCTTACGGCTAAAAATAAACATGGATATTCTTTCACTACAGCAGACATTCTGATAAAAAAGGAGGAATATGTTTTCTAGCTTACTATTCACATTCATGTCTATTTCTTCTTCTAGAAAATGTGTTGGGTGAGTTGGGTTATTTTATGTCTTTCCGTAACATTTGAAATATACCTTTTATCTACGACCATCTTCTGAATTGTCTCTGTGTAGGTTGTCACAAAAGACATAACCAGCTTCACTCTGGGAGGACACCCCAGGAGAGAGAACATCAGCATTCCCTGTACCCCGTCGCTGGTCACTGCGTTCCCTGTACCCCCATCACTGGTCACTGCGTTCCCTGTACCCCCATCACCTGTGTTCCCGCGGGTGATCGTAGCTCTTCTCAGCCCCACTCTGTACATCCAGCTGGGCTCTGGAAAGGATCTTGGATATTGGGGCTTGTGTTCGTGCTGCTGCCTGCTCCTTTACGGGCCACTTTTCTCTTCTGCCTAATTTCTTGTTTTCCCTAGATCTCTTTTTGCCTGCTTGCTCTATAAGAGGCAGCTTAGTCAGCCCAAACCTCCTCCTCCACAGCACTCCTTAGCAAGAGCCTGAAGCTGGCTGATAAGTTGGAGGGGCTGATAAGTCTTTGTGCTTTGCCCTGAATCAGGGCAACTGCTCACCTGCAGCTGCACGAGGAGTTGCTGCGGCAGAAGCTGCACTTTCTGGTTTAGCTGCCGTTTATCTCCGTTTCAGGGCTCTGTCCTTCCATAAGAAAGCAGGAGATGGAGCCCCAGCCCATCCCAACTCCTGCTGTCACGTCTCCCCCTCACTTTTCAACATCACCCCAAGCATGCCAGCATCGGTACTTCTCATGAAAACACTATAAATAAGAGTAAATTAGCTAAGAAAAAAAGGTCCTTCAGAATGCTTTATATTTCAAATGCTTTGCCTGGCCACCTCCTTTAGTCAGCATATTTAACAGCAGTTGGCATGTGGCTTAACACCCCGAAGCTGGGGAGTACAGCACGGTGACAAGGGCTGTTCCTCTGCCTTTAACCCCATGGGCTCGTTCTCCTGCCTGAAATCACCACGGACTCATTTCTTCTCAGTTAAAGCTCGTGCTTGTTATAATCCACTTGATGAACGTGCGGTAGCGGCTGTGCCACAGCAAACTCCATTCAAGAGGCAGGATAATCTCCCTCACTTGAAAATCTGGGCCAGTGCCTGTAAGGTAGATTTGTGGCATCTATCAAACCTCAAAGAGCAGCAAGAAATGTAGCCTCCAAAAGGATTATTAAATATCTGTGCATTACAATGGGTAATTGAAATGAATAGCATACTCGGCTGGCTGATAACGACTTGTTTAACATTTATATAGTTCACATCAGAGGCCTCTGGGTTCACTGGCTCTCCCTTTCTCTCCTTCTCTTCCTGCATTTAATGCTCCTTGGGTGTTGACACAGAGCGCTTAAACAACATCAGTGTTCTCCGAGTTTAAAGCATAGAGCAAAATAAACTGGCAAAAAATCAATAGGCTGCATTTAGTGAAGCTAATAGGACTTGCATGAGGCATTGTAGCTCTTCAGGCAACTTAAATTACATGAGACAGGGCTCCCTGGAAGAGAAAAAACACTTTTCTCTTCTCTTCTTAAAATCACCGCTTCTGACCAGCTGAAAGGGCTTAATTGTGTTTTGAAATGCCAGGAGGAGCCCAGCTTTCTCTGCTCCTGCTAAAGAAACAGCCGAACCAGAGCCCCGGCGATGAGCCCCTCCGCAGGGGAGGGCTGTCTCCCCACAGCGACACCCCGCCAGTGCCGTGGCCTCCAAAGACAGGGCTGTGGTAGCCCAAGCCCTCAGCGCGGGCAGGGCAGCTCCACACGTCTCTGCTGGAGGCATTCTCCGGCTCTCCCCGTAGCCTAAAACCTGCCACCTCCTCGCTGGGAATTTATTTCCTGTTAGTTCCTTTAACTTGGCTAATGTGAGATAAGAACACTCTTTTTCCAAGTGAAAATTCCCCAGCTGTAATTCTCAGGGCGGCACCGGGTGTTTGATAGACCTGGCTATTTGTTAAAAGTCCAATTTAGAAGCGATGGTCAGTCATCGTCAGGGCAGTCATCAATCAGCAACTGCAGAGCAGCCCCGGAGAGGAGCGCAGGGTGCTCCAGCGCACGCCCGCGGCTGCAGAGCTTCCACCACGCTGCATTTTAGCCTTTTCGGGGGAAAAGTTGTTCTTTCTTCCCCTTCCTCCTCAGAATGCCTTGGCCGTGCTGCAAAGGTGGTCGCTCATCTACGGGAATTTGGGTGACCTCACCTGAGCAGACACCATTCAAATAAGCAAAACCACCTTAGCAGTAATTTAATAGTCAGTAAAGAATGCACCTAAATTGTGTTTATTCTGTTGGACTTTTTTTTTGTGTGTGTGTGTGTACATGGTGTTTTGCTGGACCTCTGATTTTACGGCTTAAGTAATTTACCTTAAAAAATCTTTACTGGGATTAGTTACTGGTTTGAACTGGTATTTGCTGTGCTATGGCTAGGTGCAAATTTCTTCTCTATGGAATCACCGTTTACTTTTATGGGCAGCATAAAAGAAAGCTGAGTTGGTGGTGGGCAGAGACCCTCCCGCGTCCCTGCATCCTCCGGGGGGTCCCCAGGACCCCTCGATGACAGCTTCGCCCCGTAGATGAGGAGAAACCGCTTGGTTGCTCTGAAGCATTAAGATAAATGGCCTGACACTGACTTCTTCCTGGCAGAGAAATTCCAGAGCGGGGAACTCCGGAACATTAGGAATGATGGAGGTTATTGCTAATAGAGAAAGGCGGTGTTTGACGCTGATCAGCGCAGCCACGGTCCGCCCCCGGGGGGGTCCTGTCTCTCCCCTCACACCGCTCCCACCGACGGGTGTGAGTGGAGCTTCTTGTTTTGGTCGGGATTAATAACATCAGAATCGGGTCCGTTGTCCTCTGCATCTTAATCCAGCCCTGAGTGGGTGCTAAATGAGATGCAAGTATGAAAAGCCGAGTACCAGCCCCTCTGAACACAACGGTGCTGAGAACGCCTCTGAATTCATTCTTCAGAGTCACAGCTCAGAAGCCGCCTTTAATAACCAATGCTTCAAGACCAGCCACCCAAATAAATTAATGGAATAGTTTAGAGGAGGCACTACAAGGCATCTTGCCAAGACATATATGCTTTTTTATCAGTGAAATTGGCAAGAAAGTAACTTTCAGGCTTAAGATTTTCAATTCCAGCCTGTATGAAAAAATAAATTGATTTTCACCAACTGAAGATACTTACTCTTGAGGATTTAACATTTCTGTACAAGTGAATATATATGTACACACACACACACACTCTCACACACACTCACTCCAAACCGCACATTAGACCCAGCGTTTGTTCAGTGGGAGACGGCATCCTTTGCATGATGAGATGAAGGACTTCTGGTGTGATTTATAACGAAAGCTGGATGCTGTTCCTAAATTAATTGATGTGTGTTTATTCCTGTAAGTCCATCTGCATTGCCAGGGAATAAATTGCTTCTCAAAAGTTCCTCTCGTGAAGTCAAAATCCGCCAGTGGTGGGTAGAGCTCTCTCTTCCGCCCCCCGTGCGCCTCGGCTGCCCCGGAAAGCCCCTCATGGGAGCGGGAGTGCTGGCTGTGGGTCTGCCCCACAGATGTGGGGCTGGCTCAGTTGGGAACTTCTGCAGAGACTTTGGGTGAGCTCTGCGTGACCCTCATGCCCGGCCACGGGCAGAAATCTGGTTGGGAGCTGTCGCAGGGGACGGCGTGTGAGGTGTTTGCCTTCCTCATCCTCCCATTCCCACCGCTCCCTCGTGTCGGCTCCGGGACGGAGCTCTCCTCCTACGGCCCTGGAGCCCGCGTTGTCACACCTCCCCGTGCCAGAGGGACACAGACCCAGACGAGCTTCCGCAAAGGACAACAATGGCCACGGCCACTGGTCACAGAGGATGGGGGCTGCAGGGCCCAGGCTGTGGCTCGGGGGGGTCGGTGTGTGTGGTTTGCAGCTTCTTGAAGATGGAGAAGCAGAGGAGTGAGTTCCCAACGTGAGGGGAACTACTTTGGGGAGGAGTCATACAAGGAGCAGGGAAGCAGTTTGGCCTGAGTCCTAGTGGAAAATCCATGAAATGGGTACAACGGGGATGCCAGTCAGGACGCTGCCACCGGGCTGTTCAGCAAACTGCAGGGTACTTGTCCGCCAGATCCCCAGGAGGGTTCCCAGAGCCACAGTCGTGCACCCTGCGGGGCTGTGTCTGCCGGTACCCCCCCATTGGAGCTGAGCAGGGGAAGGTGCCGGGAAGCCTCGTGCCCTTGGCCATTCCTTCCACCCGTCTGGAGGGAGGGCAGACCCTCAGCAGGCACCAGAGGGGCCCGCTGCCCTGTCCCCAGACCCTCGTGTTGTTTGTCAGACGTCCCCGTGAAGGTGGCATTGAAGGTGGCACTGCCAGAGCAGCCAAACTGGAAACACCCGGTGTTTGCCCCGATGTCGGACACAGACCCCGCTGGGGGGTGGGAGAAGGTCTGGCTCTCCCACATTTCTCTGTACACGGGGGACAAGCGACCAAGGCGTCATCCCATCCGCACTCTCACTGCTCCAGCAACAGAAATGCTTGTCAGAAGGGGCACCCTGAGAGTTCATCTCCAAACAACATTAACAATAAAAAAGAAAAAGGAAAATACACTGCATCGATAAACCCTGCCAAGTGCCCGCTAGCAGCCTGAAGAGTGACTCTGATGGATAATGATATGAAGCAATAAATGTACTCTGTCCTTGATGATTTTTAAAAAAGACCGTTTCCTTTTATTCCCACGTAAAACTCTTACTGGAAACAGTAGTTAAAACACAACAGTAGAAGTCTGTCTATTCCTGGGAGCTGCTGTGGGTTTATACTGCTTTGGGAGGTAACATGGGGCATGTGGCCGTGCCAAAGACAGACCTGCAGGCACCAGCTCCGCTGCAGACACAAACTCACCCGCAGCAACCGGCGATTCTGTGCAACATTTGCATTGCCCAGAATTAATTACAGATCAAACCAAAGTCCTCCATGTTTCTTTACCAATCTGTGCCTGTCAGAGTAAGCACAGAGATTCAGAAAGTGGCTCCGTAACCAAGTCATGGCCAAGAGAAGTTGCAGGAGAATGCTGCTGTTCCCTGGTATTAATATTCAGCACGTTGGCTTCCTTTAATGAGTCTTGGCAATTAAACTGCTGACAGCCCAGCGGAGCTGCCTTTACACTGTGCCTATTCAAATTATTGCAGTATTCCAGGCACAACCTGATCTTTAAAGCATGAACTATCTTTGTCACACTTTGGCCCGTATATTTCCTTCTGAATTGGGTTCCCAGGGGGGGCAGGACCCTTCCCCGCGCTGCCCCAGCAGAGGTGTGGGGGGGACCCTCTGTTCCCACGCTGACCCAGGGCCCGGGGGGGCAGAGCCCTCCCCAAGCTCTGACCGGTGCTCCCGGGGGAGCCCTGAGGACTCCACACCTTGCCCTGGAAGGCAGCTTTTTGAGTTCATCATTGAATTTAAATTCCTCTACGGATCATCCCTCATTTCTATCCCTTTATTCTCCCACTCTTTTTTTCAAAGTGTGTCTTTACAGGCCAGCTGTGGGTTTAAAGGTCTTTTTAAGTCCCTCGGTTTCTTTCAGTTTTTGAGGCAATAGTGAAATATAAATGTTCTCAGCAACCTCCTCTGCAGTGTTGGCTAACTTCTGGAATTAATTATGCTTTAAAGAGAAGAAATTAATGTAATTTGATTCTGATGCATTGGTTGTGTTACTTTGCGCTGGCTTTCAGAGGTTAATAAAACTTGACTACATGAATGTGAATACCTGAAGGACAGGGAAGATATTTCAGCCATAAAAAATCTTGGTCAGGGAGAGCACTTTGCAACATCTGCCCAGATTTAGGTTGGATTTGTTCCCTGTCCCTGCAGGTGGCCGGGTCAGCCCCAAGGGCCCCGGGGAGCTGCTGTTGGAGAGACAGGGAAGGAGCTGCAATGGGGGAGATGTGGAAATAGGGAAGATACTTTAGGGAATGTAAGATTTTCCTGTAAGGCTTTAATATAAGATAAACCTCTCCTGCTGTGCCTAATACGTGCCTCGTTTTAGGGTGTCTGAGCCAATAGTGGGTACAGTCTCCAAAGCTGTAAAATCAATAGAAGTTTGTAATTCTAATTTCAATTAGCAACAGGGAGCGGGGGATTTAGCCGTGATGTGAATCTGCGTAAGTTAAACTGACAGGGGTCAGAGTCGGGACAAGGATGCGAGGCTGAAACAACCTGCTCATAGGAGAAGCAGTGGTGGCTTAGGGGGCTTTTTGTCTCTGGTTCTTTGTTCTCCCTCCCTTTGGCCCGAGAATGTTGTGTCTCTGCCTGCGATGGCAGAAAGCCTTTGCCTGGTCTCACCTTGAAGAAGGTCATGGTAGCTCCATCCTTCACTGCTCCGTACTCTATTTTTGTCTGCTTTGCCAAGTCATCTGCTGAGTCGATGGGGGATTCCATCCTTTCCACTGTCAGGAAGGCGGCAAGGTTGGCCGTGTAGGACGAGATGATAATTAGGGTGAAGAACCACCATATGCCACCAATGATCCGTGTAGACAGTGCTTTGGGCATCAGCTCGGAGCCTGGGGTGGGAGAGGGGGAAGGAGAAGGAAACAAAGAGAAAGGACCCGGTTTATATATCCGTACGTACATTATATACATACACACATACTTATAAAAGTTTAGGTTTCACTGTCAAAACTGTAACAGCTGCATAATTAAAGCCAACTGGTTTTGAGGCAAATTATCCAGACGTCTTGCATGCAAGAAATCGGTGGGTTTTTTGTTGCATTTGCAGAAAAACCCTCTCCCTTTATTGCTGACCTTGGGTACGGTGCACAATATACAGGAAACATTCAAACTGAAGTAATTAACTAGGCTGCTTTTATGAGATTTAAATAGCAAGCCATTTATGAACTTTTATGAGTGTTTTGTTCTGCCATTTAAAAAGTGCTTTGCCTTTCTATGGATTACTTTTCAAAGGACTCGCTCTAGGGAGTGTGTTCAAATACACAAGGTTTAAAAAAAAAAAATCAAACGGCAAGAGAAAGGAACTATCAGGGTCCAGTACTTTGAATGCTGGTTAGAAGTAGGGAAGCAGGAGATGTTACAGCAGAAAAGGTGTAACAGGTCTGGAATGACTTTTATTGAGCAGCCATGAAGGACTAAATGGGTTGTGCTATTTTTGTAATTGCCCAAGACACCTTTTAAAGCCAGGAAAGAGCTTTGGGTTTGAAACAGCTGCGTGCAGAGGATAAATCCAACCTGGATTTGGCAACAAAGATCGGGCTTTGCAAAGCAATTTTAAGCAGTGTGGCATCAAAGCACAGCACGGGGGGCAGCTCTTCTCCTGGCTGAGTGCAGCGAGGAGGCACCAGGGAGCGGAGGAGCCTTGGGTATGGAGGGCTTCTTCTCAAGATCCTGCCTCTTCCCCATCCCATCTCTTGCCCTTTGATGCATTGGACGGTGTGACATCAGTCTAGCTTTGAAATACTATTTTTCTTAGATGCAGAATAGAGTTAAAAAGAATTCAGCTCTTTTCATTTATCAGCATCTGATAAGAGGATGATTCATCCTGCTAAACCGTCTTGCTGGGAACTGTCACTGTCCATCAGAGCCGAGATCTGGGAAGAATCTCTCTCACAGGCTGCGGCAGCAGGAGGAGAACGGAGCAGCAGCTCTGTGTGTGCCGCCAAGCTGATGCTGTGGTTCTTTTGCTCTCTGGGTATAACTACTGATACACGGTAAATTAAAGTGTGGCAAATGTTTGACATTTTCTACTTATTTCTATTCCTGGATTTTCTGCAATTAGATCACAGCTGAATTTTGTTCTTTATTCAGAGCTGCTCACAAGCTCCCCCTCTGCTGTCTTCTGAACAGATTTACTCTATTCATTCCATCTATATATATTCCATTTGCTCTATTTCATCCACACGTATGAATGTAATCCCGTCCATATCCCATTGCTAAGGTTCCTGTCACTGTGGTATCTCACGCCAGTGACGCTGACAGCGTTGGGTCTCGCAGGCGGTGGCTGCTGGGCAGAGCTGCCTGGGGGAGCTCCTCGCCATCCCCTGCCCCTGCGGCCCTCCCCCTGTGCCAGCGGGAGTCTGGGGCCATCTCAGTGTGCAGATTGACCGGATGAGGCTAAAAAGGGAGACAGACCAGAGGGCGAGGTGCCCTGTCTTCTGTAAAAGTTGATTTAAAACTGAGTGAGCCGGGACACAGATCCTGAAATTAAATGAATTGTTTGAATTAACAGAGGTAGGAATATGCAGAATCTGTGGGGCGTTGCTGAGTTTGGTGAATTAAACAGCCGAGGGAGACGAAGGCAGGGTTCCTCCTGGGGGCACGGTGGGGGCTGCTCTGCGCACCCCAGCGGCAGCGCATGTGTGAACACAGCACTGCTCCATCATCTGGGCGCTCCCAGACGGCAGGCTCCGGAGCTGCTCCTTCTGACACCTGCCAGAGCCTGCACGCTTCATTAATGGTAATTATTGCTATGCAGTGGCATGAGTGTGCCGGCGGCCAGCTGAGCTCGCGGGGCTCTGCCTTGTGGGGTGAGCGAGGGGTCTGTCCCCAGGGCTGTGGGGTGGGCTGCTGGGATGGGGCTTTGACCCCTCAGGAGGTGGAAAGTACAAATAGAGGCAGGTATCAAAAAACAAAAAAAAAGATTGAGGAGCTCCAGCCTGCTCTGACACAGAGGAAACCGGACGGTTTTCTTGACATAACAGCCTTGGACCTTTTCCTGGTGCCGCAGACGGGGCTCGGTGCTGGCACCCGTCCCCCTGTCTCTCCGTCCAGGCTGGTGCGGTGCGTTGGCTCGGGGGTGTCTGCGTTGGCTCGGGGGGTGTCTGAGCAGGTGAAGTTCAGAGCGAGTGAATCACAGCAAATGCAGTCACCAGGAGCTCCTGAGCTGCGGGTGGCAGCTGGTTCCTCTGATGAGATTATTGTCCATTAGCCCTTTGCTGGCCGTGGCCCCAGCCCAAGGTGCTGCTATGCCCGTGGCTCCCCAGGGAGCGGCTCCCCGAGGTGCTGCCATCCCCATGGGGAGCAGCAGGCGCCCAGCGCTCCCCAGGACTGGGGGTCCCAGGGGGTGCCAGGGAAGAGCTTCTCCCCCCCCCACACCTCACTGCCTTTCAGCGGGGAGCCGGTGCTGACAAGCGCTTCTGTGCCTCTTCAGATGTTTTATCTTGTTCCCATCACAAACAAAATAAATTTTAGATTTAAAAAGCCACTGTGCTGCAGAGCTGGCGGGGGGGGGTGGGCAGGGAGGTGCCGCCGTACCTTGCTGCATCAGTGCTCCCATCCCAAACCAGAAGCTGTTCAATAGGGTGAAGTTATTCTCCACGATGTCCGACCCGGGGTTACAGGGATGAGCATCGTACCACTCGTATGGGCTGAACCTGCGGCGGCACATGGAAAGCGAGAGCTCGTTAGTCGGGATGTGGCATGACAAGACCCTAAAGGAACAGGAAAAAAAGAGCCTTAATACATCTCGTGCTGCTCTGCAGGGCCTGCTGCCCCCTTCCTTGTGTCAGACAAATTCAGCCGAGATTTTCAGAAGTGACCAGTGCGGCTGTAAGCCCTGTGTCCTGCATTGCAGACAGCAGGGAAACCTGGGAAGCCAGGTCCTTCTGAGGTATCTCAGGTTGCTTCCGCAAAGCCTTCGGTCACTTCGGATCATCTCCGCAACACTAGGTCAGACGACAGCAATGGAGCACACGACTATGGGATGGGATGTGCAGACATGCGACCTCCAGCCTGAGAATGCATTGACTTCCAGAGTGGGGGGAAAAGTGGCATTTCTGGATGGACTGAGGAGAGAAGCTGCAGTGGCTCTGCAGCGATAGCTGGGACAAATGGCAGCATTTGAAGGGACTCTCCTGCTATTGCCCACGGGAATCAGGGTGGGATTGATCTGAGTGAGAAGCAGAACTTTCCACCGTCCAGACAAGCAGGAATGCAGCATGGTCAGGGCACCAGCACAACAGGGGAAACTGGTGTGGGTTTGCCGTGGCACTGCTGTGATGCTCAGCCCCCTTGCAGGTGGTGGGAGAACATTTATTGCCTGTGGGAGCATATTTCCATGGAGTGCGCTGTAGTTCTTGGGAAAAAACAAGGGAATTTTCTATGGTCATTTCTGGAGATCCTGCCTAGGGTTGGTAGGGAAGTGCCGCTGTGAACATCGCTCTTTTAGCCAAGATCTGGGGAGGATGCTCAACAGGAGAGATGCTAATATTTTTTGAGCTGTTTATTTACATTTTCTAAGAGTCCCAAATTTTGCAGAGATTAAATTAAAAACATAATTGATATAATTGCTTTTGAACCAGGCATTAATTATCATCTCCGCTTCCTTCTGAAATCTCTGTAGCTTTACAACAGCCCTTTCTCAAAGCCCAGCCCACAGTTTGCATTGGGAGCTGTTTCTCTCTGTCATTCTCTGCCAGACGCGCTGCTGCCCAAGGAGATGTCGTCTTGCTTAATCTCACAGGCGCCCGCGCTCAGGCAGTTGGATGTATTTGGAGAAAAGAGCCACAGCTCTCTCCCAGGTTCCCCCCCAGCATGAAGCGCCCCCTCCAGGCAAACACCTACCCAGGCTCTGCCCCGCACCCTGGAGCTGTGAGACTCCTCGCGGAGCCCTGCACACAGAGATGTTCTGCCAGCACAGACCCACAGTCCCTGGGCAGGAGAACGGAGCAGGGCAAAGCGCAGGAGGGTGCCGTGGGGCAGACCCCGCCACGGGGGATGGACTGGGCGCAACCCACAGGACTTGTGGTTTTAGGAAAGTTCACCCTGGGTACACCTCTCTCGGTTTTTGCTTCGGGTTTCCACGTGTAAGATACATCTTTATGACCTCTCTTCTCCTCCCCGTTATCCCTCTGTCCGGCAGCGGGAGCGTTGCCTGCTCTGGGTTTGCAGGGTGGGACCCAGAGCCCTCGCCCTGAGAATCCTGCTCGTTCATCCAGGTATCACTGAACCGGTCTCGCTGCCCACCTCCCCCTGCTTTTTCAAATAGGAGAAAAACCAGATTGGCAAACAAGAATTGGGCTGAACTCAGACCTGGCTTTACATGCTGCCTGGTTCTTTAAACTCACTGTAAATTTCTGCCAGAGGTGTATGAAGGATGCGCCCGGGCCCTTTCTGTCAAATAAAGCCAGAGTTCAAGAATTAGATGAAAACTTTCTTGGGCTGCCAGTGAAAGACTATGAAACAGAAAGGGAATTGGTAAGATCAAATGAGCCTGACAAGATGACACGCTGAAGAACTTCAAGGTCTCTGTGTGAAAACCTACTGGTGCTGCTCAAATTACAGAGAAATATTCAGAAAAGTGCAAAGCAGCGACAGAATCTTCAGTGCTTGAAAAGCGAGTGGGACCATTAGCGGAATGCGAGGGGTAATGAAGGAAGAAGCGAGTGGAGCTCGGTGACCCCATACAGCTGGAGCCACAATAAACGGGGGCTGCTCGGGGGGCTGGCTTCCCTCTTCCGCAGGTGCAGAACGGCGCCTGAGAAATATTTCATCAAAAGCTATGATTATCTTCTTGTCTCTTCTTGGCCTTTTTGGCAGGGAAACAGGGGAGCATTTCAAAGAAGGTTTAAAGATCTAACGCAAAATACTTTTGAGTCTAAATTGCATCTCCAGAGACATTTCTTATGGATGACCCAGTCCTTGTTGCAATTAAGAGGAATATTAAACCCACCCGCCCCGTCGGGCACCCAAAGGTGATTAGCTGTAATTTGAAGGCGGTGTGAGTCTGAGGACGGGTGACAATTCAAATCAGCAGCCACAACCCCGCACCACAGTCACCAGACAAATTACCCCCACGGAGCCTTATAAATTGCTGGTGTTTATAGCTCTTTGGGGGCCGGGGTGGTCAGGAGCCGGGGCTCCATCAATAACTGAGAAAGACTGATTAAAAGGGGAGATGGATCAAATACATCCTTTGCCTGCCTCTAAATAGTCCCTAAGTTGGTTTTAAGTGGCATTGACCTATGATTATAGCGTCAGCAGAGGACTCTGGTGCCTAGTTCAGGATATTCATGTCTCTGAATTAAGGCTTTGCTATTTTGACTGTGGTTGTCTCCTGAGAATTGAATTTGAGAGGCCTTGCTGGGGTCAAAAGCAGATATTGTTTCCATTACTTCTGAAAATAGTAAATATTTTCCCCATGAAATCTCTTGCTCTTCACCCCTTTGTGTTGAAAGATCATTTCTGCAGAACCTTAATTACACTGAATACTTGGCGTTCTTTGAAAGAACAGGAAGACAGAAGAAATGTCAGGGGGGAAACGTGAAAAAGAAACTGTAATTTCAGTATTTTATAGGTTTGATTTCAGCCAGAAAATAGCCTGATAGGGAAAAACTGTTGTATTACATCATAACTGCTTTGATGTAGAGACGTTCTGAGGCTCGTTCCAGGTCATCTCAGAGCAAAACCAGAGACTAAAGCACAGTTCCTCAGGATTTCATCCCTCGGCACCAGCCCCAAAGCCCAGCACAAGTGGTGTCTGAGGTGTCTCACGTCGGGGCCTGCCCTACTATTCCCCTCGACCTTCCCTCAGAATTTACCGTAATTTCATGTGCAGATACAATTTTCACATTTAACATGCTTTGAAAGTGGGGTGTGGACAATTTGGGCTGGATTTGGCCATTATATGAGCCGGGAAAAATAAACTCATAGACGTAAAATGGTATTTGACTTGTCATTCCAAGCCGCACAAGCAAGTCTAGTACTTCATGGCATTAAAGCCAAAGATGTTACGACAGCAGAGCCCGTCCATCTGCGTTCTGCATGGCTGGTGGAGATGTAACGTGAGGGAGTTCTGTCAGTCGTCATAATATTTTTCCTTTTCATAATTACCTTGGGCTTATTTTCCCAGGTGAGTCTCTTTTCCCGCTGAGAGCCTCTGGCTGCTCTCTGACACAAAGCGAAACCACTGAGGACCTCGTCCTGCCCCGCCGGGGTCCCCGACAGCCTTCCCAGGGGCTTCGGCTGGGGCAGGATGGAACCAGCGGCAGAGTTTTGCCTAAATATCCTGCTTTTTGTGTGGCCCCTGCCTGGGGTTCTGTGGGGCAGAGCTGGAGCCGTGTGTTAAGAGCAACGTGACTCCTCCTCTGATAGTATAGAATCACAGAATTGTCCAGGTTGGAAGGGACCTCTAAGATCCTCTAGTCCAACCATCAACCTAACTCTGATAAAAAAAAAACAACAACAACAAAAAAACCCAAAAGAAAACCATACAACACCCCCCCCCATCACTAAACCATGTCTCTAAGCACTATGTCAACCCGTCTTTTGAATATCTCCAGGGATGGTGCCTCAACCACTTCCCTGGGCAGCCCATTCCAAGGCTTAATAACCCTTTCAGGCTAAAAATTTTTCCCAATATCCAACCTGAACCTCCCCTGGCACAACTTGAGGCCATTTGTCCCATCGCCTGGGACTTGGGAGAAGAGACCAATCCCTGCTTCTCTACACCCTCCTTTCAGGGAGCTGTAGAGGGCGAGAAGGTCTCCCCTCAGCCTCCTTTTCTCCAGGCTGAACACCCCCAGCTCCCTCAGCTGCTCCTCATAAGACTTGTGCTCCAGAGCCCTCACCAGCTCCGTTGCCCTTCTCTGGACCCGCTCCAGCACCTCAATGGCTTTTTTGTGGTAAGTAGAAATAACTAGAGGTGGTGTTGTGGTAGGAATAACAAGAGGTGCTGTTCCTGTGTGTTACACGGCTGCTGAGGCGAGCTGTCGGGAGGTGTTTTGGGGCTGCTCTTTGTGCCGTGATGCTCTGAGCGCCCAGGGCTGGGCTCCCGCGGGCACCGGGCAAAGCCTGCCGAGCCGCCCGGCCTCACGCGGCTCCCCTGGGACTCGGGAAGGTGCCTGGAACCCCGGCACAGGGCCCTGTCATAGCGACGCAGCACAAAGACCAGGAAGGAGAACAGTGGCAGCTAAAATCTTGGGCATGGAGGGTCTTCTGCATCCTCTAAGCCCAAAGCGCAGCCCCTCCAGCCCTGCCCCTCTGCGGAGGCAGGATGAGGCCGTGTGGCCGCTTCGCCGTCCCAGCCGGCTGGGACTAACGCTGCCTGCGGAGCCCGGCTTCCTCTGACAACTGCGCTTGGGTGTCATTGGGGCATTACAGAGTAAACTCAGGAAATCATCTCTAAACGCCTGCGTGGACCTGAGGGACGTTGAAAATAGCAGATTTGTTGTAACACGAGGGTTAATGGATTCTGGTTGCTGTAGTTTCGTATTTAATCTTTACTTTGACTATGTGATTGATGTCGGTGGGTTCGATAGAAGCTGGTTTCTGAAGGATGCTCTGAGGAAAGCACTGCACAGCCCCCCATGGGGAAGGGGGCCGGCACAGAGCCCCAGTCTGAGGTGGGGGGTCAGCAGGGAGATTTCTGGAGGCACCGCTGCCATAACTTGAACTGGAGGAGATGAGAAGTGCGTGTCGAAATGCAGGCTGTGCTCAGGAAACTTCCCTGGGCGCCGCGCTTACGGGGATGTGTAATGGCTGGGGAGGGCGGCTGCCCGGCAGGAGGGAGCCAAGCGCTTTTGTTTGGTTTGAAAAGGTGGAATCACATATTGAGAGCAGCCCTGGACTGTGCCTCTCATCAAAGACTCTGTGAAATTAATAACACATGCAAATATATGCAAATTCTGCTGCTTTTAAATATAGAGGTTTTAAACATGCTAATTAGATGCATATTAATTTTGTAAACAGACGCATTGTCTGATCTCTAGCAATGAGTTCTCTATTCTTTTGATGCAGGGAAGGGTTTGTGGGAGCTCTGCTGGTGCAGGGTTCAGAGAGGGGGGCTGGAAATGGTGCGGGACACGGGAGCTCTGTGTCCAGGACACAGTGAGGAGACCGGGCTTCTCCCGGGAGAAGGTGGGTGAGAAGCGACTCAACAGGAGCATGAATGGTGAGGAGCGATACAGAGCAGGAATATCAGATCTCCCGTTCCCCTTCGTTATATCAGGGAGGTGCTAATGAAATGGAAAGGCAACAAAATTTCTAAAATCACAGAAGAAAGCACGTTTTAAAATTCTTTTGTGCTGGAAGTCTCCTAAATCTGTGGAACTGCCTGCCCTGATACAGCAAAAGAGGCTTACAGGTTTATGTTAATAAAGCAAACAAACACAGGCACATTTGGTATGGTGAAGCAGTACAAAGGATATAGCACAGGCTGGAGCCAGCGAAGAAGAAAACAAATTTCCCCTGTGGATAGCTCATCTTTAATTTTCTCCATGGGGTTTGCATCACCTCTGCCACCACCCAGAGATACAGCTCGGAAAGGGGACAGAGCCCTGGAGCGTGTCGGTGGAGGGCAGCCCCGTGCCAGGAGCCCGGGGTAGCGGACCATCAGTAATGTCATTAATGACTCGGGTTTAACGCTGCAGCTCCCACTGGGTGCTGGATCCCTGCGACACACCAGGCAGCAGAACGGATCTGAGCGTGGGGGGGTGTCTTGTGGCATGGCAGCAGATGTGGCGTGATGGCAGTGGGGAGGGGTGGCACCGGCGTCCCCTTACCTGGCTATGACAAAGAGCACGCAGCTGACCCCCAGGTAGGCCAGGAGGATGTACATCCAGATGTCAGGAGACAGGGGGTTGAGGAAGGAGAACACGCTGGGGTTGGTCCCGTTGGGTTTGCGGTACAAGATGCTGACCCCCAGCGTCATAAAGGGCTTGGAGAAGTCTATCGCTTTCTCCCGAACGTGGGTGATGGTGAGAGGAGCAACGGCCAGATCAGCTTTCTGTGAGCAGCAGAGGGGGAGAGAAAGACGGCATCAGAAACCAGGGCGTTTCCACCCCCTGAGAAACACCCACGGCCCTCATGCTGCGGTATTGGGCCAGAAAAACCCCCAAAGTGCTGCCCTGGGGCTCCCCGCTCCCTTTGCGCATGGGGCGCCTCTGCCAGCGCCAGGACCCCCTGTCCCCTCCCCTCCTCTGCCCCTGGCACGGGCTGGGTCCCCGGAACCCCCTCCCTCCAGGCTCTGGCTGTGCAGAGAGCACAGAGCTGTCCCCAGAGCCCCTGGGTGACACACGGACGGATGGGCTCCGGGCAGCTTTCCGTGAGCTCTGCTCCAAACCCTGCGGTGAGGGACAGGGACCCTCCGGGTGCATCAGGCGCGACCACACCTGGGGCAGGACGGGTGGAACGGAGCGGGTGTGATACGGTCCAGTTACTGCAGGGAGTTCTCATCACCTCAACAAAACCCCAGCACAGATGCAGGGTCTCTAAAACACGCCGGGCGAGATTCTGGAGGTGGTGCCGTGGATGTGTTTACCATCCTTAAAAGAGCTGTTCCTGATTTAAATCCGTGGGCTGGAGAGCGAGAGGCGGTCTGGTGTTTGCTCATTAGGAGTTCCACTGTACCAGCGCAGCATTCATCCTGACTTCTTGTACGAATTGTCTTTCTTCTATGATTTCTGTTATTTAATGGTTTCTATGCCAGATCCAGTGAGCAACCACATACAGCCTCTTCCTTCAGAGCTGCCTTCATTTCCGCTCACCAAACATTCGTTCGGGTTCTCAAACCACCCCTCAGTGGGTACATCCAAGGCTACCTCAGCCTCGGCTGCCCCGTCTGGGGCTTCAAATCACTCTTTTGGTGTCACTGACTTCAGAGGAAATGCAGCAGAGGAACTGCCTCTCCGCAGTCGAGCAGAGCCCCCCCCGTGCCAGGAGCCCAGCACACCCGTGTGAGATTTATTTAGCATCTGGTTCTGAAAATTAAAATTCTAAATTAACCGTGAGTGATAATTACGTAGCGATATAGTGGATTTGTCATTACTTGCAAACTTTAAATCAATATTAGCTGTCTCGCTAGAACAGGGTTTGTTCCGGCAGAAGCTGTGCGTTCCCTGGAGCAGTTGGTGATGATCTCTGGCCCGTCTTGTGGGGGAAGGTCGGACTAATGATCTCATTTGACCTCGCAAATTTTGTGATGAAAGTCAGTGGAATATTTTTAAATACAGGAATCTGGGCCGCCTTCTTTCTCCGTGAGCTTTTCTCCATTACATAGGTGTATGTGTGTGTGTGAAAGAGCTCTCCAAAGGATGTAGCTTTAGAGCTCCTGAACAGAAGGGTTTCAGGAATTCTCTAACGAGGGTAAAAATATGTATTTTATCTAGGGTGGTTCTTTAGCTGAGCCCTGGTTGGTTCCCTTCCCTTGTCACTTTCCAAATGGAAATATATTTTAAAATCAGCTTGGTACAGAAAGTGTCCGTTTCAATCACTGGCATTTGTCATAACTTAAAGAAAATGGAAACAACACGTTCCCAGGGAGCCCTTTTGTGCCAGCCGAGGCTGTGGTGACACTGATGGACAGCGAAGGACGGTGAAGGACGGTGGGTTTGAGGAGAGGACAGGCCATGGCGGCTGCCCGGCTGGGATGAAGGTCTGTGTCCCAGGAGCGGGGAGGCACCGTCCCGGCGGGGGGTGATGGGTTTGGAGCTGCTCTCCCCACTTGAGAATTTTGGCTCAGCCTCCTCCAAAGTCACAAGGGAAGAACAGCAAAAGAAATGCAGCATTTCAGCTCCTCCATCGCCCTGCGGGGGTGTCCTGACTCACCAGGGAAACCGAAGGAGACGTTGAAGGATTTGGCTAAGGATTTTTCTGAAGGAGGAGGCAAATGAGCAGTTCTGGGGTCAGCGCTCGCTCGCAGCCGCCCCTCGGAAAGATCCGTGGCCAAATTTGTGGAAATGATAGACCAAGCTAGATAACAGCTGGGAGCTTGTGCTTTACCGTGGAAAACAGAGAGAAATCTGCGTGGATGCCCAAGGATCAAAACGCTTTTAGTGCAGAAATAAAATTTTACTGTGTCATTTGAGCAGCTCCTGTGATGTGATCACAGCCCCGTGTCCTTGGCAGTAAATGTCACTCGGGCGGGATGGAGCGTGCATCGGGGAGCCCGCTCTGCGCCGTGTCCTCAGCTGTTAAAGGCAGGACGGGGCTGCACTTCGATATCCTTTTTATCAATGCAGATTTTTCTGAAGGTGGCCTCTAATTAAGGGTTTGCTGACTGAGAGGATCTAAATCAAAACCCACCAAGGGTGAAGCATTCATTTGTCGTGCTCTGACATTACAAACCGGGAAGTCAATTATCAGGCCCTGGCTGCTTCCTTCCCTCAGCCCCAACTTTTATGCTGTTGCACAGTAAGATGGGTTTTATTAAAAATGAGGAATTATAGCAAGTGCCAGTGGTTTAAAGGCTCTTATCCAGCAAAACCACTTAAGCACACACTTCTGTTTTACCGGAGCTTGCATGCCTTCCAAGTCTTATGTATGTTCCTAAGTGTTCTGCTGAATTGAGGCCAGAAAGATGAATGTTGCCAAGGCAGCTACACACCAACTGCAGACACTTCTCCAACACACCTTGAAGGGTTTGAATCTCCTTATTCACCCAACATTACAGCATTTTCACTTGGCTGGAACTGATGTGGGATCACCAGGCGTTCAGTGGATGGAGGGTAGTATTCTCTGCAGAGATATTTGGCTTTTATCGGAAAATGCTAAGTCTTATCTCCAAGTCCTCAGTTATTGGGGGGATGTGGCCCGTGGGTCAGGACAGTTCTCTCAGGGCCTCGGTCACTGTGGAAATCCTGCAGCATCTGACCCGCGCCGGAGGAAAGCTGCGTGTGACGGCCGGTCACAGCAGAGCCACCAACAGCACAAGCACCGAGATAAATATTTATTCAAGAAAATAATCTGCCTCTGTGCTTATTTTGCCAATCTGAGTTAGATATTTACATAAACTAATTATGTGTGTGTTGCCTGAGAGACAGGTAAATAGTGCATATTTAACTTATTTAATTGTTATTCAGGTGCCTGTCTGGCAGCATCGACACTTTCATCCCTCAAGCTCTTTTGCCACCAGCGCTGGGGCTCAGCCCTTCTCTGCTCCCACCGCGCTGCTGCAGGTCCCGTCTCTGTCCCCTCCTTTGCCTGCTGGGCTGCCGTGTCCCAGCGCCCTGTCCCAGCATGTCCTGCTCCGCGCTGGCCTCTTCCTGCACCTTTCCCTGCAGCGGATCTCCGTGCCAGAGATCTCTGGGCATGGAAAGCCTGGAGGCAGCCGGTCTTGGAGACAGAGGGGCTGCGGCTTTAGCAGGCATCCGAGTGCTCTGAGAGCCCTGTGCCCCCAGCCCTCCTCTCTGGCCAGGGTAGGAGAACGTTCAGCCTCAGAAGTGATGCTTGAGGCAGAAGCAATGCTCGAGGTCGTGCCTGGCACATCTCAGCTGCCCTCATCCTGCCACTGCGTGCTCCCTGGGCTGGGGTCAGCGTTAATTGTCTGCCTCCAGCTCTTAATGGCTGCTCTTACAATTTCAGTCCTAATTTAGACATCATTTTTGTCAATAAATTTATTTAATATCAGTGGTGAATTAAGAATAGATGTCGGCAGGGAAAACCTAGCTGTAAGCCGAAGAGGAGAAATGAGGACCATGAAGTCCTGTTGGGCCTCTTTCTTTAGGCAAGTTCCTCGGAGACAGAACTACCATTAATTGTACCCAAGAAACATCACAGGCTGCAGGATCCTGGGGAGAAGGGCTGTGGTTTCAGAGACAAGCCCTGTCCTGTGAGTTACTGGCAGGTGACAGGGCAGGGGAGGGAAAGGCAGGTCCAGGGAGAGCTGCGGGAGGGAGCAGGGGAGCGGGGCTCCCAGCACACGCTGCAGTGGGATTCCATCACCTCCAGCGCTGAACGTGGGAAATGCCAACCCACCCAATTAACGATGCTGAGCACAAAAGGAGAAAGTGCAGGCAGCTGTTTTGGCTTATTTCCATCCCTCCCCAATGCCGAGTTCCTGCAATGTCTGAACAAGAGACGGAGGATGCTTTATCCCACAAAATTGTTTTTTTCCTGTTCCTGGCCCAGTGGCTTCCAAATGAATCCCCGGTTCATGACACTCAAATTAAACATCCAGCGGTGCAGGGACATTAATGGGAATGTGGCAGTGTGGTGCAGTATGTATTTCTGCCAGAATTTACTGTCAATAAATGCCTATTTATTGTGAAAGTGTTAAATCAACTGTCATAAATCGTCCCTAAGGACAGACATTACATCTTCTCTACAGTTACCATTGGCAGGGATTTCCATTAGAAACCCTGTTATTTTTCATACCTTTTTTATTCCCACATGAAGTTTCAGATTGAATGGAAATTTGATATGCACTGTCTCAGCAGAAGACAAGTTTTATTTGTCAACAAGTTTGTGCAAAATGTCCAGAACAACTCATTCTACTGGGTTTATGTGCTTCTGCCCACAAACAAGAGAGAAGATTTGCAGGCACTGCTTTGCCTGACAACTGAAATTTATAAATCATAACGGAAAGGCCACAAGGCACAGTGTAGTTTTGCTTGTATCAATAATAATAATTTCTACGAATAAACATCAATAACAGCTCACTATTATGAAAGGAGGAGCTTTGACAGCTGCCAGTTCCCTGTTTATTATGGATACAGGGCAGAGGCCCTTCTCTGTGTCACCTGGGTGTCCCCAACCTTCCCAAATGCCAGTGCAGGGACCACCTTCAGCTTTCACGGCCCATCTGACTGAGGCTGCTCTGTGGGAGCACCCGGGGAGAGTTAGAATGAACGGCGAACTGCCGCGAGGAGAGAGTCAAGGTCTCCAGGGAAGGGACCAAACTCCCTCCAAACAGGGATTTTTTGTGCTGAGGGAGGAGCAGCGGATGAGAGGCAGCGGGGCAGGGCTTTTTGCATCTAGCAGCATGAGGCTCTTCTCCAGATCTGCTGCTGGGGACTGGGAAGACAGGGTCATGCTGTGAGCTGCTCTCACTGCTGTTGCTTTTCCTGTTTATGCTTAAGGCCAGACTAGAAACAAGCAACTTTACAAAGGATCGTAGCCCGAGGCATTCCTGCCTATGGCCAGGCATGTCTGGATCAGAGAGGACAGGGGAAGGAGGAGGATGCGAGACTCCAAAACAAGCCGTGAAAGCTCACTGCGTAAACAGCCCGTCCTCCGTCACACGCTGTGATTTACACCTTTGTGTGACAGGCACCGTCATCCCTGAAAGGCTATAATCATACACCTCCCCGGGTACCCTGCCTGCCCCCACGCCCGGCTCCTCTTGGGCTCTATTTCCCACCCCCAGCAGAAGGCATCCTGCGTGATGGGATGCCCCGTGCTTTGCCCATCTCATTTTCACCGAATTTCAGCCTCGGATCAGGCTATTCCTGGTACATCCACCACTCCACGGCTCTCAGCCCTCCCGAGTGATATCCATCACTGGTTTAGCCTCTTACTGCACCTCAGAGCACCCTCTTCTGCGCACGGGACATTCACCCCAGCCTGAACATCGGCTCAGCCCCCCGGGGCTGGGGCGTCACAGCATCCTGGGGGGCTCAGTCTCAGATGCACATGAGTTTAGTGGGTCTTCGACAACGCAGAGACTTTCCACATGGAGTTAATCCTGGCCTGGGTGTCTGGACCTGACTAAATCCTACCTGCTTCATGCTCCCACCTGAATGATCCTGATTCTTTTATGAGAAGGAGACACGGAATACCGGGGAAAGCCAGCCCAGATATCAAACTCCCAGCTTGGGCAGCCCTGTTTTCATCACTACAACTCTGTTTGAATTGCTGTCTCCAACGCTTTCCCTACTAGGTGTGAAATAAGTTTGAACTTTCCCATCGCAAAGCGCCGATCAGTTGTTCCTTTCCCCACACAATCTGAAGGCGCTTTGCTGCTGAGGAAGGGCCCCATCTGGTCGCAGTTTCACTTTTTAATGCTTTACATAAACATTGCTATAAAAAGCAATGACATGCAGATAAAGAAAATAATGGCTTCATATGGGGCTTGGGCAGTGGTTATAAATCACTCCACGGCAGGCACCCAGCCACACCTGGGAGAAAGCAGAGCTCAAACCCGATGCTGCAGTAAAACTTGCGAGAAGAGCGGATTTGGTCCTTTCCTGTTGTTGTTGTTAATTTGTTTTTTAAATAGTTAGCCAAGAAATACTTTAATGCAGGTTGACCATGAATTTTGTGTTACTCGATGAGGTGGTTCCCCATACCTTCTCCTCGGTCTGTCTCTTAGCTGACTACAGCTTTGGGAATGGCTGAAAGCCTCCCGAGATCTTGCGGGACATTGGAAGTGACATGGTTTGGGCTAAATGATGGTCTGGTTTCTATTCCTTGCATCTTATTTCCTGCTTTGGAGCGATTCACTTCTCCGAGCCCTGCCCTGTGCTCTGCGTCCCCTCCTCTCTGTGTCACACGCATCACTCCCAGCGGCGAAGCACCAGCCCCTTCCACTGGGATGCTGAGTGTCACTTGTCTAACTTAGGGAGGCTGCTGCGTAAGAGACTGGGATCTGTATTTTGGGCTGTGTGGAGTTTTCTGGAAGCAAAGCTAGAAAGGCAGGTTTGCACAGCCTGCAGCGTATTCCCCTGCGAGACACAGCCCGGCTCCCCCGGGGCTGTCCTTGCCTGCCCTTCCCGCTTCTCCAGGGCGAGCCAGCCCAGGACTAAGCGCTCTTCGCAAACTGATTAAGCATCACTTTGTCCCTATAAGGGACATAATCATTATCATCTGCATTTTACAGATGGAGGAAGCATTGCACAGAAGCAACTTGTCCAATGTCATTTAGGGCAGACAAGCCAAATCCGGAAACACAGCCCCGCTCCCCGAGCCCCAGCGCCGCAGTCTCGCTCCAGACAATGCGCCGTTATCTCCTCACAGCGAAGCTCATTTACTGGAGTGACTCACCCAGCAAATACATTCTTCTCACATGAACTGTAAGAGCATCACAGCTGCTACGTACGTGGGATTATTTTTGTCTCTTTTCTGCTTAGGCAATGTTTTCAAAATGTAGCCAGGAACTCGAGAGGTGGTCCAAGGGCTGCGCCACTTGAGCAGGATGTTGAGGAGAGAGCTGTGTTACGCTGCTGCCTGTGCTGCGGGGATCAGACATTAATTCTGTCCTCATCTCTTCTTCCAGAGACCTTTTCTGGGAATCAGACATTCATAAACCCACCAGCTTTCCTCACCTCCCTAACTGGGCTTCTGGGATTACTGGATGTGCTGGAGGCAAAATATCTAATTAGGGAACTGAGCAACCCCTGGCTCGAGCCGGGTTTCAGAGTAGGTGACTTTTTGGCGGCTGCGAGAGTAAAGCTGTCACGACAGTTTCACTGGTGTTTAATGGGCTTTTGGAAGTGGCTGCGGAAGGAAAAGCGCAGCTGCTGTGTTGCTGGGGGAGCTCCGGGTCCCAGGAGATTTTAGAAAATAAGCTGCATTTATTAAAAAAAATAAAATATGTTAAACTGTCTCCTATACACCTGCTCTTGCCGTCTGGATCCGTCATCTGGACTCAGCTGAGCTGTGCCTGGCACGGGCTGGGGCCCGGAGCCACCTCGGAGCTGTGCCCCGTCCCGTGTTTGTCAGGGGCAGCGCAGCAGTGCCGGGGGGGTGAGAGCAGGCACTGGGGGGGGGGATCTGCGCTGGAGCCACGGAGCCCACCCCTGTGCTGTGAAAATGCCCATTTTCAGGAACTCCCAATGAATGTTTGGAGGAGTCAGACACAGAGATACCCCTGTGCACCACAGGACGAGCCCGGGGGGGTCGGGAGCTCGCTGTAGGTGTCCCCAGCCGGGGAGCAGCGGGCACCCGTCCCAGCCCGGGCAGGAACCCCGGGGACAGCCCGTGCCGCAGACGGGCCTCACTCACGTGGTCGATGAGCTCCTTGATCATGCCGTTCCACTGCCCCTTCTCGTCCTGCGCCCCGTATTTCCCGTCCTCCACCAGCCGGATCTCGTAGGTGAAGCCCAGGATGATGGCCAGCTCCTTCAGGAGGTCGATGCAGTACCCTTCAAAGCGGTCGTTCCCGAACAGGGCCGTGTCGGACTTGCGGAACATGACAAAGGGCTCTTCCTGCGCAGGGGAAGGCAAAAGGTCCCCGTTGAGGCTCAGCCGCCGTCCCAGCTCCCAGCGGGGACAGGGCCACCCCTGCGGGTCAACCTGAGCCACGTGGCGCAGGCTTTTCAGGCAGGGCTGGCACCGTGACATGTTGGGAATAAATTAACTTTGCACAGCACATCAGCTAATTAGCAACCTTGTTTACCCCACAAAATTTAATTTTGTCTCTTCTGAACAGCCAACTGTTTTCCATTTGGTAAGATTTCAGGGAGAAAAATAACCATTTCATGCTCTGAAACTAGAGAGTGTTGAGAAACAACAAAAGGGGGGAGGGCAAATGGAAGCCCACGTCCCGCAGAGCAGAAGCGCAGCCGACCGGCTCCGCACTCCTGTCGTTCGCCGCGGCGAGAGGCTGGGGGTTAATGCGGGGCCAGGAGCCGTCCTGGCCGGTGGCCAGCCCAGAACGTTCCCCAGTTGGGTTTGCTCTCCTCGTGGCCGGCAGTAGCTGGTGGGACACGGGGCCCTGCTGCTGCCCAGGGAGAGCTTCTGCTCCATCTCCGCCTGCCCTGGCGTGGGGAGGGAGAGGGCGAGAGCACCTGAGGCTCCATTTGTGGAATTCTAAAGCAAAATCGACACCATGGCGCCTGTAGAACTTGGCTTGGCACGCGCGGCTCGGTTAAATCCTGCTCTCCCTGGCCTCCTCCTCGGCTTTCTTCCCTGGAATTAGGGCTTTGTTTGTGAATCAGCTGAATCTATGGATCTTGATATAAATACACCGGCTCCAGAGCAGCCATAAAGCACTATTAATTTTGGGAAGCGCTGTAGGGATTACATACATATTTAACAGCCGAAGCACTGAACATTAGGACGCCACTCGCTTCAGTAATGTATCTCCAGGTCTCAAACATTTCCTAGGGGGTAATTCTGAACTCTGTGAACCACTTATTCACGGACTATTTCACAATTTATTACTGAAAATGGCCAGACATCCAATTCACAAGCTCTCTCGGTTTGCTAATCGATTTCTCAGTGAAGGTGCCCTCAATTTCATAACTTCACAGTTCCCATATTGCTTGGGGAGAGCGGCGCTGGCTGCTGGGGTAATATTTCTCTTCCAACAAGTCACTGCAATATGAGCAAAAGGGGAAAAAATAACCTTTTATGCTTTTCCTTTTAAAGGTTCCTCCTATGGCTTTTCTACAATCATTTACACCAGTGCAAAAGTACAAAGGGGTGTTGCAAGTGCAAATAAAATTCAGGGTTGTATTTTCTGATTAGAATCCAGTATATGAAAATGCAATTATTGCAGAACTGGGGTCTAAGCACGTTTCCTCCTCCTGCAGGCAAGGGAATGGCAGGGCAGCAGTGGATTCGAGGCAGATGCCCCGGCACGTCTGCAGGCCCAAGGAAGGGCACAATTAATAGGAACTGATACCGCCCTTGTAGATTATGCAGTTTGTAGATGCTCGCAGAGTGCGGGATGAAAATGCTGCCCAAAATAAGCATGTCTAAGGCAGATGGCTGACAGGGCTCCTCCTGGCTCCATCATTTTGCATTATGCCCTGGCCTTTGAGGTACAGTGATTATTGCACCCTAGACCCAGACCTATCCCCAGCTCTGGCCGTGCCTCCTACCCCTGACAAGATGCCTCTTTTCTGGTTTCCCTCAGTCCTGTCCTTATTGCTCTCAAAGTCCTGAACTTATCTGCTGGCCCTCAGCCCACCCTCCTCCAGCTCAGGGCAGCTCTGCTGCCATCCCTCCAGCTTCTCCTCATCCCTCCAGCTGCTCCCCGTCCCTCCAGCTTCTCCTCATCCCTCCAGCTTCTCCCTGTCCCTCCAGCTTCTCCTCATCCCTCCAGCTTCTCCTCATCCCTCCAGCTTCTCCCCGTCCCTCCAGCTTCTCCTCATCCCTCCAGCTTCTCCTCATCCCTCCAGCTGCTCCCCGTCCCTCCAGCTTCTCCTCATCCCTCCAGCTTCTCCCCGTCCCTCCAGCTTCTCCTCATCCCTCCAGCTTCTCCTCATCCCTCCAGCTTCTCCCCATCCCTCCAGCTTTTCCTCGTCCCTCCAGCTTCTCCCCAGTGCTGCCAGGCTCCCACCCCAGGAATTGTCCTCGACCTGCAGGACACAGTTCTAATTAAAGAGAGTGGGGGCAGAGGAGTCACTGTGTAACTTCTGGTGAGTTTTATCCAGCCACAGAATGGGTTGAACAATTCCCTTTGAGCTGATCCTGAGCCTCCACCTGGGAGCGATGCGATGTGATGTTATTCATGTTGCCCTAAAAATTTGCATCTCTCACGTCCTGGCACTGGCAGCACTTTAGGTTACCTTGCTAAAATGAGCTAAACCTGGCATGGCAGGTCTCTCCAGTTGTTAGAAAAACACCACTTGAATTTGTGCTTTCTGAACACACCAAGAATCCTTCATGCAAAAGAAAAAAACAGCCAAAGAAACACAGGGTGTGTATCATGCCTGAGTGCACCCACGCTGCTGCCAGGGTCTCAACAGGGGCAGGCTTACAGTCTGATGCGTGTGTAATTGTCAAAGTGCCTGTTGCTTGGCCCTTTCTCTGCTGCTTCTGCAGGAATTCCTGACGTGACGGCTCGGTTCATTTCAACAACCGGAGCCAGGGGGGAACCATCGCTGCCGCCGGCTCCACTAACGCATGGCACCGGGGCTCTGCCCTGCCAGCAACACCCACCGCCGTCCCGCGGCGCTGGCATGGGAGAAAACTTTTGGACTGGGAAGGGAAGGAACTTCTCCAGTCTCCCCTGTATGCTGAGACGTGAAAGCGGTGTGTTACTGAGTGCAGTCGAAGAGCTGAGCCTGTACCTGACTCGTGGAGAGAGGGACTTGAGTGAAAATGTTCCATTGGAACAAATGTTGTGTGATGAATGGGAAGTTCGTTAGGAGGGGTGGCTAATTTGCAAGGAAAGCTGCAGCAGCATCCATATTTAGCTCATATTCTGCCTGCTTCCCTTCTGCAACCTCCTGCAGAGGGACACAAGACCTTTGGTTCCAGCCTTTCTTCTGCCCTGGACCAAGCATTCCCTTTCCCTATTCTCTTCTGGGCACTTCCCTGGTCCTGTTCCTCTGTAACACAAACCCCACTCTGGCAGGTCCTGTCCTTTTGGGAAGGATGGACCTCAGGAGGGATCACACTGCTCTGCACTGGGGACTGCATCCCCAGCTGGATCTTTACCACATATACCTTTATGCTCCCTGAAAATATGGACCATAAAGGGGCCAAAAAAATTTCCATTGGCAAAACCATAATTCAGGCCCGGTTGCGGGGAGGGTGTCCGAGGGCTGGTGGGTTTTGTTGCTTCCCGGTGCCGGGCCATGAGCCCGCACTGTGTAACACAGCCACATAGAAACCAATGCCACTAGTCATAATTCATTAGATAGTAAATAAAAATTCATTCTGATCTGATGCCTGCTGTCAAATCCAATAGCGAACGTGAGAACAAAATGCAGCGTGACAGCTGGGAGCGGAGCAGACCTGTTAAGCAGCCGTGGTTTGCTGGGTAACGGCATTACTCTTAGCTGGGTTATCAAATATGGACTTAAGAGGGGGAAAGAAACAGGATTGTCACAGCCAAGCCGGGGTGTCTGCTTGTTCTCAGTATTTTCTCCTGTAACAAGACCACTCCTACCCGAGGAAGCCGTGCCGGCCTCTGGCAGTGCCTGCTGCCCGCCCGGGCGCTGGGGATAAATGGGCGACTGGGAGCGTTCCTGGAGCTGAGCACACACAAGCTCCCGCGCTCATGAGGGGAGCGAGGGGGGACAGGGGACCCGCCGGGCGACTGAAGCGGAGGAGCTTGGCCGGGGCGAGCAGCAGCCTCCAGGGCACAGGGAAGACGCGCAGCCCCAGCCTGACTGCCGGCAGCCTGCGCGGGAGCGGATCCGCACCGGGATGCTGTGAGGTTTCAGAGGTACCAGATACCCCCGAGATCTGTGGGTGGAGGAAAAAGCCAGGCTTGCAATCTCCTACCAGGACAGTGGTGACAATCAGAGATCTGTTGCTCAGCGAGTCGGTGACGTTAGGCCCTCGTCCTTTGGAAATTTCGGTGATGTTCAAACCGTCGGAAGGGCTCCACGCTCCGACCTGAAACCAAGCAAGCAAAAAACCGCGTGAACACCCGCCACGTTACTCGCTTGCTCTCAGCAAACGGAGGTTGGTTCTGTCATCTACAGGAAACAGAAGCGAAGCTGAAATTATCATCTTGTGTCACCTAAACAGAAAATTTAGATTAACCCTTTGGTTGCAGGTCACTCCAGCTGCCCAGGCACAGTGACCAGCCCTCACCCTGCCCTCTGATGCAGGTGCGTGAAAGGAGATGGCAGTGATTGGAATTTAGGGGCTGACTGAAGAGTTTGCAAAGGTACTGGGTAGAGCAAACAATCAGAATGTGCTGAAGAGACAACTCTGGGCAAGGATAAAGCAGAACAAAAGAAAACAAATACAAAAATGAGGCCATTTTCTTTCTTTTCTGTTTCCCCACCAAAGCAAATTGGTGGGGAAAGTTAAAAATGGCCTGAGCAGCTCTGCAGAGCCCTGGTGGGGACCGTTCCCGTCCTCTGCACTGTGGGAACTGTGCGGAGGCTTCTGACAGGTCCCCTTGGAAGGGCCTGGTGGCCCCCACAGGGAAGCCCCCGCGGCGGGAGCTCTCGGTCCCGGCAGCAAAGGCGGAGGAGGGACCGGCAGCGGATTTCCTCACGTGTGGGCACAGGCAGCGCAGCCACCGTCCTCGTCAGTCTGAGGTGCTCTGTTTTTCTCAGGCTCTCAATTTCAATAAATCATTAGACTTTGAAGAAGCCTATTGACCCAGAAATAGCAAGATATGTCTCTCTCTAAAAAAACTCGTCTGGGCGACTCTAAGCCTGTTAACCTGATCTCCACGGTGCAGGGGAGGCTTCAGAACAAACTTTGAAGGCAGGAGGGGCTAAAGGACTGTGACGGTGAGATAAAATGTTGGGAAAGCTGGAGGAATATGGGATCGCTGCCAAGAGCCGGAGCGGGGTGGCCACACAGCCAGGCTGAGAGCGAGAAAAAAGAAAACCCCATGTGGAAATGGGAACAGAACGATCCATCTGTAGGGTCAAACTGTGAGACAGGACTCAGAGAGAAACCAAAGGCAGATAACTCAAACCCACTGGGGAGCCACGAACTTCCCAGGTTTTATTTATTGCTATTTTTAAGATTCTTCAACCTCTTCGCAGTCCAAAGGGAGGACTTGGTTTTACTGCATCCCCAAAAAGAGACTTTGTAATGAGCAATGCTGCCTGGCAAAAAAAAAGTAATAAATTCTAGAAGAGTTTCCATGAACTTTGTGAAAGGCTCTAAATATTTCAGGTAAAACCTAAGCAATCCCCCCTAGCTCCTTCGATCGCACAAGAGCTGCCGTGTCAGAGGATTATTACTGTGCATAGGAAAAGAGAAGCAAGTCTAAGAGGCCACAGCAGTGCCTTGCTAAGTTTTCTTTAAGAAAATTAAATACATGGCACTTAAGGCAGAATTAATCACTTTAAAATATTAAAAAAGGAAAGAAAAAGAAAAAAAAAGTGCATGAAGAGAACTGTGCAAGTCAGATAGTCAAACTACATGTAATTAGGTTTAGTTAATACTCCTGTAATCCCTGGAACATCCAGGAGGTATAAGGATCAGGAGTTCAATCCCAAAGCTCAACAAATACAAGCTATTATACATCATGCACAATCCGTACGGGATTTGTTTGTAGTTTGGCGTTTTGTTATTTCAGATTAACTATTGACAGAAACCCAGCTTCAGCAGAGATTTGACATCGATACTTTAAAACCCCTCTAGAGCTGACAAGAAGCTTTCAAAAAAATAATAGTGGGAACTGTGAAATCTCTGAATTGCTGGAGACAAAAGTTGAAGGGCTGTACAGAGAATGCATCAAGGTTTGGCGGCTTCCTCTGGGCTTTATGTGACACACAATAGCAATAAATAGGGCTGGTGCCAGCTATTCTCCTGTACACCTGAGGAGTGTTAGTGTGACGGATAGATATTGCAGTTGTGCTTAAACATTTAGATTCACATGGTAACCAAATACTCGTACAGTTTTTTATTATTCTCCCAACACGGCTCCCCAGCAGAGCTGGTGCCACTCTACTCCAAAAACACGTGTTGGGTTTTTTTTGTTTTAGACTCTTTGAACAAAATATCTTGTAAAATAAGAAGTCAGGCTGCAAAGATGGTCTCTTGCTCAGTTCCTGTGAGAAGGAGGCGTCTTCCCCTGCTCCCCTCTCCCCTCCTGCCTGCCCAGGCTCGGCTGATGACAGCTGAGACTGAAGGTCACTGGGTTTATTTGAAACGTTTTCTTTATTCTGTATTTGACACCAAAAAATCCCCACGAGGAGAGCGGGGTGGTGACCTTGAGATTTTTTACATGCAGCAAGGAACTCGTGCTGTGGTGTGAAAGCGTGGCGACAATTTATTTCGAAGCGAAGGAAGAACAAGCTGTAAAAAAGGGGGATGGGGAAATCAAGCTGTTTGGTCTCAGGGAGCTTCTCTGCGCAGGATCCGTCCCCTCCGAACAGGGGGGTCATCAAACTGCTGCCTCCGGCCTCGGGGGCTGCCTACCTGCACCGTTTGACTCGTTCCCCAGCCCCAACTGGGGACGTCGTCTGTGCCTGTTGGGCCACTGGCCGCAGGGTTAATTGAAAGCCCCTCTCTGGGCTCGGGGCTGGCGTTTCCCACGGCCCCAGAGCCTGTCCCTGCCCGGAGGCTGCAGGACGCGGCTCAGCCCCGGCTGCCCTGGGCACCTTGGCGTGTCGAGGGGCAGACGCTGCGCCAGAAAGGGATTTGCTGCCCGGTCGCTCTCCCGTAAATCTGCTGGGCACCTTTAGCAGAGCGGGGACTCGGAATCACTCTCAAAGGGGGTCAGGCTCCTCGCGGGCTGTCGTGAGGAGCCTGATTAGAGCAGAGCCCTGGGCAGAGCTCCTGTCGGGATCGGCTCTCCAACGGGCACCGCTTGCTCCACTTCAGGCCACTCGCTGCTCTCTTTGGTCTTAAATGAACTGTTCTCGCCTTGAAACCCGTGTTCTAGGAGCTGTAATGGTTCGCATACTGCCTTTTGGGTTGGTTTCTTTTTGAAAAGTAATTGAAGAAAAGGAAATTAAATCCCCATGAACACCTGAGAATCAGATTTGCAGATCAGCATTGTGTTCCTGTGCCCAGAGGAGATTTGCACTAATGAGGAGGATCTGAGCCTCAGCCTTTGTGCCCTGTCGCCTCTGGGTGGCCACCGAACTAGACCCCTCCAGCCAGGCAAAACCACACTTCCCTTCTTTTCTTATTGTCCCTTAGATATCACAGAGAAGAACCAAACAAATACACACTGCCTCCTCTTCCAAAACCTAGGCTGGAACAAGCTGGTGCCATTTCCAAGCCTCAGGCAGTTTTAATTGTGGGAAATCACACAGAGATGATGCTTTCAAGAGCTTTTGCCTCCTCGGGGAAAAATCAACATTTTGTAAGTGAGCCCAGCAAGATGGGGGGGTGGGACTTTATTCCTTCCACCTTTGCCTGGGCAAGGAGAGGTTAACGCCTGCTCAGAAAGTTTTCTTCTGCTTCCACTATCCCAGGAAAGTGCCACAAGCGCTTCTGCAGTAGTCACTGTAATCCCCCGCACCTCGCTTCGGGGCTAGTGAGTCACGGTTGAGGGATGGAAAAGGATTGAGAAATCCCACAAAGTAAATATCCTTTTATGTAAAAACCAGAAAACATGGAAAGAATACAACCACCAACCATTTTCTCTGTTGCCTGAGTATCAGGGTTAGACTAAGCCGCACGCAGACAAGACAAACCCTGCCTACCTTTTCCAGACCATCTTCTTTGAGGCTGATGATATCCAAGTCAAAATCTGTCCGTAAGCCGCTAGTTTTATTAAAGACAATTCGTCCCGTTAGTCCTTCCCATTGAGCCTGTGGAAAGAGAAGAAGTAGCAGGGCTGTTACTTGGTATCATAAATAATCTTTTGCCCTCCACTGTACGTTCTTTTAATTAGTCCTTATACTGGTTCTTTCTCCCCAAAGAGCATGATTAATTAATAATCCCCTCTGTCACCGTTGGGGCTGCAGACAGGGCTGTAGATTTTCTTAACTCTCTTGCAGTCCTTGCTACAATTTTTGCTCGCACCTTTTGTGCTCACCAGCTGTTGCAGGACATGATGACTCAGTAGAAAACTCCTTGCATTTATCACAGCATCCTTGTGTGCTGCATTTATCCTTGTAGAGCTGATAAATACCGGGCTGCGGGGAGCCTGGGCTTGGGACAGCTCCAGTCGAGCTCATAAATAATCCTTTTTTGCACAAACCTGCTGATGCTTCCAAGGTGTGTGGAAGCTAAAATGTCCTGAGTGCTCCCCTCCTTCCTTTCAGATGGAGAGTGGAGCAGCAGCGCTAAGGGCTTGTCCGTGCCAGCGGGCTCCGTTGCTCTGGAACGGGCTGGGAATCGGGTGGGCGCTGCCGTGTGGGTTCCATCGTTCAGTCTGGGGCAGTGTGAGCCCGAAGGGGCCAGGGAAACCCCGATCCTGGAGATTCTCAGTGTCTGAGTGGTCGAGGTCCTGCACAACCTGGTCTGCCTTGGGCGCTGGTCCTGCTCTGAGCAGGAGCTTGGGGTAAAGATGTCCAGATTCATTTCAAATACAATTATGCTGTGATGCTGTGTCTTTTCCACTGTGCGCTTTGCGGCACCACCAGGATTAATGTCTCTGATTTAGGGGGTGAGAGACCCCCAGATATCCCATGCAGGCTGTGTTAGCAGGGCAGGCGCTAAGGGACAGGGTGGTGTTCGGTGCCTGCTCTGCCCGGGGACCGTGCTGGGATGTGCTGTAGCATCTCTCCCGGGAGGGTGCTCCCGGGGGGCTGCCAGGGGCTGCCAGGGTTTGCTGCTTCGCAACCGCATCCCAGCAGTGGGGAGCTGGGACTCGGGCTCCTTCCCCTGAGCAGAGCTCCTCGCTGATGAATGGGTTTCCTTTACGGGTGGGGGAGCTTGAGATATCCCAGAGTGGTGAAGGTGGCATAATGGATCCTCAGGGGGCAGCGACTGGCATGTTTCCCAGTAAATACATTCCCCTTGCTCTTCCTCATTAATTCCCGAGGAACAGCCTCCTCCCGGCCTCTCCACCCCTGGGTTTTGGGGACGGCTGTGCTCAGTTTGCTCATTGTGGCGTGCAGGTGGTTTGCCTGTGGGACGCGCAGCCCGCAGAGCCCCCCGGGAGCCCGGGAAAACACAGAGTGTTTGATGTACCCGGCTGGAGCAAATGCAGCTCTGTGCGGAGCCCTGCACCTCCTGCGGGGCCACGGTCTCTGTGTGTCCCCTCGCCCCCCGCGCCCGCTCCCCCCGCTTTCTGGGGAGCCCTGATGGCACACGGGGGAAGGTGGCCTCCCTGGGGCTGGCAGGGCCACCGTCCCGGCCCCTTCGCCCCTCGGCAAGTGGGAACAAGCGGGGCTTCCCCCCAGGAGTGGCAGCGCTGGAGCAGGGGGGGCACACAGAGGGTGCCGGTGTCGGGGGGAGCCCGGGGCCGGGGGAGCGGGTGTCTGTGGCCAGGCTTTGTCTTTTCGGGGGGGGCAGAGAGAGCAATTACTGTGTGTTGTGGCTGCGGTGGGGAGGAAGCTCATCCCTGCGAGGAGCCGAGGTGGTGCCAGGAAGGGAAACAACAGGCGGGCGCTGGAGTGTGAGGCTCGGGGTAATTTGCAAAAGGAGCCAACCAAACAAATTATTTACACTCTCTTTTGGCAGCCGGCTGGAGCGGCTTTCTGCAGGAGTGAACAAAACATGAAAAAGGAGAGAGAGAGAGAGGCAGAGAGAGGAGAGATACCATCTTCAGTGCCTATTAAGAAATAAGTTCATTCTCTCTGTGCGATGGGAATCGTTCTTCCTCCCTCCTCCCTCCCTGCAGCTCCCTGGGCTCCGGGCGCTCTCTCTGCAGGGACGTGCCTGCGTCCAGGGTCCGTGGGGTCCGCAGCAGGAATCACAGTAACGATTAACAATGTGCTTCTACTCTTTTCTCTTTATAAACTTTAGGGGCTTTTATACTCAGCCTTTTAAATACAGCCCAGCCGTGTCTCCTGCGCTGCAGCCAGTCCCGTAACTTCCCCCGTGACGTGCCACGGGCACAGAAGTTTTAAAAGGCCTTAGGGTAATTAAGGGCTTTTTATCACAAAGACATATCTGGTGGGTCTGCAGTATCTCCCTGCAGCTCTGCCTTCATTTTTTTCCTACGTGAGGGTTCCTTTTTGCAGACAGAGCAAACCCCGGGGGGGGAGTGCAGGGTGAGGGGCGTTTTGGGGGGATCTGGCCACCTCTCGCAGCGCTGCGCTCCCTTGCAGAGCTCGCCGCTCCCAAACACCCGCGATCGGGTCTGCTCGCCCGCTTAAGCCAGATGCAAACAAACAATTACGTGGGCTGCACAGAGAGAAATCATAACGACTGAGAGTGGAGAGGGAAGGGAGCTGCCTCCTCGCCCCCCTGGCTCCCCGCTCGCTAAAGCGGTGGCTCTGCCAAGGCCACCCCTGGGCACACGGGCAGTGACACACAGCGCTGCCGGCACGGCCACCGGCACTGAGCGGCACCGAGTGCCCTTTGTGGACCCCGAGCAAATGTTCCTGTGAGAGGGAAATGGCTGTTGCTCCATTAAGGAACGGCCTCAGAGAGAGAGCGGTCCAGCTGCTCTTGACGCAAGAAGGGGCCAGGGCAAGTCCCAGTGACAGCATGGGAGATTTTGGCTTGGTTTGGACATTTTGGCATGGCTGCACGGATGTTATTTTGAAGGCAGAGACAGCATTGTTCCTCTCTGGGTGCACTCGTGCTGCTCATCCAGTTGTACCTGCCCAGGCAGGGGGTGTTTATACCCCTGAACCCACCAGTCTCTCTGCCCCCTGCCTCCCTGCCTGCGCCGAGCAGCACAGCTCCTGCTGGGGAAGGTTTGCCTTAGTGGGAGGCGATTATAGTTGCAAATCATGCTTTTACCTCTTTTATAAAATTCATGAAGCGGCCACCGAACCTCCAGGCTTTGTGGCGGTGGCACTGCAGGGAGTTGACGGTCATCTGAGGGGCGCGCTGGTAGCAGACGGAGACCACGTGCACGGCGTCGTACAGCAGGGCAGCGTCTGTCTAAACACAGGGGAACAGCGTGTGTGTCAGCAGCCATTCCAGAGCAAGGAACATTGGGCCGTCAAAGCAGCGGGGTGTCCCTAAAGTGTGGCAGGAGAAGCTGCAAAGAACCCCCTCTGAGTCACCCCCCGCCCAGCACCCCTGGGACCTGAGGGTCTCTCTGTCCCGGTCCCCTCTCCACCATCCCAGCCCCGGGTGTCCCACCCAGCGCCCAAAGGCAGGGCTGGGCTCTCAGAGACCCCCGGGATCTCCAGAGATGGTGTAAATGCCTGTGCTTTAACACGGGGCTTGTCTAAACCTCCGGGTGACCCCTCACGCGAAACCCGTCCCCGGAACCCGGAGCTCCGCACGTGACAAAGCCTCAGCAGCCGGAGTTTCTGTGCCGGGGCTCTTTGGATGGAGAGAGCACCGTTCTGTCTTAAACCCAGAGATGGGGAAAATGTCATTTGTCTGTGTGCATCTGTTCCGTTTCTGGGGCACGTGCTACTGTATTGTCAAAGAGGGCAGCTCGCTATTTCTAAATGCAGAAGATAGTAACAAAATTTTCTTATTTAGTCTGTTTTGTCTGTGTAAAAAAAGCCTATATGAGAACATATAGTCCATGCTATTTTATACATGGGGAAATAAGAAACAGAGAAGTTAAACGGCTTGTCCCTGGGCATGGAATTTTCCAATATGACCCAAACTGTCACTGAAATCAGGACCTCACAGATTTGTAACATCTTCCCACATTTCAGTGATTTGAACTAGGGAGAACTTCTTTTTTTGTTCCATATAATGCGATGGTTTTAGATTCAATTTGAGATGCCCCATCTCATCTCCAAACACTGATCAAAAGAATTGGATTTATTTTTCACTCCGATATGGTCAGTCCTTCTAGTGAAAATACATTATTTGTTGGCTTCACAAAGCTACAAACCAGATGTGAGTGTAGCGGCAGCGTATAAAACACAATAAAACAAAATAATACAGCAAATAACTGGGCAAATATCTAACAGGACGTGGCTGTGGAGAAAATCCTCCCGCGTTGGCAGCCGTGCCCGTGACCTTCCCCTCCTGCAGCACCCCGGCACGAAGAGCAGGGATGTGACCCGTGTCCCCTGGGCTTGTGCTCGCAGCAGCGGGGACGGGGCGTGTGAGTCTGGGGGTACAGGAACCTGTCCCAGTGATTTCGTGGCAAAAGGAGGATGATGGGGCTCTCCTCCAAGGAAAAATAAAGAGGAGGGATACAAGGAGCTGTTTCAAGGTGAAAGTCTGGGAGGCTTTGCCACTTGTGGTGGGGTTTCTGGCAGATCTGAAGGGAGAGGGAAGCAGGGAGCCAGTCAGCAGTTCCGGGGGTCGGGGACAGCCTGGCGGGGGGCACAGATGGCCGAGCAGGTGCCGTACCTTCCGAGCAGGAGCTCAGCGGAGCAGAGCTGCCACCAGACCCTAAAGGACTCATCAAAGCTGCAGCAAAGCAGCTCTGGGCACAGCTTTGGCTCTTTTCCCCTGCATGGATCTCAGGGAATCGCCTGGCCCAGTCCCACTGAGTCCTGGGCTCCCAGTGCCCGGGAACTGGGGCTGGGCTGCTCTTGGGGGCTGCGGGGAGATGGTGGTAGCTGGAGCCCTGCAGATCCTTACTGGCAGAAGGGAGGGGAGGGAAGGGACACACTCTCTCAAAACCAGCAAATCCGCGCCAGCTGGGCCTGCAAAAGGCGAGTGTCAACCCAGGAGGGGGCTGCAGGGCACCCCCCAGCGGCACGCGCTGCACTTGAGGGGCGGTTATTAAAGAACGCAAGTAGCCACCTCGGGAAAGACACCTGGGATGAGCTGTTACTGGTACAACAACCAATTACTGTGACACTTAGCCCTTAACGAACATTCCTGCCTTCTCTTCCACCCTGGTCTGCTCCCCAGACTTCCCCCGTGCTGTGTTTAAACTTCTCGTACCATCATCACGCCGTCCAGCAGCCCCAGCTCCGCCTTGGGCGCCGACTGCAGCCGCTCCATGGACCACTTCTCGATGATGGAGGATACGTGCGGGTTCTCCACGTTGAGGATCCGGAAGCCGGTCAGGTTCACCCCAGAGTAGCGATATGGTTCTAGGTCTAATGCATAAAGATCCTTAAAAGAGAGAAACCAGTTTAAACATTTTGTTTAGCTTTGTTTTGTTTGTCTTTTCTGCATCGGTTCAGGTCTGTGTTTGAGGTGGGAAGGCAGAGCCCGCAGAAGGTGGGGGGCAGCCCGGTGCCCTCGTGAGTCGGGGGGCTGTGCTGTCTGGTGCCATCAGGCGCTGCCTGCGGGGACTCGTAGGTGCGGGGGAACTCGGTGTCGCGCCTGCAGGTTCACCCGCACGCCGCAGAGCGAAGCTCCTGCCAAAGAACTCACTCTCTGCATAAAAGAGGCAAGTGGATTGTGGGGAGAAAACCAGAATTGCTCTCTGTAACCGTCAAAACAGAGGCTTGTGACCAAGGAGGGGGGGGGTGACAAGGCAGAGCTCCTGTCGCCGAAGCTCCCGGGGGCCTTTCCGAGGAGGATTCGCTGTGAGTGCCGAAGCCCGCAGGGTGCTGCGGATGACAGAGTAACTCTGAATGCAGAATGCCAATTTGCAGACGGCTATCAGAGAGGAACTAAGACGCGTTTCTTGACATTACGACCAGCCTACACAGTCTGCAAGTGAATGAGAGTGCCCTTTATCCGATTTACCAAGGCAGGCAGTCCCGGGCTCTGCTGGCAGCCAGCCCGCCAGCAGCGCTTGGCAGCAGCAAGGGGGATGTGGAGGCCGCTGCGCTTCTTTAATGCATCTCTTGGCTCCGCCGCACGTCTAAATATTAACTTCAGCTCAGGGATTAACTTCAGTGCCCAGTGACTGGTCCGAGCAGCCTGGGGTTGGACAGCCTGGGGGAGCGTGAGCTGAGCTGCTCTGCACAACCCAGGGCAGCCGAGCTGGGGGGGTCATCCGTGAATGTGGTGGGGAATGGCAGTTGGGAGGGGGCTTCGTTAATGGGGATCATTTGTTGGATGGGACATATTTAATCAGAGTTTATCCTGAATAACGGCTGCAAGTGATCAACGGCAGTAAAAATGTGGGGAGGCGGAAAAGCAGCACCAGTCTTCTGTGATAGAGGGTGGGGGTGAATGTGGGAATGATGCTTGTTACTCTCACAAGGGATTACAAAAAAGAGTTTAAATACGGCATGATATGGTGTGGCTGGTGGTGTTTTGCATAAGGTGGCCATACTGGTAAGACACAGCCACGCCGTGGGTTCATCCGGACACAGCCTCCATCCTGTGGAGGATGCAGCGAGCTCTGATCTGCCCACGGGGGGCGGCTGGAAAAGCAGTGGTCCTAAAACACCGCCCTCAGCAAAGCATAGCAGAGGCAGCTCTTGCCAGTGACTGAGACTCCATTCCCAGCGGGAGAGCCATGAATTCTTACAGCTGTTTTGCTTTAATAAGCTTTGGGGGTTTGATCTTTTCCTTAAGCACTGGCCTCTGACTTCGCCCCCCCAGACGTGCTGCTGATGGATGCCACATTGCATCTGCAGGTGCAGCTGGGGACTGAGCCATTAATCACACCCACTACAGAGTCCAGGGTCTGTGGTGTTTGGTTGGTGTTGTTTTTTTTCCCTGAAAAATTGCAAGTACAAACCTCTACCCTTTTGTTAAAGGGCATTGTGAAAACCAGGCCATAATGTTGACTTTTAAATGACTTACAGTGACTAAGGCAAATACAGTTGTTTAACTCAGATGCTTATATCACCTGGATGGATGGGGATCCCGGCTGGGCATGGGCTTGCTCGGGGGGCTGTCGCTGGGAGGAGTGACTGTGGCTGTACTGGGAGGTGTGTGTGTCCAGCGCCGTTGGGATAAACATCCCTGATGTCCTCGGTCACGAGCACACTCGTGTCGTGTCACGAGCCCCAGGTATACTGAGTTTAACCAGAATACCTGCCCATCAGCGCCCGTGGGAAGCTGGACTGGCCTGGTTTGGTCCCTAACGGGGAGAGGGGAGGGTGGTGTGTAATTGCTGTTTGCGGCGACTCAAGGCCTGGGACGAGGTTCCTGGTTCTGTCCCCCCGTAACCCCTGCGAGCGGCAGAAGTGACAGCAGGCAGTGGGGAAACGTCTGTGTTTGCAAGGACTCGTGTTCACAAGCTGCTGAGAAATTCCTGGAAGTGCTGAGTGTCAGGGGGCTGCCGCTGCTTGGGACTTTGCAGGGTGTAAAATCTGTGCGTGCGTTAGACAGAGGCTGGGAAGGGTCCCTCCTCCTCCTCCTCCTCCTCCTCTGTAGAAAAGGCTGATGGGGCTCTTCATGCTGAAATCAGTGAACTGTAGTCTTGCTGCCTAGCAAAATGTTGAAGCGTTTCATGCCAAGTGTTGATACACTGTGCTCGGTATTGACTGGGGACCTTTTAGAAACATTCAGTATAACATAATAGACTAATTCATTAGCACCCCATGGGTCTAGTACCGCAGAAGCCGAAGCACATGCATTGCAAGCTAGGAAAACATTGCCTTAAGGAACGACAGATTAAAATATCTTTCCCATGATATAACTGTTATTTCAGGAAAGTGGCATTAATTGTGATTGCTTATCTATTAATTTATTATAATTCTTCTTTTCCCACCTCCAGGCTGTACCTACACATGAAATGTACTCTAGGCTCAGCTGGGGCTGATTAATAGGAGGTTATCTGGGAAATGCTTAAAGCTGCCTGGAATAGATAATGGCAGCAGGGGTAATTAAAATGTCTTTTGCATTTGAAAAATAAATTTTTCAGTTTTTAAGGGTTAGTTTAGTCTGTTTCTTTCCTAAAGGCAAAAAGATAAATTGGATTTTCAAAATCACACAAAATTCAACAGTATATCAGACAATAGCATCCTAAATGGAAACACAAGCGGCGTGCCAAAAAACCCAAACCAAAACGCCTCCTGGAGTCAGAGAAGAACTGGCCCATGTTTAATGGGAGTGGAGTTAATTTCAAGCCGAGCTCTTCTCATGCAAAATAAACCTGCGGCAGGAGCTACTGACCGCAGCGGGGCTGCTCCTGGCTCCCAGGGAGCCTGAGGTGAACCCTCGGAAACACTCCCCCCCCCGTTCTTACTGTCTGCGGGACTACAGCCTCCCAAAGTCACACACACGCTCCTCTGTCAGTGCGTGGGAGCTGCGCTGAAATCAAAATGACTGGGGGGGGGCAATAAAACCAGAACGTACATCTGTGCGGAGCCGGAGCAGGGAGCCCGTCCACAGGCAGCCACGGCAAAGACTGACACCTCTCAGAACAACACCGCCGCAGTCCAGAGATGCTACAGCCAAGTCATCGTGGGTGATTCTGACCTGAAGCTGACTCCAGCCCCACTCTCGCCTTCTCTCAGGGTACAGTCTCCCCTTTGCCCCACTCTTCCCACCCCACCGCCTTCGTGCCCTGCAGCTCTGCGATGAGCGACCCCAGCCCGCTCTCCTGCCTCTCCCTCCCCAGCCAGCTCCGCGGTGGGGGTGACGGTGTTTGCACAGATGAGATACTTTACCAGAGTGGTGAAGATGAAGTGGTAGTATTCTGTCATCATTCCCATTGCCATGGCCTTGGGGAGAGTAGGGAAAGGAGATTAGTAAGAGCGGATACAGGAATATAACAACAGTCACACAACATAAAACCCAGGCTCGCTGCTGTTGGCACAGCTGGGAGAAAGGAGTTGCCTTTCCTTCTCAGATACAACGAGCAACCTTACATCAGCCTGTGCAGAATGACCATAAAGCAGCCTGTCCGTATGGTTACCAGCCCGTGTACTGGCTAAGAAGTGAAGGAAAAGGTTTTTTATTTCTTACGTGTGTATTTCTGGTGCTCTGCATCCCCTCCTCTCCGGTGTCTGTTCACATAACGGTACATACAGCTCCTGTCTGTGTGTCCCTCCTTCCTACCACTACAGCCAGACCCTAATGCGGTGCCTGGTTTAGAAATGGGTCAGTAAAAGTAGAGGCAGAGGGATGGGGAGCGGGGACACCTCCTGTCCCTCAGCCCTGGGAGATCGTGGGCCAGACCCGAGAGCTGTTGGCCAGCCCAGGCTCCGGGTGTGCCAGCCCCGACACGAAGGATGGTTTGTGCAGATTGCTGGGATCTGCATAACTGAGCAGTGGAGAGAACATGCTGTGCAGTGAGGTCTGGCAGACGGACCGCGGGCTGAAGGGACCTCGGATGGACAACTTTGTCCAGGCCCTACACAACATGATGGGAATGCGGCTCCATCCATGGAAGGGTCACCTTGAAGCTGGTGGCTGGCTAAGGGAAAGAGACACCCGTGGTTTTGGCTGCAAAGTTGACTCTGTGAGCACGTTTTCTGGAGAAAACATGCAAGAGAACTTTAAAATCTCCACTGATGGGAAAGCGACTTCATGTTCCCCCAGGAAATGTTTCCTTCCCTTGGTTCTTTCTGAAATTACTAGGGCAGAATTTAGCTCCTAGGAAGGAAGTGACAGTTTGAAAAGAAGCGAGATGTCAAAAAACAAGGGAAAAGGAAAGGATCTATATTACAAGGCTTGATATTGTAACTCCAGAGTGTGACTTTATCCCACGTTTTCTGGCCTGGGAATACCCTTGGGAAGCCTGGCAGCTGCCTGTGTGGAATGTGCCACCCAGTACCCCCCGTCCTGCCTGGCCCCGGGGGCTGCAGGGGCTGTGGGGTGCAGCTCCCCCAACCTGCCCCCGGGAGCAGTGGGGAGCTGTTCCTTGGTGTGTGAGGCATCAATCAGATGATGTGAAACCAATCGAGGGTAAATCGAGAGGTTCCAGCTCGTGTTCTACAGCCGGGTTGGCGGCAGATGGAAAGTCCGGAGCTGCTGTGAGGAGCCAGCCCCGGGTTCCCAGCGCTGGCAGCCTGTGTGCGGGGTACAGCTGGGTGTGCGGGGAGATGAGTAAATGATAAACCTGGTGGATAAGCTCCAGGCAATGGCCAGGACGGGAACGGGAGCTCCATTAAAGCGGAGACAGGCACATCTGTGCGCTGCAGAGCCCAGCAACTGCTCAGAGGCAGCTGCCAGGAGAGGAGAGGAGCTGGGGAGCCAGAGAACAGAGGTAAGGCCTGAACAAGTGACCAAAAATGAGCGAGGCCGGAGAAGCTGGGGTAGGACGGGAAGGGCTCACGAGCAGGCCTAGCTCTCTGACAGGTTTCTACAATGATTTGTTTGTCCAAGAGGGTAAAATAATGAGTGGTTTGATGTCTCAGTCGCTCCAAGGGACACAGGCTGGAGCAATATGTGGCAGTGTCGTCTCTGCATCTTTGTGCCAGCTCTTGTGTTGTTATTCATGGATTACTAACCCATGAGATTTTTTACTAATCCAGTTAAAAAAAGTTGCCCAGATTATCAGAGAATTGCCTTTCTGCTGTGGGAGCGTGGGACCTGAAATACCCTGGGAGCAAGACGTGGGCTGGATGGATGCTGCGTGCTTGCCCAGGGCTACCTCGGGCTGCAGCTGCTCAAACCCTTTGATGTCCCCTGAAGATGCCCAGTTAAAATCAGAACCAAGGGGTGGAAATTTTAGCATGAGTCAGGAGAGACATCTTGTGTGTGCATTTCTTGATATGGGTAGACAAATTGGGCAAAGATGATGTTTCTGAGCTTCCTAATTCTCCAGAGAGACGGGAGGGTCGCAGTGCTCAGAGCCCCCCCGCTGCCACACGCTGGAGCGTGCGAGCGTGCAGGGGCTGGTCAGGGGATGGTGTGGGTTTGTGAGCCTGACCAAACTCTGAAAATATTTAACAGTTTTTTCCTGAGTAAAAATCCACTACGTAATATTGCTAAGCTGAAATCCGTGGCTTTGGGTCCTGAAAAAAGCCCAACAGACAAAAGCAGCCAGAAGGACTAAGACAGGCTTCTTTCCCCCCAGTCCCCCCTTTCCTCCATCTTCCTCACTCTGCACTCGCAGCAATGAGCAGAGCAGATGGCACAATAAACTATAATAAACTGCATAATAAGTGAACAGCACCAAACACAGCCAGCATGTTAAAATAATAGGCAGGAGACAGTGAGTCCCATATATTGCTTTCTGTAATAATCCCTCCCAGGCTTTCTGATTTCTCTGAGCACTTCCCTTCATTTTACATCAAGCAGGCTGCAAGAGAAGTCGCTTTCCATGTGCTTGCTTTCTCAGCCCTTCAGGGGATTTATTTAATCTATGTGGTAGTGTCTTGCTGGGCTGATATACGCAGCACTTCCACCGGCTGGTTTTCAGCATCCTTCGGAGAGCATTTTCCTCTGCCTCATATTGACCCTGAGACCTAAAGGCACTTGGAAATGAGGAGCTGGGGTGAGCAGCAAACCTTCTGGTCTGCAAAAAATGCCAGTGGAGGAACTCAGGGAGAAAGGAGAGAGACCAAATGAATGGAAAATCACTGACATCTGGCTTAAAGTCCAAGAATTGCACACGGAGCTCATGAGGGGACAGCAGACACCATCCCTGCCCGCTGGCCTGGGGCTGACTGCCGGCAGCGAGACACTGGATTCTGGGCAGCTCGGAAATAGTGAACCAAAACACAGCGGTTTATACCCTGCCCTGCACGGGGGTGTAGGACCAAACCCAGGGGCATGGAGCAGCACAGGAGGGAAAGCAGATATTTGAAATCGGGAAGCATGGGAAGCCGGTACCGGGCTCACTGGGTGGTGACAGCGGTGGCACAGACAGCCCTGCCCCGGGCGGAGAAGAGGGACAACAGCCCGGCATGTCTGCTCCCATAATGTTTGGTCGTTTTGTGATACTTCCAGTTTTTCAATGAAAACTACGTTTTCTACAGAAATCCAATAGCATCCTCAAAGAACGTACATGTGGTAGCTCTTAGTGCTGCTGTGGGCTGTGGACAGAGGGGAAGCTGTGGGTCTGCACCCCCGTCTGCGGGGCTCTCCCTGCAGTACAGCCACCCCGTACGCCCTCGGTGGCCGCTTCTGCTTGGTCCCCCCATCGCCCCCCGCTCACCTGCTTGAGGATCTGAGCCGCCATCAGGTGGCTGCAGTCGAAGATGATGCGGAATTCCCTGCCCCGCTTCATCTCCTTCAGCAGCGGCCGGGCATCGTCGGTGTCCAGCGGGAGCTGGCGGATTTTCAGGCGGATGTTGTACCTCGATGGGGCCATGATGAGCTCTTGCAGCCGTATGAGCCCTTCAGGCATTGCACAAAGACAAACCCACCGTGTTACAGGAGAGTCTGCCTTTCCCCGCAGGCTGGGCAGCACAGAAACTTATTTCTTCCTATATTATTTCATGGAACGCCATCCAGACTGTCCTCCCTCCCGCAAATGGCCGGTGCTAAAGGCATATCAAAGCCAAGGCGTCCTGTGTCAATCCCTAAAACCCCAGGTATTTCCAGAGCGGTGGTTCGGGGCAGCGTGGCTTCTTCTGGTGTTTCTCTGTGGCCCCCACACCCCCTGGGGCAGAGCTGGGGGTCCTGCACCAGGCAGGTCCTAACCTTTGACATCGCTGGGATCACAACATATTTTCTTAAGCAAATGTGCCCTTGAGAAAGGACGGAGTGTGATAATCAGCTATGCAACAAATTAAAATCTGCAGTATTTACCATGCACAGCAGCAGAAGAAAAAAAAAAAAAGAATCTGGGCTTAGATTTATGAATGGCAAAGCTTATAATGGTCACTTAATCACAACTCATAACTTTCTTACTACCCTTAGAATTCATTTCTTTTTTATGCAGAAGGCACAAAGCCGTGCTGGAGGCAGCCGAGCAGGAATTATTGGTATCTAATGTTGCAAGAAGAAATTCAGCAGATGCCTATTGCAAGGAGGAAAAGGGAAGCATGTCCCTCTGCATAGTAGAAGAAATACACTAAAATATGCCACGAAGGGAACATACTGTGACCCACATTTGCAAAACAGGGATGTCAAACTGTGTTCTCATCAGCCCTCCCCTAAAGAAACCATTTGGTTTAGTGGAATTAGGTTGGACAGGCCATCCAATGTGTCTTTTGTTTTTGGGTTTTTTTATCTATAATGCTGTGCAGTGCTTTGCTTTGTTTAACTGTCAACAGCTTGCTTTATGTGAAAAACTTTCTCAGCTATATTTTATAGAATTAGCCAGAAAACAAAAAACTTTCCAGAACTCCTTTTGCTTTTAGCTGGGAAACTGCACCCTCAATAGCAGCCGCAGACCCGAGTCCTGCGCAGACGGGCACCACGCTGCCAAATCCGTCCGGGCTGAGCCAGAGCACCCTGGTGGACAATGAATCCCCCCTGGACCCTCTGCGGGTGGGAGGGTGCTGAGGGTCACCCCCTCCCACGTGCTTTGTGAGCAAAATGCTCCAGAAAGGTCCCAGGGCCTTCTACAGCTCTCGCCTCAACTCCGGGGAACCGGTGTGTCCCCGCACACTGATCACCGCACGGGGGTCATTTTGCTCCTAAAAGGGTTCGTTAGAAAAGTTCCTAAATGGGACCCACAACAAATAATCCCCTGGACTCCTCCCCGAAAGCCCCTCCTTTCCCTACCTGTGCTGTCGTCGTAAACCACAGTGGCCGACCTCCACTTCAGATACTGCACGAGGTCCAGAATGGCATGGCTAAGGGAGGCGTAGTCGGGGTACAGGTTGACATAGAAAGTGTCCTTGTTATCCAAAGGGTGGTGCTTCCATCGAAGCTGGATGTGGGGGACTTCCAGGGCATTGCAGATAGACTGGACGGCGTTGGTACAGGAGCCTTGGGAAGGTCCGAATATTGCTACGACCCCCAGAGCGAGCTGGTCACAGGCTGGAAGAGGAAGGGGAGGGAAGGGAAGGACGCGGTCAGTGTCGTATGGGGAGGGAAGGGAGGATGCGGTCAGTGCTGTACGGAAGGATGCTGTCAGTGTTGTGCAGGGAGGGAAGGGAGGATGCAGTCAGTGCTGTACAGGGCACCACTGCGGGAGTGGGGGGCATCAGGACAGCCTGACCTGCACCATGGGGCAGTGGACAGACAGAGAAGTTTCTGGGCATCAACAGCAGCGTAGGTATTAGGTAATCACATCAGTGAAGAGGAGGAATTCCAGCAGGTGGGGGTCCGGACCGGTGGTTAGAGGCACAGGGATGTTTCCAGAGGAGGGAACAATGGCTGGGGTGTGTTAGAAGAGAATTTCTGTGCTAGGGATGTTAAAACTGCCAGGGATAGACTAAAATAAACAAAGGCCTGGCCTACAGACCTTCGCTCAGGATTAGAAGCAAACACTGAGAGGAGTTTTGTGAGGCTTGCAGAGGAAAAAATCGTAGTTGTTCCCCTTATATTAAAAAGCCTCTGGAAGGTCAGCTCCTGGAGGACTTCTCATCTCCATCACTGACTGGAGCAGGAGAAAATGAGCTGCTGGGTCTCAAGTCAAACCATGCCTTTTTTAATGACTAAACGGCCACAAAACGGCTAAGTGTGCTGTGCTTTTACCTTTCTTAGTTGCTTCAAAGCTGTCGTGGAAGTGTATCCGCTGAATGTCGTAGGTTAGTGTTGTGTTAGGCAACAAAGTTCTGTTTCTATTTATAATATTGGCAGAAAATCTGAAGGCTTGCTCCTCAGCACTCATAACCTGGGTATTGGGGCCATCTGCGTACTCAAAGATTCCTCCTGCAAGAGAGGACACAAACAGCATTAAGCCACAAAATAAGTTTGACTTAATCTTACGTAGCAGGGACGAGAGAACTCTCGGACGGAGCTGTGGCGTTTGCAGGCTGAACGGGGCTTGTTCCCAGGACGTTTCCTGGACTGAAATAAAAAGAAAACGTTTGGGTTTTTGTCAGATGCTGGTCCATGAAAGCATTCAGAATACCAGCTTTGCAGGGCAACAGGGGACAAGTTTAAAGTCTTGGAATGCATTTATGAGACCGATGAGTGGCTTCCCAAAGAATTTTGGGAGCAGACCATGGGGTAGGGTTATGGCCCAGGGATGCTCCAGGTTTGGGCACTGCGGAGTCGCTGTGGTACGGAGCCAGCACTGCCCTTTCCTCCACAGACCCACCGCCTCCTCCACCCTTCTCCATGTCCTCAGGCGGGAGGCAGGCAGAGCAGCGCTGCTCCTTGCTATTTTTAGTGCCACTTTTAGTGCCCTTCTCATCTTTTGTTGTTCCTCGTGTTTAGTTAGCCAAGTTCTTAATTCAGACCAGCAGAGACTGCTGAATTTGCCTCCCCTCCAGCTCATCTGCTCAATAATGCACATGGTGAATGCACGCTCTCCCATGTTCAGAAGTTGTTAATGCCATTACACCTCCCCAAGGGCAGCAAGCTCACGTCCCAGTATCACTGGGTTTCTTGGCTCTGTATCTGTGAGTCTCATCCCCGGATCCCCACTGACAGCTGCTCTAATTGAAGTGACTCGGTGCAGGAGTAAATTATGGAATTGCATGTCCTTGTCTCCGAGATGTCGGCACCGTCCTGCGCCCAAACAGAACCACTGAAAGACACATAAACCTCGCTCTATCTTATTAAAAAGTAAACCAAAATAATTAATGGATGAGCGAGATAAGCAAGCGCAATTGGTAACAGATGGTCTCTGGGTTCATTAGCAGAAGGAAAATCTTCCTCTTCAATTTAAGGTGGACCTAAATGTTTTGTTATAGACACCAGATGTCTTCTCAACCCTCCTAGTTTTCAAGCAACTGCATGAATCCTCCTCCAGGAGCCAGAGCACATTACCTATGGGGTTTGTGGCAATTTGGTGTAAGCCAAGAGCGCTGCTTTGCAAGAGCCAAGCTGACCTCTCTGTGGACAGCCGTCATCTGCGCTGCCGCCCAGGAACCCTCCCAGGAACCCGAACCTGAGCGAGCCACGGTAGCCCCGCTCGGAGATGTCCACAGCGAGGGCGCAGAGGGAGATGCAGAAGGCTCTGGCTTCTGCTCCCCATGAGGGTGGCGAGTCACTCCCCTCCTCCCGCAGACTGTGTCCCCAGTTGTAGAGTGCCTGTGGTGATTAATTTACATTCATAAACATCTAAAACTGTTTGAGCTGTTCATTGCACGTCTCTGGCAGAAAAAAAATATTACTGATCTCAGCAATAACTTGGGTAATGGGGGGGAATAAAGAAAAAGATAGGTGGGCCTGCTTTGGCGGGGGGGTTGGACTAGATGATCTCCAGAGGTCCCTTCCAACCCCATATGATTCTATGACTCTGTGTGAATGCTGAGTCTGGAGACCCATTTCAGTCCCACGTGGTCTGCAAACACATCACTTATCACAGGTTTTCGGTGTAGAGCGTAGCAATACTGGCAAAGTGCCTCACTCTCACTGGATCCTGCCAAAGCATTTGGTTATTGACCGGTGCAAGGAAAATTACTCATCCATCTCGAGGTCTGCACATGCTGGTAGCTCAGTCTGAGTTTGTTAGGGCAAGAGAGAGTTCACACACAACATTACAGCAGAAGCAATAAACAAAACTAAAGTGAGTGTGAGATTCATCCCTTGTCTTTCTGTTGAAAGCTTTACTGTCCAGAACATTTTAGCAAGGAATTTTTTGTTTTCTAGCATCATCCTGAAGCGATAACTGGGTTGATGTTACATTGATTATCAACTCACTGACATTAGGCTCTCTCCCAGCCCAGAGCTTTCAAAGTTGCTTTGGAGCATGTCTTATTATGATAGAACGTAGGACTGGGTATGTGGATTATTGGTGTTTGATCCCAAATAAATTCACGTTCCAGACATCCAACTGGAAATAACAGGCTTTCTGACAGGAAAGAATCTTCTGTGCAGCCACCCAATGCCTTGAGCGTAGTGCCAGGCGGTGAGGCAGCAGACAGGCAGGAGTGATGTGTTCCTGGGGGGTGCCGCTGGGTGCTGAATACATTGGGACGATGTGAGAGCTCCTGCAGTTGCCAAGGTGTTGAAGAGCAGCCACCACATGTCACAGCCCACTCTTTCCTCGGGACCCGGGGGACAGGGAGTATCTGATGCAGGTCTGCAGCCGGGGGGGCCGAGCACGGCCCCCGGCACATCCCGCTCCCTCTTGGCTTCTGCGCCTCTCCTTCAGAGATGTTCATTCCCATCATTATTTAAAGAGCCTAATAACCGGCTTGAAACAGCTGATTAATGCATAATCTTCATCATGATTACATAGCATAACTGGCATTAATTTGAAAAGCCGGCTAATTATGAAAATAATTGTTGCAGCTTTTTCATTTGAGCAAAATGGAGAGTATCAGCCTGTGCCATTGAGAGAATGAGGGATGCGACATCAGCGGGCTGATCCCTGGGCTGGGGGGACCCCTGCATCCCCACACCCCTCAGCAGGTGAGATGAAGCCGTGCAAAAGCTGGGCAACCTGCTGCAAAGGGACCGGCCAGACGGACTTGGTGAGCAGCCCCTGTGCTCCCAGAGAGAGGGATCGCGTGGGGGCCTTCCCACACGAACCTCACCCTGACTCTGCTCTTAGTGCAGAAAGTCAATGGGCTATAAAAAGTCAACAACAGAATAGTTTCCACTGTTATATACTACCTATAAACAAGTTTCATCCGAGACAGTAAAACTAAATGTCCTTTAGCGTTGCTGTCTGTCACTAAACCATTTCTGCCTCCTCCCTATTTTTTATGATATTTCAAATGTCTTGGAGATCAGCTGACGCTGCTCCCCTGGCCTGGTGCTAACGACCTTTTCCCAGTATTTCTCTGTCTGTTCAGGTCCCAGCTTCCCCTTTCTCCTTTCTTTCCCTCCTGTAGCCGTGCAGACAGACAGGGGACGGCCGTGCTGAGCTCTGTCACGATTTGCAACGTCCTCCTGATGTTCCTCAGAGAATTTGCTGCCCGGTGCCTGCGGGCAGGGACGCTGCTGGTCCCTTGACCAGTTGATGCAGCCCTCGAGCCCCTGCTGCAGCGCCGTGCGTTGTTCAGCACACACAGAGGTTTGACAACATCAGGTTGCGTTTGTTTGTGTACACATTTCTCCCTGAAAACCTGCTTTTTATGCCATCTTTGTACGGCCTTCAGTGCAGTGGGATCCGGGTCTGCAATGAGCCTTCAGGAGATGCCTCAGCACAAACTGTCCATATTCTCTCAAGCGGGACAGGATCAAACGCTATCAACAGTTATCTCTTAATTTTACATATTTTTTGATGGAGTCATCCATTATTACATCTGACTTCTTGGATTTTAAATATCAATCACCAGACAGGTTAAATAATTGCTCAGTTGTCTTTTACCTTTAAAGGAGGCTAATTGCTCTCCACAGAATGTCAGTCAGCAAATGAGAAAACGCGCTAATTAGAGTCAACTTCCCATCTTATTATTTTATATTATTTTATTTGATGACCACTGGCGTTGCTGCTGAGTTGGGGAGGTTTAAAAATTCAAAATGAGAATCCAAAGCAAACGCCTGAAACTCTTGCTTTCTCCCCAGCCCAGCAGAGCAATAGCAGGGCTGCCCCAGGGAGCAGCACCCGCTGCACGAGGAGGGGGGTTTCGCTGCGAAGCACAGGGGAGCCCACTCCAACCGACTCGCAGAGAATTAGCCTCTCTGTTCAGGGTAAAACCTGGATCCCACGAAACCCCCCAAATCCCGCCGATGTCCATCAGAACAGGCCCAGGTCCATCTGCAGCAAGCGGAGAGGCGCTGCCCTCCTGCCGTCCCCGGGAGCTGAGGCTGGAAGAGCTTCGGGAGAGCCCCAGGAGGGAGACAGAACGCAGCGGGGTCAATGCGACTGGAATCTTTTTCCCGAGCTTGGGCTCCTCCTGAGCTGCGGCTGCGCAGGCTGGACGCCACCAGGGTTATTTTTAGCTTTGTCGAAAGCTAAGTCAAGAAAGTCAAAGTATTTTAAGTTTTCGCTTTCTCCCCTCTTCCCCTTTTTAACAAAACAAACAGCTTCATTCTCGGAGAGAATATTCCAACAGCCCTCAGTGTGTGGTGTGATCTCTTATCTTTTACTCCTTAGAAAATCACGGAGTTACTTAGCTTTGAAGAACAACTATTTCTGATAACACTTCCCTCTCCCCCGCTGACAGTGTTGTTAACACATTTAGACAGCTTTCTGACAGTCGCTTTCCATGTGACATCCTGGAGAAATTCTTGTTTTGAAATAGCTCTTACTGAGGCTGGAGCCTCCTCCGGGGACGTGAGAGCTCCTGCCTCTGTCTCACAGACCTCTCATGCCCCAAATTGTGTGTATTTTTTTCTCTGAGGTCACAAAGCGTCTGTCTTGTTGAGCAGCAGGGCTGGCTGGGGCACAGCAATTTGTCCTCTTCTGATGGGCTCTGGTTTGGGGACAGCATCGGCAAAGGGGGCCGATCAGGACCGGTTACTCATCACGTAGTGCCCGCTCCTCCAGGACACCACTCGGCAGGTCTCCGAGGCAGGGGGACAGGAGACAGCCCTTCCTCACATGTTCCTCCCCCAGGAATGCCTTGAGAACTGATGCTTCTGACCAGTCCAGTGGAGAGAACTTCTCTGGCGTGGTTCAGGTCCCGCCAGGGCTGGTGTTTATAGCGATAAAGAGAAATGCGATAACACTGGTGGGAAGTTAAAGAAAGTTCTCGGGAGCATGAAGTTGTGCCCTGGGAATGGAGCTGAAACTCCCACGAGTGCCTGTCAGCGCGGGACTGTTACAGTCTCAGATGCAATAAATATCACCAAAAAAAAAAAAAGCAGTGACAAATCTGTTCCCAAGAATTCTCTCCTTGCACTTTCCCTCAAGGAGCTGCTACTATAAAGTGCTCCACAAGTAAATGCAGCTGGAGCTGGAGTCGGTCCCTGGCTCAGCCAGGCGCTGAGTGGAGCCCGGGTCTGATGTCGATCCCAGCTGGTGTTCTCCAAACAAGCAAAACCCTCCTATACATTGATGAGCAAGGAAGGCAGCGCCGAAGAATGCTGGGGGTTCCCACCCTTCAGCACCCGTTCCGTCAAGAGCCCTTTTCGCTGCCCGGGAAGCCCTTGCCCCAGGAAACGTGTGGAAGCCCCTGCCCTGGTCCTCCCCGGGCTCCCGCGGTGTCCGTGTCCAATGGCAGCAGCCCGGGATGTGCTCCCGCGGCGGGACCGTGGGCTCGATGCAAGGGCAGGAGACAGAACCTGCAAACTTACTGAAACAAACCTTCTGGGAAGGAACTGGAAATCATTTCTTAGGTCCGTCAATGGGTTTCTGATTTTGACAGAACAACAGCGCGGCAGGACCCGAGTTCCTGTCCCCGAAAACTGCTGCTGATCATGCGTCAGCCCTGTCACGTCAGCGTGGCACGGCTTAATGTGACACAGCGCAGCCACGGATCCAAAGCAATTTCAGGCTTCATAAACAGGCATCACGCACGAGAGACCCCGCGCAGGAATCTGCCGCTCACGGGCTGCCCCTGCCCGGGGACGTGCCCTCTCTCTGCACCCCAATTGCCAGAATCCCAGGAGCAGGATCTGACTCCGAACACGGGAGGAGGATTAAGCTCCGAGCCGGTGTCTGCATCGCTCACACTCACACGCTGCCTCTGCTCGTTAACCATCTCTCTCAGAAGAATTGAGAAAGGAATCGGGCCTGCCCCCGAGCGGACAAACGTTCCTCTCCAGGCAGTTTCCCTGGTGCTCAGGTCTGGGATATTTCCTGCTGTATTTTCCGAGGGCCCCCGCGTTCACTCCACCTCCACGGACTGACGATGCCCATGATGTACCTGCCCCGCTGGAAGCGGTCCCCGATGTCCCTGGTTCCCTACAGCCCATGGAGCCACATGGGGGCTCAGCGCAGCCCCTCGTGCTCTGTCTGGGGTGTTCATGTCTCCCCAGCTCACGTGGCCAGGTTTGCTCCCTAACGGCCTTCAGAAGAGGCAAGACGTGGGGCAGGGAAGACAGCTCTCGCCAGGCCCAGAGCAGGCAGAGATAGAGGGGAACCCCCCGGTCCCTGCGGTGCCCGGGAGCTCCCCGTCTCCACAATATGGAGAAAAGCAAAGGTGGAAATTCAGATTTCCAACCCAAATGGCAGCCCCAAGGCACCGGCAGGCTCCCCTGGCACTGCCACACAGCCGCCACCGTGAGATCCGGCACGGAGCCCAGAGTCGGAGGGGGATGCTCCCGCGCTCGGCTGCCTCCCCCCAGCCGGACTCAGCGCTGCTCCCCTCCGGGGGGGTCCTGGGGACCCACCGCCACTGGGGGGGGGAGCTGGCAAACCGAGGAACACCCCCAGGATCTCAGATTCCACCCCATGCTGCAGCAGAGTGAAAGGCCAGGTACTTGCTGAGTAATGCCAAGAAAATGAATTCAAGCAGAAAATGAGCTGCGCGAGACGTGTGTCCCCCATACGGAGGGATTCTCCCCTGCCGGGACAGACACCCGGCACAGCGGGCTCAGCCATTCCCGGGGGACGGCGCTTCCCTCTTCTCTCGTTTTGGTATTGAATATGCAAAATCCTATTTCATTTGCACTGTATTAGGTACTTCACGTCGCAGGGGGTGACATTCTTCTCCGATGTATAAGCTGTTAAACAGATGAGCAGTCAAGTGGCAAAGAAATACATTATTAATGCTTCTGGTTAAATTAACTGATTAAAACCACTGTAGCTAAAATGTATGTATCAGCACTTTACTCACACTAAACGAGAAATTAATGGAATATGGAGGCTTGGTTTTTTACTGAGCAGTAGATGGGGATGCTCTGGACGGGGATGTGGCCTCTAATGGAAGTTGCCGCTGGGTCCGTGGCCACAGGGTTTGGTGTTTGGCCAGTGGGTCCAGGCACGGCTCATCCCGCGGGGCCGGGGCACGGGGGAACGGACGCCTTCCAGCTTCTAGAGACAAACTTCTCCTCGTTTGCAACTCCTACTCGCTTGGCCTAATTGGCAACGTTTCCTCTGCCATTTCTTTGAACAAGCTGTTCTGGTGGTGCATGTTTTACATCTGAGAAAGAGCATTTACCGCAGCAGCAGCGCGTAACCCCGACCAAGGCAGCGGATCAAAGCGCTAATCTGAGATCAAAGGCCTTCAACAGTGCTACAGCAGAAATAAATTAACCTAGCAACAGATTTCTTAATGATATTTACATTTTTAATTTGCATAATACATGATTAAAATGAAATGGGCATTTTTATTTTTTAAGCAGGCTCAATTAATTAAAAAAAAAAAAAGGCAGCATCATAATCTCCTAGGAATAGATCCCCACCAAGATAAGGGCAATGAAAATGCCAGGAAACTTTTAATTTACCCAGCACACAGCTCACAGTGCAATGCACATCTCCGCAAGTGACCAGTGAGTTGCAGCCCAAGATCCCCCCGAGGAGCAGAAGGAGCCCGGTGTCACCCCGTCACACCAGTGTCCCCCAGTGGTGCCTGGGGAAGGTTCTCTCAGGCGCTACAGTTTTACCTGACGCAGGTTTATTTCTCTGCAAAAGGTGGATCTTGCAAGTCCTGGGTGGGCTACTCGCCTTCGAATCGCTCTTACTGTCAGACACCAAATGCTGGGCTCACTGCAAAGCTGGGGGGACTTTGTACAACGGCAGGCTGTGATGGAACGAGGGGTAATGGCTTCAAACTGGAAAAGGGGAGACTGAGATGGGATGTGGGGAAGAACTTCTTTGCTGTGAGGGTGGTGAGAGCCTGGCCCAGGTTGCCCAGAGAAGCTGTGGCTGCCCCATCCCTGGAGGGGTTCAAGGCCAGGTTGGAGGGGGCTTGGAGCAACCTGGTCTGGTGGGAGGTGTCCCTGCCCAGGGCAGGGGACTAGATGGCCTTTAAAGGTCCCTTCCAACCCAAACTATTCTAGGATTCTATGATTAATTAGCAGTTCAGATTTTTTGTGTCTGGGTTGCCGCAGGTATGGAGCTGAAGCTCATTATTGATCCCTGTCCCCGCTGAGTGACACCGCGCTGCCGGGAGCAGTGGCCACCTTGGCCCGTGCCCACCAGCGTGGGGCCAGCCCCTGTCCAGCCCTGCTGAGGGGGGGGGACCCCCATGCGCTTCACCTGTGTCATGCAGCCCCCTCCCCAGAACCTCGCCGAGACTGTGTAAACTCAGCAAACTCGTCCTGGAAATCCCCAATAACCGAATAAATCAGGCGTGCTCAGATGTCATTTTTATGGTCGTGCTCTGGGCTATAAGAACATTTTAAACTGTAATATATGGGAGAAAAAAAAGGTTTGAAAGCTTAAAATTATTAAGGATCTATAATATAGGGTTAGGCAACACAGCTGTAAGTATATTTTTCTATTGTGTTTTATTGGCCCGCGGTGTAATCTGGTGTTGGGTGTGATGTCCATCTGGCGCACAGCTCCAGTAAATGCGGAGCAGAGAAGCAAGGCCACAACGAAATAAATCCCGGCTCCTGCCCGGGATTGACTGGGCTCGTAACAAAACCCGCAGGATGATAAAAGGCTTCAGATTTGTCTTTATTATGTGCCGTGGAGCTCAGCGCTGGCACCGAGTCTCCCTGCACACCCTCTCCTGTTTTACCTGGAAATAGGAATATACCTGGTATAAATATGAAATAGAAAGTGTCCTGCAATGAAACGCTGCCTTACATCAAAATTCAACCCAATTAAAATTACAATTATTGCATGTTAATTAAATTCTTCTTAAATATTCATTGCTAAGCCCCAGCTAATAAATGTTAATACCCACCTGGCATGTAGCATATAATATTAGACTTAAGAAATCTAAATTAAATCCTACACTTCATTTACAATGTAACCAAATACCGACAGTCAACTGATTGTTTCTCATTCTTGTGTTGATGCTTCCAAAAATCAGGGCTCTAAGTAAGATGATGCATTGAATAGCAAATGCAACTCTGCAAATATTATGACATATTGTTTGTCATCTGCCCTAAATATTTAACAGTTCGGTTTTACAAGATTTTTATGCCACATGCTGTTTGCTCCCAATGGATGCTGAATTGGATCGACAACATGGATTCCATTCAGGAGCTGAGAATCCCAGACCCCCCTCAGGGTGTTTGCTGTTGGCCGCTGCTGGATTTGACCCCCTCTTTTTAAAAGCGAGCAGAGGAAAGGGGGGAAAAAAAACAACCCACAGAGTTCTCTGGAAAAATTGTTTCTGCTTAATCTCATCTCCTTTCTACAGAAAAACCTTTATGTAGGGAAAGGTCAAAGGTGTGTAATAGATTTGGGCAGGTTTCCAAGAGGTGAAGGGGGAGCGCAGGGCTCCCCGTGATTCGACTGCCCCACGCAGATCTGTGACTGGCAGATCTAGACACCTATTTTAGCCTTTTTATCTTCCTATTTTAATGTAGTTAATCAGAGAAAAACCAGACCTTGCCAGGACATGGTACTGGGAGCGGGGGGGCAGTGGGGAGGGGGGGCTGCTCCCAGGCTGGGCTTTGGGGATCGGGACCTGCCCCCGGTGCTGCTCCGGCCGCGCTCTAGGAAATAACCTCAGAGCCCGTTTTTCGGTGAGATGGGGTTTTTCCTACCAATTTCTAGGTGGTCGCTCGATTGACCGGGGAGCGTTCCTGGCAGCGCAGCGCAGGGGCCCCCCAGCCCTGGAGCATCCCCGGGGGGAGGGCAGCGCTGCGTCCGCACGATCTGGTGTTCTGTGGGGGAAAAAAAAGCTCAGGAGTTTTTAGATATTCCTTCACAATCTACCTTGACAAGCGTCTTTCACGGTGGGAAAGATCTGCCTGGGGTAGGCATTTTGTAAACGTGCAATGTTCAAAATCGTTTTATGAATGGTTATTTTTCCTTCCTTCCCCCCCCCCCCCCCATTTCTTAATTGTCAATTCTGAATGTCCAGGGTAATTACAGCTGAAAGATTCGCTGACTTAAAAGCAGCACTTTATTCCAGGGAATGAAAGTAGAAAAGGGAATGACAAAAGGGTCTGCTCTGAAAAATGCTTTCATTATTTTCCTGTCATCTGTACTCTGGGTTTACAAACAGCTACACCCGGAGCAGGGGATGCAGAGGGAGCACTGGAGCCCGGCAGCACCGCTGCAAAGGCATTTTAAACTCCCCTAAATGAGCAAAATCAGCTATTAAAAACCTCTTCTACCTCGCAAAAGAAAACGGATGCACGTGAAAGAGCTCAGCGTGGGGCTGGCGGGTGCCCGTGGCTGAACACGTTGCCTGCCCTGGGCAGAGCGGGGCCGTACCTCGGGGTCCCCCTCAGGGCGCTGGGCACCGGCCCACGGCTGCCCCCCGTCCCAGAGGGTCCGACAGTGCCTTTGGCTGCCCACGGCCGGGGTCGGGCACGTCCAGTGATCCCACCGTCACTGCGACAGGGCTGGACGCCTTTCAGTATGAATTGAACCAAATACGTGCTAATGAAGCTGAATATTCATTATTATGACTAAACAAACTAAGTGAATCACAGATTAAAGTGGGTAAATTATTAGTTTGGGAGCTCAGGAAAGGGGGAATTTGAAGACCGTTCCAATTAGAGAGGAGGTGGAAGAAGAAAAGTTTATTAATAGATTGAAATCCAATTAAGAATGCACGTGAGTCACTGTACAGCGCTTCACACCTCTGCCAACGCGACAGCGGCTCTAACGGTGCCACTTGTCTGCTCAGCAGTGACCTCCCCGCTCCATCGTTCACACCAAACCCCAAAGCTTTGATGTTTTGTCATAATTCCAACATTTATCATAGTGATCACTGTTTATTTAATGCTAAGGACACTGTTTCCTCAACTACAGCATTATGTATTACCGAGGATTACGTGTTCAGTGGCTTCTATTGATTCATGCAGAGCTAATTAATGAGATACATCCCCCAATCATAAACATGAGCAATAACACATGCCTCGTTAGCACAAACGAGCAAATTGCTACAGGGAGCGTGGAGGGTGGGGGCAGGTCTCCGCAAGGGTTAACGGGGTAATATCTGCTGATTGAAGTAACACTGCTTTCATAAACTCTTAAGCAGAGGGTGAGGAGCAGCACCTGCCGAGGCCACGCACCCAGCGGGGTTATTGCTGCTCTAATTGCCCTGCTTGGGGCGGGTATTTCTGCCCCCGGGGGCAGCCGGGGCTGCTCATAGAGCTGGGGGAGAGGCTGAGGAGTGACCGGAGGATCTGCAGAGCTAAGGTATGTTTGTTGAACTTTCTTTAGATAAAAACGATTCTCTTATTGTTATATGGAGACTGTCCTGTAGGCGATACAGGAATTGACACCTTCTGCCGGCTCTGGAGCAGGGTGTAGCTGGAGACGCCTCGGCAGGGATGGGGTCTGGGGCAGGCGATGGGTGCGACTGGGAATGTGGCTCGAGTCTGGGAGCTCCTTTGCTGCCGGGAGCAGAGCCCTGCTCTGACCCACATCTCCTGCCCCGTGTCGCTGCCGTGGGTCTAGGTCTGTTGGGACAGCACTCAGGGTAAGAAGTTGTGGATGAAACTGTGAAACGTGAACAGACTGGCTTCCCATGGGATGGTAAATAAACCCTTGCTTTTTCCTGGAATTGTGTTTTGTTTCCCCTCCCCTACTATTTCTTTCATTGTAGGTGAGTTGGTACCCCCCGTGTGATGGTTGTACGGTGTAAGCTAAGCTGCAGCTATAAGCTAAGAGGATGATGAAGTCAACGGGAAAAATGATTTGCTATAAGTTAGGCAAACTCAGGAGGAAGGGCTCCTTGTGAGTGGGGGATGCAAAAGGAGCTTAAAATGCAGCTGAGCTGAGTTTGACTTTGATTATGAAGTGTATTCAAGGAAGAGATTTCTGACAGGAAAGCTGAGCGAAGGTTTCCTATTTCCCACCGATTTATAAAGCCGTGAACACGAGCTGGCGTTCCCGCTCCCCACAGCGGGTCTGCAGGGAGCAGATTGTGGGGAAACCACATGGAGTTGGGCAAAACAACCCTCCCCTCTTCCTCCCACCTGGGGGACGTGCAGCCGTGGGGCAGCCCCACAGGGTTACTGCAGCTGTGCCTGGGCCATAGACCCCCCTGGGGACAGTGTCCCTGCGCTATCCCTGAATTTACACATGGCTGGTGCAGAACTCAAGTAATAGCTTCGGTTTCAAAGAGCTAAGTGAGAAAAACCAAGATTAATAAGTAGAAGAGTCCATCTGAAAGCAAATTTGGAGAGGATGCTGCAGACATACCCTGCTGTAGCGCTGAGCATCAGGTTTATGCATTGCTTTCTTCTTGATGCGTGTAATATATTTAAAGGCTATTTGGAAAAGATATTTCTAGCATCTTCTAGCCCAGCAGTGAGTGGAACTGTGCTGGTGGCAGGATGTGAATCTGCTGAGCCCAAGTGTCGGGTCACTGCCATGTGCCCTGTGCGAAATCCTGAATTAAGTGATTGCAAATGCATCGGTCCCGGTAACATCCCCAGGGGGAATGGGGAGGACTGGGGGACCCGCAGGGCGCCCATACGACTCTAGAAATTGTAGAAATATCACTTTCCAGAGCACCCTCTGCCCTGCGCCCCGTGGTGTGGTTTGGTGGGGGGGGATCGGTGCCGCCGCGGGGACTTGGGTACGAGCTGTCACCGCAGAGCTGTGCGTGCCCTGGGGACACTGAGAGCCAAGCTGGTGCCCAGCATGGTGGCTGGACTGGGGGGCACAGGGGGGTGGCATTGCGTGTGTCCTGCTCTGTGCCGGGCTCTTTTTAAAGCTGGTGTTGCAACTCATTTGCTCTGCTGTGAGTGTGTACAGTCCCTGTGCTTCGTGGGATTCCCTTAATTAAAATCAACCGGTACCATAGTGGGGCCATAATAATGAGAATACATGAGTTAGCATTGGAAATCAATCGTGCTGTTTCTGGCCATGCTGTGGGCCTTGCTGTTGGAATGTAGAAACAATACAGAAAAGACCTGAAATTAAAGATAAAGTGAGATATAAGGCTCTTTGATGCTGGTGTGCTCCTCCCTTTCCTTCCCCCTGGGGGCGGGTGCAGCCCTGCCCCGGCAGAGCCCCCCGCTTTGGGGCAGGAGAGGGGCAGGTTCTGGGATGGTCCCAGCCGAGGAGATGACCTTGCCTTCTCCTGAGCAGCAGCGGTGTGGATCTCCAGGCTCTGCTCCTGTCCCTCTCGGGCAGCTACTTGCAAGAAATGCAGTGTGAATTATTTTACTACTTACATACTGTTTATGGAGACTTCAAGGCCTGACCTAAGTCACATCTCGCCAGACAATGAGCTGGAGTGTCCCTACTGCTTAGTGCTCCGCTTGGCTTTGTAGTATAAAGAGAATACTACAGCTTTATCGTGTAACGTGAAAAACCAGGCACCAGCTAGAAGGCAAGGGGGAAAAATGTGACTTTTAAAACTTGTAGGTGGTAGGAGTAAGGCTCAAGAAGATGATTCTTTGCTCAGGACCAGCAGGGAGTTTGGCACCGAGTCTTGGGGACCCCACCTGCAAAGTGAATGCTCTCCCTCCTGCCGGGCGGGGGGGGGGCTCTGGGGACTCTGGGCCACGCAACGCCCGCCTGTCCCCTCCTGCGAGACCACAGCGTGGTGTGAGACCCGTGCTCTGATGGCAGGGAGCAAATGAGCTCGATGCAACAGCGTATGGCAGCTGCCTCGGGATTTACCCCACGGGCCCTCCCGGCTCCCCGATGGGGACAGGACCGGGCTCAGCAAGGTGAGGACCTCGGCGAGATGTGACAGTGTCTGTACGTGGGGAGAAGGCATTGGCTCTTATTTGCACAGATCTGGGGAGGATGAGCTGAGATAGCAAAGATCAGATGGAAATTTTAGGCTGGGCTTCAGAAGGAGCTTCCTGGCTGTGAAACCAACAACAGACTGAGGGCACAGTCTCTGAGGATGGAACTGTCCTGCTGTCACAGATGAACTCCACTGCTGTGCCCCTCCTCCAGCCTGTGTCCTCGGGAATGTCCTGCCAGCGACCTTGCAGAATAAATCAGGCTCCTGGGAACTGCTGCAGCCAGGAAAAACTATTTTCAGTTGACAGACAACCCCAAATAGTGTGTATGCAATTGCTTCCTCTTCCTCAGCATCCTCTCCTCCTGCAGATGCACAGCTCAGACCTTTCCTCTTTCTCCTCCTGTGCCTTGAGCCACCCATGACAAGCGTCACCTTCCCATGGCCCGTCTGCACTTGCAGCATCTCCTGGCTACTGCTCTGACACGCAGCCTGCTCCGCTCCCTCTTTATCTCCTCTGTCACCACCGCCTGAAAGCTCCCTGGTGATTACGGGGGCTGCAGATGGATCCAGATGGACAGACGGACCAGCAGCTCATCCTGCTGACCCCCATCCTCAGCTTTTCTTCAGTGCTTCCCCTCTCCCAACACCTCCTTCCTGTCCCCACAGCTTTGTAGCGCTTTGGGGGGGACAGGGAGCAATGGGGCTGTTTGGGGAGGTACCTATTTTAAAAAAAAAAATAAAAGCTGTCACTTCACAGATAAAGAAACCCTCACTTTTGCATTTTTAAAGGAAAGGGAACTGAACTGTTAAATGCTCTCCTGGTGTGTTGTCAAGCAAATGGAAGGAAGTGTCTGGGAGCCGTGCTGTAATGACTTGTGATGCTTTGCCACCCAGGAAAGCACTTGGAAAATCATTGGGAGGAAAAATCTTAGTTTACTCTGCAGGAACCCTGGGTTTTTTGCTGCTTTTGAGTTTGCATGAGGAGCTTTAGGACACTGAAAGCTCCCCATGGCTGAAGAAAGGACAAACGTTCCCTGGGTGGAAATTTGCTCCACTTACTGCCATCAGTGAATTTATAGCTCCCCCCCTGCATTCCCTGTGACCTGCCAGCAGTGACTAAGAACTCAAGGTAGCATCCGTGTCCTCATGAGGCAGGTTGAGTCCTGCTTGCTGGGGGAGGGCTCTCTGGAGAGGGTTTTGCTCTGGTTGGGCTGGAGATGAGGGACTGGCATTGGCAGGGTGCAGCTGGGGGGTGGATGGAGTGAAAGCTTTCCCGGGACGACAGGCACAATGCGGTGACGTGGAGGTTTTCTGAGCTATAATTGCTTTTCTCAGACGAAGCAGTGATAGGAACCGGGATTAAAATTGGTGCCGTGTTAGCACATTCGCAGCTGGGGGGGACGCCTTCACTGGTGAAATGCAGGAGGAGATGCCTCATGGGGCTTTCCCCGGGGAGGCGGGGGGTCCCCGGGGAGAGCGATCGCCGAGGGAGGCTCTGCCTGGGCTCCTGCTCGCTTCCAGGTGCTTTCATTTTTAGACAAGAGCTTTGCCAGGAGCCTGGTGATCTGCAGGTGCTTCTTACCCTGGAGGAGAGGCAGATGTGGAAGGAGAAGCTGTGCTTCATATTAAATGCCCCCACTTCAGGGGTGTTTCCTGAGGAAAAACGACTAAAGGCACTGAGCCAGTGATACAAGGGGGAAACTCTCGACTGAAGTAGCAGCCAGCGCTCGGAACTGCGGGGCGCCCAGAGCTGGGTCGCAGTTTCCTCCTTCAAACAAGAAACAAGGCTTTGGGTGCTGGCACAATCCTTGGGGATATGTGTGCTTCCTTACAGGGTCTGGCTTTGCACACATGGACAGGTAACTGGGTGGCAGCATGATGAGCTGGAAAGGGACTTGGTTTTGTAACCAAAAGCATTAGGAAATGCATTAGAACTTGTGGAAATTAATCCAAGCTGAAGTGCTGGAATCTGGGGAAAATGCAGAGAGTGGTAGAAATCAGATTTTTCTGTTTGCTTCTTAGGAGTGACCCGTCTTTTGAGGATGTGGAAACCAGAGCGAGGGCTTGCAGTTTGATGCTGGGTTTGTCCATCTCCGCTTCGCCCAGTGACCCTTCCCCAGCCTGAGCCTGGGGGAGCGGTTCCCTGTCCCCGTGTCCCCCCACTGTCCCGTGGGTCCGGAGGAGCTGCCGCCCCTGCTCCTCACCCAGGCTGCAGCACAAAAAGTGTCTTGTAAATCCTCCTCTGAAAAACCCATGCCGTATCCCTGACGGTCCCCTACCGTGCTCACTTCAGAGATTTTAATTGCCGTAATCCTTTTCTGTGTTGCAGCAATATAGTGCTTGCTTCCCCGGTAAACAGGAGTTAATTTGGGTGCATTCAATTTTTTGGATTTGGGAGGCTCTTCCTGAAGCATTCATGTTGAACTAACACATTTTTATTAATGCTTTCAAATGGAGATGAAAATGATGTGTTATCTCAGAGATGTCAGGCTTGATGAAACCCAAAATCCCACTGGTTCAACCTCTGCTCCTTCTGCTTTGTGTCGCTGAGCCTTAATGCAGTAATGATATTGCCGTACCCTCCGAGATGAATGCCGAAGCCCTAACTGGATTAGCATGCTGAACTGTTTATTCCAGCTGGGCTTTCTTGGCTCAAAGAGCTTGTCTGAACTTCATTCATTAATGTGCTGCTAAAACAAGTGAATGGGTTTGAAATGTAAGTTTGGTCTCTCTGTTTTCCCTCACCTAAGCAGGCGAACAACTATTTATTTCCTCCTGTAGAGTAATCCAAACACAAATCCTAGGAGCAGCCGGGTTAATCCCTTCGGCAATTGAAGCTGGTCAATGGAATCCAATGGAAGGGTGAACATATTGGATTGGGCGGCAGAGATAGCCCAGGCCTTATTTCCTTTATCCCTTAACGAGGGGACGGCCAGCATGCTCCTTTCGAGGATTGCCTTTGCCAGTGTGGCCGGCACAGCAGCGGGGGGGCAGCCGGCTTTGGCCCCCGGGGATGCAGCAGCTCCTGCCTCCGGCGTGTCCCTGGGCGGCTGCTGTGCTGGGGACCACGAGGCCAGTCCCCTCGGCTGGTGGCCCAGCTCTGCTGCGGAGGGATGGGACAGATACGGTGGCAGCTGAGAATGAGCTATGGAGGTGTCTGCAGCCATCTGGAGCTGAGGTGCTGCTTTTTTCCTCTATGCAGATTTTACTGTTATTAATGCTATTTTTAGCTTCCCTTTCCAGAACTCGTACAAGCATGTATTCTTGATCTCTTTCAAATATATCTTGCTAGCAAATCTGAAACATATTCTATTCCATAAATATAAGAAACTTATTTTTTCCATAAGAGTTCTTCAAATAATCCTCGCTTGTTAAGCGCTGAACAAAGATACATAAAGGTCTAATTCTGCAGGAGGAACAGAAGTTAAAGGTCAGAGGGAGAACATAGGAAGGTTGCCTATGGAGCAAAAGGGATAAACACAAATGCCTTTCTTAACTTCTCTCGTCCTCTTGATGCTCCCCCACCACTAGTGGCAATAACGCGGCATTTCCCGCAGCAGAGGAGGGGGAAAAGGCATCTGAGCTGTGCTGAAAGGCTCCGTGCGCTGAATCTCTTTCTGCAAATTTTCATTTTTTAAAGTAGTATCAGATACTAATAACTAAGCCTTTTCCCAGTTTAATAACAAGGAATCTTCCCAATGTCAAAGGCATTATTAGAAACGATGGGGCCAATTAGCTCCCAGAGTTTCCCTGTGACCTTTGAAGTCTGCACTGAGATACCCTCTGTATAAACAGACTAAAATAATATTGAAGGATGATGGTTGTTTCTTCAGTTTAGTAGCAAAAAGGCTTTCCTTAAACAAATACGGCAAGCCTGAGCAGAAAGGTCAGGAGGCTGAGTCCCGTGGTCGATGCAGAGAGGCTGGTGGTTAAACCATGGGGACAGGCTGGAAGGACGGATCCACAGGCAGAGGTGGGATGTCCAGGTTGCCCTCTCCAATCGCCCCAGTCCATGTTATGGCTGCGACGTGGGCGACGTGTGGCACCTCCCAGGCTTTGTCCTCTGGGGAGAAGCTCTCTTGGGTTGTGTTTTGCCCCAGCTCCTTCGGATCAAGGCCAAGCTCCGCTCAGCGGGAGCAAATACTCGGGGTCTGTGTGAAGGTCTGCCGGGTGCCTGCTCCGCAGCCTGGGCTGGGACTGACCCCCACCATGGCCCAGCTTCGTCCGACTCATGTCCTGCTGCCCACGTGCTGCCTGCACTGATTAACGAGGAGGCATTTTGGGGCAGAGCACAAGGGAGTTGGTTTAATTACCAGGTTAGAAGGCATTTCTGCTTAAATTAACTGTGGCTCCGTTTTCCTCCCGTTACACAAACTTAGTTAAAACACCAGTGAATAGTGCAGATTTCTAACAGGTTCGCTGCTAAGTGGCTGGAGCTTTATCTACTGATTAATAACCACAAGCTGGATTGAAGGTCATGGTGTTACGTTCTCCATGGGTGTATAAAAATAAACACAAAGATGTCCTTTCAGTATTTCTGCGCAGGCTTTGTGCAGGGGCCCAGAGCATAAACATGGCCATAAAATCATTGTAACATCACACAGCTCAATGACAATATACTGGCTAATTATGGAAGGCTCAAAGACAACCTCAAGAAGATATAAAGTGGAAGTGTAGGTCTATGGATGGATCCAAGATGAATCCTGAGGAAACTGGGTAAAAGAAATGGGCCTCAATGAGTTGTGCAGAAATAAGGGCTTGAGGAAATTCAACTATAAAAAGATGGGGGAAAAGGGTTGTCTCTATAACTAGAAAGCGGCTGAAACAACAGACCAAAAGGGAAACATAAAGCTGGAAATTGGGTAATAAATCTCTGCCCTCATCAAAGAAGAGACAGTTCTATTGGAAAATAAAAACAACATTCTAGAACACAACAAAGTGGAATTTATAGTCCAATTAAAAATGCACGACTGAAAAAAAGAAAACCTCAAATACTACTTATTTTAGGTAGAATACAATGAGAACTCAGCATATCTGGGGGGGAAACTATCGGAAACGGCAAGAAAACAATAGTTTGTGTGTGCGATTGATGAAAGGCTTCTCTCTGCCCCTGAAACACTGCAAAACCACAAGCTGCTGTTCCCCTGGACTGTGATTCATCTGCTCGACACCAGTTGAGTGTCTGGCTCTGGTGTGTGGCCTGAGGGACCATGAGGATGGAGCCTGAGACGGTCTCACCTGCACCGTGCCTTTGCCTGGGGACATCTGTACTGAGTGTGACAGGACTGGGGGGGAATCTTGTAGATGTGGCTTAAACCTGGCGCTTTTAAACTATTGGGAGATGAGACTGGAGTTGCTAGAGTGGCATCAGCAGAGGAGGCAGTAACAGGAGTTGGGAGCAGCCATATGGCTCTCATCCCCTGGGGAAAATGCCATGTCACAGCATCAGTGTGGCTACAAACTGAATGGAACAGCCCACAGCTCAGTGACAGCAGATTGTCTAATTATAGAGGCCACAGAGACATCTTTAAGCATCGTATAAACCAGAAGTGCAGATCTGAGGATGAGTCTCTAACTCCCAAAGAACATGGAAAAGGGGGAGAACCACTGATGTGCTGCCCAGGGAGGACACTTCCCTCTCGGCCGGCACCGGTGTTGGCACCGGGGAGGAGAGAAGGGACCCTGGTAGCGCCTCAGTGGGGCAAGAATGTCTGTGGAGGGAGGGAGAGAGAAAAGCAAACACCGTTACTAGCACAAATGCTCCTGAAAACTTAGAGCAGCTTTTGCATGAGCGGGGAGAGCGGCGTTAGCCACACAAACCATCTGGAGCTCCCTGTGGGGATTCAATAAACTTCCTCAAATTGCTTTAGACGTTTTCCACTCTCTCCACTCCTTTTACGTGCAGGGTTCAGCCAGACACTGTTTCCTATTCAAACACCACTTGTCACCTGTATTTGGGTCATTTTTCTTCTCTCTGACCATACTTTTTCCTTCTGGCTCTCGAGTCTCTCGTATCCATCCCAGCGCTGGCTCTGGGAGCAGAGGGGCCCTGCACCTTGTCACGGGTCGCACAGCTCTGGGTGAGGCACAGTCGGCCCCGTCACGCTGTGAGGGCACAACACCTCACCATGGGCTGTCCCAGCGACAAGGTGATGGCTGGTAGGTCTGTGCCCCGGGGAGTGACTCGGCTGCCAGCCCCTGCCTTCCCTCTACCTGCTGCCCCTTTGCTCCGTGCTCGTCACCAGCCCCTGTCCTGCTCCATCCCCGCCGCAGTGCGGGCAGCGGTGCCAGCAGCACCAGCTGGTGACCATGTTTCTGTCTGTCTGCTGCTTATCAGGAGTCAGGCCACGGCCACCCGCGCTCCAGCAGTGAATTATGATATAAAAATAAGCATAGGCCTGATTATTGGCTTTGTCTGCTTTTTGCAAACAGATGCTCCATTGTTTATTGAGCCTGTTCTCTAAATCCACCGACATGTACATGGTATTTTAGATTTGCAGGCACTCTTGTATCTTAATTTTTAAAGTGCACCCTTTAAAATGCCCGACAGATGCATTTTACATGTTGTCTGTTAGCACAACCTTCTCCCATGGGACGGTGTATCCAGCAGCAACCACAGACCAGAAGAGCTTTGCTTCCCAACCCTCTCGGAAAAGCAGATCCCACCACACCCTTGATCTAAAGAAACCATATTATGTGTGTATCACACACAGCCTTCCCTCGCTGGTGCTCGTTCGTCTCAAGGAGGAACTTTGTTGTGCTGGAACTGACCCCAGGCTCAGAGTCTGATAGTCTTCTTCTAGAAGGGACATGACAATATGATGAACTAACGGTCATTAATCGCTGATCGTTCCATCTCGCAAGGTATAGAAAGCTGAACTCTTAGGAAGTTGCCCGCTGCATGTTCTCTGCTCTGTTGGATGACCAAATAGGTACTTCTGGCACCTATGTAGACTTAATTTGCTCAAATACTGGTTTTCTGTGAATATACAAGCTCTTACAATGATAAAATTAGCTTGTGTCAAACATTATCTGTAAAATGCTGTCCCTTGTCTATGTGCAGACACCGCAAGCAGTTTCATTACAGAAATCAATTTTATATAGGGAATATTTTGAAATATTATGCCTACCATAGTTGTTATGCACATGTTGGATAGAGAAGAAGCCCTGCCTGTTCATCATGCTGTTTGTGGCATTTCCAAATCTCAGCCCGGTCCCATTTACCAATATTGCAGGAGTGTGTCCTGAATAAGGGGATTTGGTGAAGCTCTGCAATACTCAGCAATTTCAGCTCCCGGGGATACATAGGAACAATTTTCCTTGTGCTCCTTTTCATTTCAGGTTCCATTTCTGAAGAAACTTAAAGTAAAACTCAGCCCAAATTACCCTGTATTTGCCTCCCATCAGAGCAAAGCTATATGATAGCATTTACTTGATTTGACGCCCTGTTTCTTACTCAAGTACTTTTGTGTCTATCCTGCTAAATAAGAAGGAAATGCAGGTGCTTGGAGGGTAAAACCCAGCCTCGAATCACCGCCTCTCGGCAGGCTTGGCTGGTTTCGGCTCCCCAGCCTGAGACATCTCCTTCTGGAGTCCTTTCTCTTGGTCCGGAGTGGAGGTGGCCGAGCTGTGCCCGCGGGTGACAGCGGTGACACCCTGTGCTGGCTCGTCCCCCGCTGCGGCCGACGTGGCTGCGAATAACCAGGGCTCTTCTCAGCACCCACATTTCCCGTGGGATTTAATGGAAAGACAGTAAGCCTGCCTGAAAGTTTTGATGCTGTGTAGTAAGGACAAACGTTTCTGCTGTGGTGCCAGGAGAGGCATGTGCAGAAGAGCCTGTCGGAATGGAAAAAGCCCACAAAGAAATACTGACCTAGGCCAGACACTCTCTGCTGCTGATGCCAGATCTAGGTTTGTTCTGCTTCTAAGATAATGATAGAGCAATTTTTCTAAGCATCTTGGTGACAGACATCCCTTCCCTGAGTTCTTCAAAGGGAAAAGCTCCTTTTTTCAGACCTCACTGAGGTCACTTAGGCTACGGCACAACAACACTGCATGGCTTTCAACAGCATTTTCAATTAACACCAAAATCTAATGAGAGTACGTAATCACAGGTATTGGACTGCCACGGGACAGGCAGGAGACACAGACTTCAAATGCAGTGTCTTCAGAAACCCAGCTAAAAAAAAGCTTTTTATGCATATATTAGCCTGACACGTGCTTCTTCACTTGCGCGCTGCGCAGAGGGGACGGTAGTTAGTTAATTCTGAGAGAAGGAGAAACCGCTTTGCCCATAGGGACCAAGACTGGTCCCAACAAGCAGAAGGGAAGTGGGGAGGAGCAGCAGCGACAGCTGCGGGTGTAATTCACATTTGAGTAAAGAACGGGCACAGAAGCTGTTCTGCCATCGGGAGCCGGGTCAGGGGACAGCAAAGGAGGAGACCCCCGTAGCTGAGACTTTGCTATTATTATTAATTTCTAATTCATGCATCACAACCACACAGCCCGAGACAGCCTTCAAGCCACAAGTCACCTGAGTCTGTGGCTGCTTTTGTTGCTTCAATAGTCAGGAAAAAATTCAGTGCAAATTCAATAGGGAGCAGAGTTTAGAAGCCATATATTAGATTTGTGCCCTAGAAAAGCAAGTAAAGAGGAGGAACCTTTATTATTAAGTGTCCCTATAGCACAGCCTGTCTGAGAGTGAATTCGCCTGGCACATTCAATTAGAAATAATGTTTTCAAAAACAAGATGCATCTGTTCTCACCTCCCCTAATGAAGTTATTTAGCACACTACTATTATACTGTTTCAAGAAACAAGATTCACTGGATGATAAAAATGACAGAAAAAAATTGATCTGGGCAGAGGAAGTATGTACAGAGCGAGAGCAGTAACCTGAGCGCCTGCGCCCCGGCAGCGGGCTTCAGAGAAACAGCCTTTTCTAGCACACGAACTGCTTTAAAAATGTGCTGGCTTCTGGTTTGCTCACAATTAGCTAAAGATGCACAGTGTTTAGAGACCTCAGTTCAGGAACACGTAGGATGTGCTACTTCCCAGTGGTGGGAAGGGTTGGGGTGGGGAATGATTACACCAAATAAAGAGAAGAAGAAGAAATAGCCCTTGAGCCTCTTTTCTCCCAGAATCAAATTTCCGATTCTGCTGTTGACATTTTCAGAGATCCACCGTACAACACGGACCTTTACCCCCTGCTCTTAGAATAGTGCCAACTCTCTACTCACCGAATGTGTAGCCCTCCAAGGTGATGTCTTCTCCAGGGAGGCTTCACAGGCAGGCTTATAGTGATTTTTTTTTTTTTTTTTTTTTTTTTTCCTAAAACATGATGGGAAAACAAGAAATGCCAAACTCCACCTTAATACTGGTGACCTGAGCCACGCAGGCCCCTCCAGCTGCACCTTACCAGCTTCTGTGCCTTCTCACCACCCTCCCAAAGGCCTTCTCGGGTTAATTTATGTTGGTCATCTCCTCTGGGCTCCCCACAGCTCAGCCCCGTTCACACCAGCGCTGAAATCCGGCACTGAATAGGTGAGACGGCTTCGTCACCCGAATCCCAAACCTCATCAAAGAATGAAGTCAGATTCATTTGACAACTGTTTTCCATGAAAACGTGTTGAGAGGCATTACATGAGTGCTACTGCTAAATGCCTCAGCAATTGACTTTCCTGCCAGCTCTGCCAGGCTGACATTAACAGGTCTATCTGCCTCCCCCTCTTGAACACCGCTGTCTCCCCACTTCTGCAACCCCCTGGCTCTTACGCAGTTTGTTAGAGTCAGGCTGTGATTTCCCAGCTCTCGGCACTGGGAGCCCTGGGAAGCTCTGCTGGTGTTTGAGCCTCTCCTCACAGCCGCAGTCTGGGCTCCCCCCCCCCAGTACCGATGGGAAGAAATACCCTTCAGCGTCCCTCGGTGACACCAGACAGCACTTCTCTTTTCATGTAAAGATCGGAAAATACGTATGAATCCTTTCTGTGTATTGCTTTTGCACTGTTAGTAACAATTACATCATATGCACCTAATAATATCCTACTGATTTATTAGCATTTCGTAGGATTTCACCTGTTCTCCTCTACCCTGCTAACCGTGGATATTTTACCAGGATGTCTTTAGATTTTCTTATAAATTTTCTACTTTGCATAACTTCTAATTTATCTTTATTGCTACCAATTTCATATTTTTCCTTTATGCCTTTTGTTTTCTTTCTGGCTTTTAATTTTATTGCTGGCTTCAGTTCAGCAATAAACCGGGATGGGCTCCTAGCCAAAGCTATCATCTTCTCTGATTTGCCAAGGAAAATGTCTCTCCACATTCTGGTAAATTCTCAGAAGCTGCCTGGTCTCAGTGTCCTCCTCCTCCTGGAGCGAGGGCTGGGGGGCTCCCCGGGAGCTGCCAGTGGGACTCGGGTGCCAGCGCTGGGTGAGCAGGGCCTGGAACCAGAAAGTTACTCCGATGAAGTGACCGGGTGTGTTTTTTATCTCAGCCCCCTCGGAGCATCGGCTCTGACACAGCTCTGTTCTGCGTTGAGACCCCCGAGTGCTGCTCTGCAACGAAGGGGGGTTTCAGCTCCTTTGGGGCAGGGTCTTTTCCCGCTGCGCTTGTCCTTCGCTGCAGCGCTGAGACACAGCTCGGAGGAGCAGAAAGATGCTCCCTGGTTGACACAAAGCAGTAGCTGCTTCCGGGATTCTGAAGCACCTTTTCCAGATGCTTCTGAACAGGTTTTTCCTTTAGTCAGGTAGGAATGGAGACCATGTCCCCCGCACAGGTGTCTGACCAGCCCGTGTCCCAGTGCTGCTGGTGCCAGGATGGAGCCTGGGGAGCGTGTTTGCCCCGGCCCCCAGCGCAAGGGAGGAGGAGGAGGCTGGTGGAGCTGCTGGTGGATCCTGACTTATGGGAGCGAGGAGGGTGTGCAGAGCATCGCTGGCACCTGCGGCGCTCCCACCTCAGCATATGTCCTCCTGCCACTCAGCGTAAGCCCGTTTTTGCTAATGGGAATTATCGGTGCTTTCATCTGCGCTGCTGCTGGAACTGCTGCATGGTCCCCACCGCTCTGCAGCCCGGGAGGGGACATGTGCCCGGCGAGGAGCCGCTGGCACAGCCTGCAGAGAGACGCTTCCCGTGCTGGCTCCAGTGGGATCATCCTTCCCAGGTCCCCTCCAGTCCCAGTCTGGGGTTAGAGGAGGGCCGCAAAGCCCCCTCTGATATCCTGCAAAAGCGTCTGTTGGGGTCCAATTTCTCCTCTTTTAAGCCTCCTCCAGGATGCCAACAGCATTTCCTGCTGTTTAGAAGGAGCTGCAGAAAGCTTTTCAACAGCCATGGTAAATTCAAAGTATTGGGATTTAAAACCAGCGGTCACGGGGGTCCTGATGTACCTGGCTAAGAGAAGGCTCCATTTTCTTTGCTCTCTGCGAGCCCACTCCAGCAGCGCTATTCTGAATAACGCACCAGTTCCTAGAATCTCAGGCACAGGCTGAGATTGCGGTATTTTTAAGACATAATGAAAAAGGTAATTTTCCTAGCCTCCCTGCAATCTTCATCATTGGGGAGGTATTTTGTGCAATTTTCAGTACTAGCTATAATCATGCTCCCAGAGATGATAGCATGCTGCTGTTATTGCCAGGGGTTCTTTGAACCCTGCGATGCTTTGGGCCCCCCAAGTGAAGGGAAGAGCGAGCGAGTGCAGCCGTAGGTGCCACCGCTGCTGGAGCTGCTCCCGGATAAAGCCCTGGGCCGCGAGCACAGCGTGTCGTCTAGGCAAATGTTGGCCTAACACCCGAATTTGAAACCCTGATCATGAGATAAGAAGCTTAAAAAAGCAGAGATCAAAGGGGAATGAATCCCTTGAACATGTTGGCACACAGAACATATGTCCCATGAAAGGGACACCAACGTGTCCCTGGCGACATACCCCGGTCTGTCACTCTTGTGCCATGCTGTCGCTCCAGGGGACAATCCCACAGCACTGAAATTATGATGAGTGTCGTCATCATCTTGGCAGGATTAGTTGCTGCTCAATGGAAGGGACACGAGGTTCATGTGATGTCCAGCACATTAGCCTTTGAGAACATGATGGGACTTGGAAGAGCTTCTAGATGGCCAGGGACTTGGTAGCCCTCGCTCTGTCTGTGGTGGATTTGCTGAACCTGAGGGTGGAGGGGGAAGAGGAACAGGCTCGATGGAGGAGATAAGGGCTGGAGTGAGAGCTGCGGGTCCGAAGGCAGCAAAGCTGTGTGGGTGCTGTCGCCCCCCGCTCCCGGGAGTCCCTTTGGGGGCCGGAGTTGAGCCCGGTGGGGGCGGCAGGGGAGCAGCGCTGCGGCGTGGGGCTCCTGCTGCACCCCCAGACCCGGCTGCGGGAAGGAGCCGAGCTCTCCCCCCGCCACGTCCCCTCACCCCACGGAGAGGGTCTGTTCCAGCAAGAGACCTGGCTTTGTGGAAGATGATGTTTCAGAGTTGTGAGGAGCATGTCTCTGACGTGTGAGTAGGTGGATATCTGGGGTATCAAGAAGAGGACAGTGCTCCCAGCTGGGGCTGGGATGAGCTCCATCTACTGACACAGCAGCTCTGTCACTCCACGAGGGACACGCTGGCTGGGAGGCTGCCTTTTGCTCCCTGACTGCTCGTACCAGATGAGAGGGAGCTGCGGGGTAACGCGAAATAGCGCAGGGTCCGTAAGGCCCCCGCGGCCGACGGGGGGGCAGAGCAGAGCCCTGTCACCAGTGGGACGGGATGCGGGAGCCCGGGCAGGAGCCGCCGCCGCGCTGGGGAAAGAAAAACCTGCCTCTCGTGCTACGTGCCAGAAGCCATTATCCAGAAAGCAGAAAGGACCCTGAGGAGAGCACAGCTCCCAGGTGGGGGGGTCTGCAGCAGCTAATCTGCAATCATTCGCTTCATCAGGACGCCCCTGTCACAGGCCCGCTGCCTTGCCTTTCTGCTGGTAGGGCTTGTGATGTGTGTTTGCAGGCACAGGACACAAACAAGCTGTAATGCTCAATCAGATGATGTTAGAGATTTCAAGGAAAACAGAAATGAAAATGTCAAACCTGTTAAGCTTTGGAGTGCTTTCACCAGAACGCGGGCAGGAGGGACTCCAGGAGGGTGTTTAAAAATAGGAGCCAGAGGGAAATTGCTCTTACAGTGGTGACATTCTGGTGTTGATGCCCTGCTGGAGCACTGTTCACTCTGCTTTTTATAGATCACAAAAGAAAAAAGAATACCACGGAATCATGTGATGCTTAATTTATGAACCCACTCAAAAAGCCGGGGCTCAAAACTCAGCTCAGTCATCTTAAGTTCAGCCTTGATGGTGTCACAGCTCTGAGTGCCTGAACAAAGAGGCAGGAGGAACACAGGCAGTTGTCCAAGGCTTGGGGCCTCTTACCGTCATGTTTAGCTGTGCGAGGGCAGCGTAGGACACTTATACCTCGGAAAGGTGGTATCTTACACCTCCTTTGCATCTCTCAAGTGCAGGTCTCTGCTTCAGAGCAGAGCAGAAGAGCAGGTCAACTGTCTGCCCTGCTCTGCGCTGCTGCTGGGCTGCACTGGGGCTCCTCTGACAAAGCACCAGCCACAAACCTGCTGAAAACTGAATTTCCTGAGAGCGTAGGGGGAGCGAGAAGTGCTGGGAGGAGTCTCAGGAGCTGTAAGTGTTGAGGTAACACAGTTGTTTCTCCTCTGTGAGGTCACCGTGCACTTAAGAGATCAGGAAGAGGTTACTGGTGGGGATTTTAGCCCGCTTCTTGCAGTTAAAGGCCATTTCATGCTGCGTGTCACTCAGGCTTTTGCTCGGCTAAAACATGCATATGTGACAGTGTAAGTCTTTTCTTGTGACTATTTACTGTAAGCCTGTGGTTTATACTATGCTGAATAGGAGACAGCGTTACTAGAAAGCTTTTTGTTAGACTGAAATCAGTGCACGGGGAAAGGGGCCGTAGAATGCACAGAGGCTGATGTCCCTCCTGCAGCCCCCAACGGCCTCGTGCCAGGGGCCGGGAGCAGAGGATCGAGCCCACGGCATCTGGTGCAGGGGTCCTGTCCCTCCTTCCTCCCTCCCCTTCCCGCAGAGGGGTGTCTTCTCTTGCCACCACGATGCGATTGCTCCCGTGTGCCAAGGAGGAGTTTGGCAGGGCCGCGGCTGAGGGCTCTGCCAGGAGCCGTTTGGCAAAGGCGGCATCGATAGGTGGGGAGAGCAGGTACCGGTCTGCAGCGTGGCCCGGCTCCCGCGGCCAGCAAACGGACCGTTGTGCCGACCTGTTCCTCGCTCAGCTTGTTGTGTCTCCCCTTCGTCCCCTGCACCAGGAGTGCCGGTGCCCGGCAGTTGTCGCGGCTCCCTCGGGCAGTGTCCCCGCTGGGACAGCCCGGGCTCAGACCCAGCATCTCCCCTCAGGTGTCGCGTGAGCCCATGGAAGGTTTATTTTTGCAGCAATTCTTTAAGGCTACCAGGATTCCCTAATGGTTACAGCTGCTCTCTTAACATAAAAGTGATTTGTTCTAAGCCTACAAATGCAGAAACATTTTGCCCACCCCATTTTTCTTCTTGTCTAAGAGGAGGCCAGGCTAATACATCACAGGGTCTGCAAAGTGACGTCACAACCATCAACTAACGTGCAAAAATGCTATGAACCCTCCCGCCCCTATCCCCTACCAGACTGGGGACTCCTGTTGTCACTGCCCTGCCCGCTCTCGGTAACCCGCTGCCCAAGGCTCATGCCACGGAGCAGAGCCCCAAACGGGCTCCTCCTCGGTGCCTGGCTCAGCAAGGAATGGACCTGCCCGGATCCCGCTGTGCTGAGCCGGCAGCTGAAATACTGCGTTCTGGAAGTCTGGGGGGTGGGGGTGGGATTCCTGCACCCCTTTTCCAGGTCTGACTGTGTGATGTGCCGTATGCCATCTTCCCTGTCCCCACGCTCTGGCTGCTCTTCCCTCCACCTGCATCGTGCGCTTCCCACCCTCCTTTTCCTTCCCCTTCCTCTTTACATCAGAAGCTCTTCACGACTGCCTTTTCCCCTGTGTGTCCAAAGCCCCTCTCGTGATAGGGCCCTTTGATGACCCTCCTCGCTGTCCCCATCCCCGTGCCGGCAGGAGCACGGTGCCGCGGGTCCCTGCCGTAGTGGGACATGGCGAGGATGGCTCCGCCACGGGTGGTCTCTGCTCGTCCATCCGGGCTGCTCAGGAGCCATCGCTCCCCCTGCCCCTGGCTCCCGAGAGGCGGCAGCGGGACCGTGTGCGGGGTAATCAAAGCAGGGAACAGACAGGGAGACGGCAAATCCACCCTGTGGTGCAAAGGGCAAGGCAAAAATAAAGAGTCTGATCCAGACACTCAGGCAGAAGATGACAAAAACATAAACAGCACGCTAGTGCCTGTAAATGAATTGCTGAGCAGCAGCCGGGCGAGCGGGGCTGACGGGCACTGACAGCTCCTCTCATCATCTTTTCAATTACCTGCTGAACAGGGGACCTCACACGCGGCAGAGAAGTCACCGTCCCTTATAGAAAGCGGTTGGCGGATCCGCAGCTCTCCCTTCCCTCCAAGACAGAAGGAATAAAGACCAGCTTAGAAGGTCTCTAAGCGCTCATTCAGTCCCCCCGGCGGTATCGATTGCCTTCCGCCTGCGCGCGGGGGGGAGGGAGGTGGCACCCGTGTCCCCCTGCCCCATGGGTGCTGCTGCGGGGCTGCGTGCACCCGTGCCGGGGGGCTGTGCCCGTTCCCAGGCACCTGGAGCCCCAGTTTTCCACCCTGCCAGTGGGAAAAGGGCTCTCCCAGTGGCGTGTCCAGTGGCTGCTTTATGCAAAATTAATATTAATATACATGAATGCAAAGGATGCTCCCCTGCTGCCTGCGTGCGGGGGGGAGCCGTAGGGAACGTCTGGCTCTGGTACCCAGAGGTTGCTGCCTGGCTTTGGGTCAGATAAAAAGCATCTCCTTGATACAGAAATCCCAAAGGAGCAGAACTCCTCGGCCCCTCTCGCCACAGGAAAATGGAGGCAGGAGCTGCAGCGGCTGCAAAACAGCCGGGGGAGGGAGCGGAGCTGGGCTCCTGGGCTGGAAAAAGCGAAGCAGGGAAACAAAAACTTTGGTCACATAAAAAGTCATAACGTTCACCTTATAAAGCACACAAACTCAGTGATTTAAAGGGGGGAAAACTACTATTTGTTTCCAAATTTACAGGCAATAATACTTGATTTAGGTCCTTGTCTGCCTCCTGTATAGACTGCAGTATAATTTAAAGGACAATAAAGTCTGGGACCATAATACCATCACCACAATAAATCAGGCTGGCTACCACTACTCAGAACAGAAATTATTAATCTGTGTTCCAAATTATATGCCTGCATATTGCTTATTTTAGCTGTTTATGCAGCAAGCTGAGATAGCACTTTCCCCGTTTATTATTTTTTACTTTTGCAATGAAATACTGTCTCCTCCTACCAAAGGGGCATTTATTACCCAGTATATATGGGGGCAGCCTGGCGTGTTGCACAGAGCATCTCATATCAGGGTACAACTTTACGGCGTACGACAGCACTGTTCAGTTCTAGGATGTTCTCCACGCTGAGGGCACTCATTCATCCCTGCCGGCAGCAGCCGGAGTGCGGCGGGGACGGGCAGCGGGCAGGCTGGGCGGTGGGGGACAGGGCAGGCTGGGCGGTGGGGGGACACAGTGGGGGAGGGAGCGGGGCCATCCAGAGACCCTGTCTGCAGCTGGGACCCGGCGACACCGTTAGTGCTGTTCCCGGCCCCCGGGAATACCCTGGCCCCGTTCTCCTCGCCCGGCATCTCCCGGGAGGGCTCGGGGCACCCGGAGACTGTCTGTGCCCTACACAATTGCAGACCATCAGTGGTTTTAGCACAGTGTATTTACAACACTAAGATAGAATTTAACTTTTAGACGTTCAAATTGAGGGGAATTTTTAATACTGCAAGTGAGAGAAGCCCGTTAAATTTTGAAGGACAAAAGCACATGTTTTGGTGACAAAGCACACTAAGGAACTGATCAGACTTTGACCAATTTCTGGTGGCCGTTTTGGGCCCCGGATGGGTGTGCTGCTGCGCTGCTGGGGTGAGCCACTCTGTGGCAGGTTCCCAGTACACCCAGTGCCGCCCTGTGCCCTCACGCTCCGCGGTGGCACCGGGAGCCCTGTCCCCACAGGAGGGTCCCAGCGTGTGTCCCGGGCAGAGCTCCGCGGACAGGCAGCCACGTCGTCATCTGCTGATTGCCATCCGACAGTCTGAGCAAGGGAGTGATTCACCCAACGCAACAAAAGCAAGAATGAGACTTCTCAATTCCCTTCCCTTGGGACAGAAGGTAATTAAGCGCAGAGCCCGGGGTCTGGTCTGAGCCAGGCGCAGCTCATGTCCCGCTGGCCCTGAAGAGGCAGTGGGACGAGCATCGCTGCTCACACCTGCCTTTTCTGTAAAACCACAACTCTCACCAGGAATTTCCTCATTCCCCCAGACTCAGCTGAACACAAAAAGCTGTCCTGGGGAGCGCGCGGGAAGTGTCTCCTTTTCAAACCCTTTCCCAGTAACCCTGAAGCAATGGAGTGAAAATCGTGAGATTTTAAACTCCATAAGATCAGGGACCGCTCTCGAGCCTTTACTGAGGTTTGACCATACAAGGTCTATCTACCTTCCTCTAATAAAAATGACTAGAATAGTATTTTCTGTTAGGGAGTGATGAGATTGGCCCCTGAGTGGAGAACAGCCCACCTGGGGCCTTAACCCGAATGCAAAATATTATGAGCTTCTTGTTTAAAATTAGCAGAATTGCCAACTCTTCTGCAATCCCTGGGATCTCCCGAGAGGAGACGGTGCCGCTGTGACGGGCAGACCCAGCGCAGACTCAGGCTTGTGTCGATGGTACCAAGGGATTGGCATCGTTTCCCTTTGCAGGAGCGATCTGTTTTCATCTGGAGTACAACATTAAGATGTTAACATGAATTTTAACGTATTCCTCAGGACTACCTAAAAACTTGTGTTTTTAATAAAGTACAATTTATTTGTTAAACAAATAGCACATTTTCGAAAAAAAAAAGAATTGCAGCCTCCTACATTGTCTGCAAACCACGTTCTGTCTGAAGCAAAGGGCTGGAAGTTACATTTGTACATAATGAAATATTCAGCACTGAATTTTTCCCCAGGAATGTCCCCATCTGCTGCTAGATTTCTCTTTCCTGCTAATTATTAAATATATCTGAACAGAAATAAATAATAGATTTCCTTTAAAGAAGCAGAAGTAAAATTTAATGAGTGTTTGGTGTTGGGGCGTGTTTTCCCCTTTGAAGTCGCAGTAGCCGTAGTGTCCTGACCCCCGGGTGTCCCCCCCATCACAAACCAGTAACCCCTGGGGGAGCAGCACCACTGGCTCCAGCCCGGCTCCGTGCAGCCCCTCTGGCACCCACCCGCTTCCCTCCCCTCTCATGAGCCACCAAGCTCCTCTCCAAACCCAGTCTCAGCTAATAAATACAACTTTTTATGGCAATTCTCAAGGGACCTGCAGGACCTAGAGCTGGGAGGCAGCCCTGGTGCCCCAGAGCCTCCTCAACCCAAACTGGAAGAGCTCCAGTTGCCTTGATCGTTGTGCTTCCTCGTGAGCTAACTTCATGCCCTCCCTGGAAGGTTTGTTCAGGAAAAATGGCAGCGTTTAGTTCACAAAACATCTCGCAATATGATGCCCTTTCTTGGGGAGGTCTGTGCTCTCAAAATGCAGTGTGTGGCACTAGGTGTATTGGTCACACTGGCCAGGGCCGGCGCGGAGCTGGCGAGGTGCTGGTGCGGTTCCCGGTGCCGTTGGCTGAGCAGCTCTGGACTCCTCGAAATCTTCATTTACCCCAAGGAGCCTGAGGTTCCTCTGGGGCTGCTTTGGTGGAGCGTGATGGAGTCGGGTGCTGTGAGCTGTGGGGTGAGACGGGACATGGGACACGGGACAATGCTCCTCTGGAGAATGTGTTCTCCTTCCCTCGCGTTAAAAAATGTAGCGAAATTATTAAGAAATACGAAGGACTGACAGTGTTACGCTACAGATACAGGACCTGGTTTGTGGAAGAAGGTATGAGAAAAATTCTGTTTCCTCCTCAGTGTAATTAGTGATGCGCTGCTAGAGACGTTGCCCATTTTCAAAAATAAACCTGTGCTGAGACGTTTCCCTGCGGGACCTGCCATCCCCTCTCCCAGTACACACCAGTTCTGGGGGCAGCAAGCCCGCTCCTAGTTCAGCAGGATCCTTGCCCTTTTCGGAGACTCCTGGAGACTCCAGCAATGCAGACAGAAAGCACCAGGAATGACAAGAGGCCCCGCATCGCACCAGCTGATCCCTTCCCTGCCGGGGCCCGGGTGCTGCGGGAGCACCCCCCGCCCGCGCTGACCCCCCCGTTACACTCCACATCGGCACATTTTCTCTCTTCTCACGGGAAGCAAATGTGTCCCTAATAGTGCAAATTGCTGCAGAAGCGTTAATGAAACACGTCGCAACTGTAAAGTAGGAAGAAATCTGTTACTATAAATTGCGTTTCGATTTCCTTATTACCAATTAGACTGAGAGAGTCAAACGGGTCAGATTTGTGTACAGCTCATCGGGAACAAGTTTTGCAGTTAAAATAACAAGAGCAGGAGCTGTTGCGTGGTTTCCTCCGCCTGTCTCGAGGGAAGGGTCGGTGCTCAGACACGGCGAGGGGGCAGAGATGCTCAGGGGTGTCTGTCCCTCCGTCTGTGCTCTCCTCATCGGCCGACTGCGTTTCCCACAGTCCCGAATATCCCCGTTCTTACACTGGGAACCTCTGCCAGCAATTAAATATTCCTACCTCTAAGACTATTTTCTTAATCCATAATTTATATTGCATGTGTTTCATGTTATAGGGTGGTTCTAAAAACCTAGAGAAAGGCGTCTTGTTGATGACAAATTTTGAAGTTAAGTATGAATCCTGTTTGCACCTTCCCTCTGTATGCCACAGGAACTTTGTGAGAAGGAAAAGCGAGAGCCACAAGTGTCAGGGAGATTAAAAGATCTCTGTAAATGAGGTTTGATTCATCCTTCCATCATTCCTGGAAGAAATGCATTGAACTATACTCCAGAGTTTGCTGTTCACGAGGCCTTCAGATGAAATCTTGAAACACTTAAAATCCGTACATTTGGAAGAAACAGCAGGTCAAACGCTTGTGCTGAAAGGAAGTATTTTTAGTTTGTCACCTGGGCAAAAAGATCCTTTGATTTTTAAAAAAAACCACACCATATTCCTGATGTGGAGATGAATGGTAACTGTGTGGTAAAACAATTTGGGATCCCTTCATGGGCAAAGTCTGCGTGTGTCTGATCTCCTTCCATCGGTGACAGCGGAGATGAAAGCTCTGTCTCCTCGTACGCTGGAATATTTCATTCCTCCTCACATCTGTTTTCCCCAATTTATTCCAAATGACAATAGAATTAACATATATAATGGCAGGCAAAAATCTGGCTTAAAATGCTTTCCATGAACTCTCTGTCCAGAAGATTCCGCTCTGTCCCTTCCAATTAGCTGCTCGATTTTCTCTGAGTTAATTGCAGAGTCGTTGTGACAGTCTGCGGTAGAACGAGGGAGAGAAAAGACTGAGGCAGGAGCCAGAGGGTGTGAATTATTCAGAGATGTCATGCATTTCTTGAGGGGACCCAGGTGACGTCTGTTAATGCCCAAGGACTCAGAAGACTTGGAAAAGTTGGGAGTAAATTCGATCCTTGCCGAGACACCCCGATCCGAGGTGACGTTTGTCCATTAGCAGGACTTTGTACCTGTGCCCGGGCGGCAGCAGCACAGACACGTGTGACACCTCCTGTAGAGGTGAGAGAAACCTCCTGTTTCTCTGCGTCGCTCGTCTTCCCCCTGAGCCCAGACCCTCCTGGGTGCCTCCACCTTCACCCTCCCGGCTCAGTCCTGCCCATCCCCAGCCGGCTCTGCGGCTCCTGTTTGGAGAGCCAAGTGTCGGTGGCTCCGGGGACTCGGGCCAGGGAAAGCCACCGGCCGGCGGGAGCTGCTGGGGTGGCAGAAAGCTCCGTCAGAGGAGGGGGCTGGTGTGCCCTGGTGACTCCCAGCTGAGCCACCACGGCTCGGGGCCCTCACCGAGTTACAGGAGGGGATGGAGGGTCCCCGTGGGGTCATTGGTGGGGAAAATGCAGAGCAGGAAACCGTGTCTGCACCCGGCAGGGCTTAGGATGGGAGCAAACAGAGGAGAAAGGGCCGGAGAGGAGAGCAGAGCAGAGCAGAGCTGGAGGGATGGGGCAGAAGGCGAGCAGGGACGGGAGGGAGCCGCGGCCGCAGCTGGAGAGGAGTCTCGGCACGTCTCAGTAGCCAGGTACGGGAAGACGCCGAACCCCATCTTTTCTGGGTCACCTGATGAAGCAACCGCAGGGCAGCGTTCCCCATTACAGCACAAACTAACGCGTTATGTCTTTGTTATGCTAATGTCCCAGCACTGCACAATTTAAATAGCACTTCCAGAAAAATTAAGTATGTTCATTGACACAGTGAAATGTTTTCACCCTCCATGTAACCTTCACAGTTTCTGTACAAAATCTATCAGTCAGTAAACTATTCATCTGCGAATGCTTACCAATTATTATGCTAATGTATTACAATACATTACAGTGAATTCTTTTTAAATGCCAGGAAATGCAGCTGTCTGGCAACCCACCTCGCCTGTATTATGGAGCTATCAATAAACAGCACAGCGTCTGCAACTGGATTTTGACTGCTTTGTCAGAACTATGCAAAGAATTTCTTATCGGTTAATATTATGAAGGAATTCAGGAATTAAAGTGGTGTAATGTATTCTCCAGGCAGTGGACTCGAGAACGGCACATCAATACAAAGTAGATGGCTCTTGCACCGGGTTGCACTGAGCCAACTTGTGCATGGACGTTCGGGCGGGCAGCGCAGGAAGGTCCTGTCCGTCCCGAGGAGCCCGAGCATAGAAACACACGCTCTGACGTGTAACTGCTCCATAAGTCACTTCTCTTTTTTGGAACTGAGTGATATTGAGACTGAGACTAGCATATGCAGACGGCGAATGGAGATACTGGGTTATGTGTGGAGTCTAGCGTATTAATAGTTCACACTGAGATGATTCCTTCCACAGATCATGGGAACTGCTTCCAGGTACCGAAAGGAAGTCCCTCTCTCGTTGCCTGATAGAGGAAGTATTCGATATTAATATACATTTGGCTGTACTCTAAATCACTGAGGAATGCAATGATAAAAATCCTAATTTATTATCTAGAATTGGTATCTCTTGTTGGAAAGATGGAATTACTTAGTCTGTGTATTTTGCATTCCGTTGCATTGCTAAGGGGGTGTCTGTGCTGAGCGGGGGGTGCAGAGCAGCGCCCAGTGCCCGACTCTGCTCCCTCTCCCGGCAGCGCTTTGCCCGCGATCACGCAGATCCACGTTCCGGCGACTCGCAGCGCGTCGCTGCCATGTGGGCTTACATAAATGTACATACTCGGTATTTTTAAACATTTGCAATTGCATAATATCTTAATGAATTCATTTATTCCTCTGTAGCACGACACAGACTGTGCATACATTAGTGGTGCAAAAAACTTCTTGGCTCCAAGGAGGCCCCCGATGGTGAGGCTCCGGAGCCCCGTCCCGGTGCTGCCGACGCCGGAGGACGCGGGCTGTCCTGCAGGACACGCTGGGCCTGGCTGCACACCCAGCTCTGTCAGATAAGATAGTCACACCTCAGAGCAGTGGAAATCTCCATTTTCTCGGAGAAAGTAGTGCCTGGGGCCAGGAGCTGCTGGCAGAGCCCGAGTCCCGTGGAGCAGAGGTGGCAGGGCTTGGGGCTGGTCCCCAGTGGGACCTGCCTGGTGTCTCCCGGTTGCAGGGGGTGTGTGGAGAGCTGAGAGGAGCTCGGTGTCTGAGCGAGCAAACCCCCTCCCTGTGTACAGGCTCCACCAGCCCTGCATCCTCGCTCCAAGGCGACCAGGCCTGGGGGTGTCAGAGCATCTCCTCTTCCTCCTCCTTCTCCTCTTCCTACTCCTCCTCCTTCTCTTCTTCCTCTTCCTTCTTCTCTTCTTCTCTTCCTCCTCCTCCTTCTCCTTGCACCCAGAAACATGCCCACTGTGATGGGTGAGTGCAGCTTTTTGGTCCAGGGGCAGTCTCAGCAGAGCGTGGTCCTCGTGGCCGGACGATCCCCCGACGCGTGGCTCGCTGTACCCCGGGGCTCAGCTCTGCTGCAGCCCGTTTCTCCATCAGCCCCACCGCTCGTTAGCTCCCTAGCCTTTTTTAATTAAGGTGTGGCAGATGTTTGGGAATTTTTAATCAAAAATGCAAAGAAAAATAAATACAGCTAGAGGCATCCATCAAAACTTCTCTGGTTCCCATATTTGTCTTTTCTCAGGAGCTAATATCCATGAATTTGGTTATTAGAGTCATAATGTTATAATTATTTCATTTAATACTCTAATTATCCCTTGTGATTAATCCTGACCATAACAGAAATGTCTGTGAGTCTGGAAGGCATGTTCCAATAGATTTTGCATTATGAATGTTAATTTGAGTTAACAAGTATGATCGCTAGAGGAAAGGAAACCAAAGAGCATGAGGACTCTAAGCTTCTGAGCAAGCACAGGGGCTTTTCCTGCCTGTTTTTGTGAGTAACTGGGCCAGGAGGCTCCATCTTCTGCTGGTGTGGGCTCTGGGACCAGGGTGGAACATCGGAGAGTCCGGGTCTGTATGTGGGGGCTGTGCAGCAGCGGAGCCGGGGGGTGAGAGCCGGTGGGGGCTCCGGGCAGCCCCGTCTCTGAGCCGTGTATCGGTAGGTACGGCACCGCCGAGCACACGCTCACGCTGCGATGGCCACGTGCGATGGCCACGTGCGCACCGTGAGCCCGGGGGGGTCCAGGCGCTCTCCTGCTTCTCCCTCTCCCCTTGTCCAGTGTCCGATGGATCCAGCTTCACTTTGCCCAGGTGGAATTTGGATGGGTATTTGAGAGCTGTCTGATCCCGCCGTGCTGCCCCATTGCCAGTTGTTTGCAGCAGCAAAGTCACACTCAAAGAAGGCAAAAGTACCTTAAATTCTTAAGTATCTTTGGTGTCTCTGTGGGCAGACCCTGAGCAGCCCCAGTGCACCCAGTGAACACAAGCACAGAACACCTTTGGAATATCCCGTCTTCAGCTCCAAGGGCCTTGGTGAGGGAGCTTTGCAGCTGCCAGATTTGGATTGGCTGTTTCACGCACAAACACCTATTTACACACCTTTGGACTGTAGTTGTGCCGAGGTGAAAAACCGCTGTGGAGGTCGACACCAAAACCAGCGCTAACTCCGGCGATTCTGTTCCCTCTGGCCGCGGGGGCTCTGCGGGTGCTGGGAGCCCTGCGCGCTTGGGCTCTCTCCCAGACAAGTGTGCATTCACACGCACACCCAGCCACACGTGTGCCCTCACAACCCTCGCGTGCTGCCTCCAGGGACCGGCCATCTGTGCCTTTATGTACAGAGGAAAGAGACGTATGGAGGGAGGGAGCCGGTGCCGCTGGCACAGCCCTGCGGGGACGGGCTTCTGCGATCTCCAGAGAAAGGCTCTTCCTTTAAGACAGACCTTTACACAGCACCGTGTCAGACAGAGCCAATGGGATCTCCACCTCAGGGGCTGGAAACAAACCTCGGTTCAGGCAAAAATGGGGGAGTAGAGAGATTTCTGACCGTGTTGTCTGCGCGCAGGGCTCGGGCAGAGCCAGCCCATCTCCCCATCTCCTCACCCAGCACCTGCGCTCATCACCAGCCCCGCTGCTCCACCGCCACACGGCCAAAGCAAACACTATGGAGATTTTTTCCTTTATATACATAAACTATGGGGTTGCAGAAAACAGCCTTTCAAACTGAGGAATTATTGCTGGCTTCTGGCTTCTGTGTCCATCTGTCAAAATAACTGCTGACAAAGGGTGAAGTCTCTGGCCTTGCAAGTGCTGAAAGATGCCGAGCAAGAGAAATACACGTGTGAGGAGAACCTTTCACTGCAGAGATATTTCTGTGGCCTTTATGTTCCCGTCAGCAAAACAGTCAGTCTTTGAGAAACCAGGAATCCTGAAGCTGATGCTTCTGCTCTCATGCTCTGAGGCTCTCGGAGCTCCAGCCCCACTGGTATTTTCCTGCTCCTCCTTCCCAGTCAGCGCTGGTGAAACTGGAGCACTGCAGGACCAGGCTCTTCCTCCATCTGGGGCTGAGCTGTACACGGGATTCTCACTCCCCTACATGCTACTGCTTAGAAACCACCACCGCTCAGAGAAAAAAATAATTAAAAATTGCTAGTGGTGACAACGGTTTTCTCCACACATACAGCCCTTATTTTATCAGCTGCACACGGGTCTTGTGCATCCATTTATTTGCTTCAGTTGATTTCCAAAGAGCTAATGAGCTGGGTGCCTCCACCTTTCCCGGGAGCTGCGGGGTCTGGTGCGGGGAAGGCACCGGTGACTGAGGAAGAGATAAAACCCAAGGATGTGAGCGGGGAAGCGATGTGCCTGTGGCAGAGCCCCTGTTCAGAGCCATCCTCATGTCCCCGCTGCTGCAAAGGCAGGACGGGCCAGGGTCTGTGTTGTTTTGCAACACGAGTTACCAGTGATAAACAAATTACCAAAATTTACTAAATAGCATAAAGCACCTGCGTACACAAACCCGCTTTTCCTTCAAACAAAGGAACACCTGGCAGAGCCTTAACTTCCAGGGCTTTGCAAATGCTGTTCTGGAAATGTTTCTTCAGGTGCTCCCAAACGTCTGGGAGTCGGTCTCTCTCAAGCTCCTACTGAAATGACAGGGGATGGAGCCAGCTCTCTAATTTTAGCTACTGAAATGGGAAAGACTGAGCCAAACGAGGCAAGGCTGCCTTTACAGCCTGGAGTGGAGAGCAAGGCTGCAGCAGAACCTCCCGAGGGCTTCTTCTGTCGCCTGGATGGCTGGGGGCAAACAGGGAATCGCCCGGGGCTGTCTGATAGAGAGGGAAGTTAATGTTACCTGGTTCCTTCCCTGCTAGTCCACAGCCCACATGTTTTTTCCCAATTTAGTTCACCCTGTGGTAAGTCCACAGCTACTGGATTTGCTGCCTCTGCCCTGTTTGCCACACTGCACCCAGGTTTCTGGCACGTTGGTCCCCGTGTCCAAGCCCCAGCTCCTGCCCCACGCGTCTCCAGCAGCAGCGCAGCTCCCGGGGGGCTTCCAGGTCTTCCCACCTCCCATGCTCGGAGCCAGGCGGCTGTGCCCATCCCTGGCACTCTGGGGACGGTGGTGCCTCGCTGGGGGACGGGCTGTGGCACAGTCTCCTCGTTAGCAGGGACAGAGCCCATTAGTGGGCCAGAAAGATCCAGATGTTGGGCAGCTGCGGAGGGCACACACAGCCAGCGGGTGTGGGGGTCCGGCTGGGTGGGGAGAGGGATCTTCTGCAAGAGCAAAGGGGCAGTTCCTCCTCCTGTCTCCATTCCGTGCTCCACACAACGGGGCTGTGGCCTCCAGCTTCCAGAGAGATGGTCTCGATTCCGCTGAAAAGTTCACGTCCAACAAGACCCTTCTGCTGGGTGGCCTTGGGTATCCTCGGGCTTGTGGGAATGCTGTGGGATGTGGAAGGACGGGTGGAGGCACTCGCTGGGCTTTACAGAGGGGTTAAGGACGTGCTGGGCAGCACCACCCAGGGATGTGCTTCAGACATTTCTCAGATGCAGCCACATTAAGTTTCCCAGAAGGAGCAAACCCCATCCCCTGTCAGCAGAACCACCCCCTGGATGCCCATTAAAAGCCGTTTGGGTGTTTTACAGCAAGGAGCTGTAGCGAGGAGCAGACACAGCAAGGACACAGGTGCCGTACCTGGGGTCACCGTCACCCCCAGCTCGGTCTCCTCCTGGGGACACCCTCCCTCGGGAAAGGTGCTCAAACCTCCTTCCGAGCCCAGCGAAGGAACTGCAGCCAGGGCTGCCAGGGGGAGATGCTGGTATGGCTCTGCCGCCCCATCGTGATACCCGGCAGGACGGGCAGGACGGGCAGCAGCACCAGGAGCCATCCCCTAATGTGATGAAGAAGCGCAGCCGACCTGGCTCCAGCCTGAGCCCCGTTTCCAGAGCAGCGAATATCAGCGGAGCCAAGTCCCCCTTTTCTGTGTCTCTGGCAGCCAATTACTCATTTCCAGTGCGACAGCCTGTTCTTAATTTGGCAGTTAGGGGCTTGCTGAAGGAAATAATGCAGCAATGTCCTCTTAGTGGGAGTCTCAGAAACAATATTCTAAGAGACAGGAGAAAATTAATGCGAAAATGGGGTGTTTACAAGCCCCTGTCACTGCCCATGCTTGAAGGACTGACTATTAACACCTGGTCAATAACAAGATCTTTCTCTAAAGGTTTTTTTAAAAGGCATCAAGGATGATATTGAAGAGCATGAAAATAATCTGATTAATATGATGTCTCCTTGAAACATTTCTGAAACGTGGGAAGTGTTACTTTTACTGCAGGGTACTTTTCCGGCACAAAGTGAAAACCAAAGTGCAGAACAACACAAAATGCAGAGATCCTTACTGCACGGAATAATGAGGCCATAAAACCAAACAATAAAGTTAAATAATTTACCATAAATATCTAAAGCTCTGAAATTATTCTCTACATTAACTGCCTATGTTTAAAATGATCTTTGCATTCACCATGTCACAGATGGCAACATCAGACAAGAGAGTCCTTGACAAAATCTCGCTGTAATTATTCTTTCCACAGCTGCAGTTATTTTAATGCCTTTTCAGTTAAGCTGAAAGAGACGCACACATTTTATAAATAAGGGCTTTTAACCAGTTTGACAATGAAGCATTTGAAACGTACAGTGCGAAAAAAACAACCCAAAAACTTTCGCTGCATCTTGAAACCTGGGAGAGCAACCGTGGCGACTCAGAGCGGGGAGACAACTGCTCTTTCTACAGCGATATTTAGCAGTTAAAGCTAAAATTATGTTGATTGTAATGGCCTGAGATAGCTGTCACTACCAACTCTGGGAGCTGCTCAGACACAAGCTAATGATGAGTTTTATTTGGGGGCAGCTCGGTCCTGTCTCTGCTGAGAAACTGCCCCCGGGGGACAGACAGGGAGCTCCGAGACCCACCTCAGGAGAAAACGCAGCTTGAACGCGGTCACGGTCACACACTGCTCGAGAGCCAAGTGTGTCATTTGTGAGTGATCCTGCCTCTTGCACTTTTCATCCCCCAGAGGAGTTTGGGAGTTTGGGATCTATCTCAAATCTCAGCGAGGGACTCGGGACAGCCACGGAAACTCGAGCAGAGGCACCAAGATTTCGGTTCCCACAGGGGTTTGTGGCGGTGCTGCGGAGCTGCCCTGCGCTGAGCAACCTTCACTCCTGCGTCTCGGTCTTTTTAGAGCCTTCAAAACACCTCTCCCCTAAATCTATGCTTCAGGACTCTGAATAAGTGGCCGTATTTTTTAAAGCTCCGAACACTCAACGGCTCTTGTGAAAAACAAAAGAGGCTGAATCCTCCAGTGAAGTTCGCTTGCTCCCAGCCAGTTGCAGCTGCTTCTCCCTCCCTCATTTAAGCTGTCTATTAGTTTAAAAGAAATGTGTGGAGACACAACTGAAATGATGGTAGCTGTACTGGGAGGATACTTTCCCATTTAAACCAAATAAAGAAAAATGAAAGAATGGGAGGTCGGTGGGAGGTTTTTCAAAGTGTAATCCTCACAAGCTTTGACGTACAAAGCAGACACCGTGGTCTCCGACGCTTGCAGACTAGGGAAGCCTGATTAATGAAGATTATTGTCGGGGAGGCCTGGCTTTTATGCTCAACACTGAAAGGCACCAACCCTCAAAGTATTCAGCATTATACAATAACAGATTGTGTGCAGTTAGCCTTAGAAAACAAATGTGCTCTCTCATATAAGATTATAGAGCATCCATCACTGGCTGGCATTAAATACCACCCAACACTGGTGTATGTAATTAGCAATACGTGAAATCTAAACATTATTTTAAAGGAGTTGGAGCAACAAGAAACATTGGAGCGGATGTTCATATTTCCCTTTCACTTTGAAGCGTCTTTTCTCTCCTACCGAGGTCCCAGGGAACAGAATTCCCAGCCAGGGGAGCTGGGCTGCCCTGGGCCGGAGGGGGCTGTTCTGGGGTCCCCCCGTGCACCGCCCCAGCCAGCAGGGGACAGGGATGGTTCCCTGCCAGAGCCTCCGCTGGGCTTCTGATTAGATTTAGATGGCAAATGATGATGGCAACTGTAGAGCTGAAATGGGAAAAATGGTATTTTTTATGAGACACAGTATGCACTGTGTTAATGGGCTGCTCGTAAACCATGGCTTGCCTCGAAATCCTCTGCAAAATCCAAAGAGCTGCCACATCACAGATCTCTCTGTACTTATTTTACCTGCCTACAAAAGGAACCAAGGGCATCAATTCTCTCTGTAGAGAAATGACACTGCGGTTGTAAATCCATTTGGTTTGCTCTGTGGGTCCCTACCCGGAGCTGCTGCTCCGAGGGACGCTGTGAGGGGCTGGACGGTGACCCGGGGGACAGAGGTGTCTCAGTTCTGCTTTAGGACCCTTGTCCCCACCTCTCCTCCCACGCAGCTTCACCACAGCCATCAGCAGTGCAGGAGGGGCAGAGACCCCCCCATGCAGCACCCGTGCAATATACACCCCCAAGCCCCCACTCTCTGGAAGCGCTGGGATTCGCAGTGGGATGGAGAGGACAGTTACACCCCAAAGGGCAGCTCTTTACACAAAAATATGGATGAAAGTGTCTTTTTATCTCCCGTGTCACTCATTGCCACCAGTGCAGCCCAGGGGTCTCTGTGCGCAGGCATCACAGCCTACCCCACCTGTGGGGCCACAAGGACAGGACAGGGGCGAGAAGAAACAGGGACCGTCAGCAGGTGACCCAAAGCCACTGCAGACTTCCCATGATTTCCACGGAATTCAGTAGCATTCCCTCTCTCGCATCCTCCCCACCGTAAGCAAAGCGGGAGCAGTATTTCCCGGATGTGTTTTGCCTCCGGCTGCCCAGGGTCTCTTCCAGAGCCAGGTCTGACCTGAGGCTCCTGGATGACAATCTCTTACCCGGCCTTTCTTTTTGCACTGTACTGTAGCATCAGCCACACAATTAAGTGATATATTTAAGCACTTGAATGAACAAACAAACTCCACCCTTGAAAGAGTCAAGCATGCCTCGTGGGGTCCCCGGGTTCCTCAGTTCTGAATCTCAGGCTGATAATTAAAAAAAAAGTAAATCACTTATACAAATTAACATCACATCATGCTGTGGAGTGGAATAGCTGTTGCCACTTCCTATTTCAAACATGCTCGGATTAAAGGGGGCTGGGGTTATTATTTTTTTGAAAGCAAGGCAGAGAGGAGTCCCTGGGCTGGATGGCAGGCAGTTGCCACACGGGTGTCCTGAGGGCTCCTCCTGACGCAGCCTGACCGTGACAGCCTGGCACGGGACGGGATAACGACACGGGCACGTCACCGTGTGCCAGTTCTGGGATTCCCCGGTGCGGAGGAGAGCAGGGCAGGGTGATGTTCAGACACCCAGCAGGGAGGCAGCAGCGCAGGATTCCCAAGGTTCCCATAAGCATCCCGCAATGTATTTGGCCTTGGGTGCACCTTCCAGGATGGCTCCATCTCAGCTGGGAGCCTGGCCAAACGGGGCTCCAAAGCTGGGGGTGTCTCCTGGGGAATGGCCCGACGCTGTTTCCCGTGGCGTTGATAAAGCCAAAGCTGCCGTTGGGGGCTGCTGCATCTCAAGAGCATCCTCGACCCGTGTGAGCCGCAGGGATCCTGCAGGGATCCCGGTCCCTGCAGAGCTCTGGCATCCGGCAGCGTAAGGAATCCATGGCCCGGCCTCTCCCGCAGCCTGGGGGCTCTGCCGCACCCCGGGATCGGAGCCGTCCTGTTCGGGGCCTGAGAGCACCCGAGAGCACCACAGTGTCACCGCAGCACCCCGTCCTGCTGCCCCCGGCCCCAGGACGCCCCTGCACTCCCCGCCGAGCGCAGCCCTGTGCCACGGCACCCCCTCGCACCCCCCAACGCACAGAGTCCCTGATCATACGGATCTGGCTGGGGAGCCAAACGATCGGGAGCTTATTACAGCCTCCTTTTTAATTAAGTGTCTGAAATAGGGCTTTAATTGGGATGTAATAGCACACACTATTGTACATTAGTTAAATACCAAGGGATTATTAAGAGTATGTTTGTAAGGCTTTACGGACCCATATTGAGTAAACAGTTGTTAGATTTCAATAAATAACTTTTTTAATCTACATTAAATAAGCAGTTAAGTATATTTAGGATACTTGTGTTTTTCAGAATGACTTCAGTCAGAAAGTCCTGGGTTGTAATCTCAGTATTTCACTGGTTTAATAGGGTTGTGCCTGCTCGTGTCTGTCTGCTCTGCCTCAAAGCCCCTGCCTCGGTGCCGCAATCTCAGCTGTTTACGTCCGCGAGTCACAGTCTGTAAAACCCTCCCCGTTACAACAGCCCCGGAGGAGCAGGGAGCGCGTTAGCCCTATTTTACAAGTACAGAATTAAGGCACAAAAGAGCAAAGTGATTTGTTCAAAGCCAGGCAGGGAGCCTGTACCAGAGCAGAACAGGAGCTAACGAAAGATCAAAAAATACTTTTCTAAAAATAAGGCTTTGAAAGTCTCTAAAGGAAATGTGCCTCTAACAAATTGCTGTGTTAGGATCAAAAATGCAATTAGTGGTATGCTGGTTTAGTCACTGACATTGGTAATGAATATACAAATGTCCCGCCATCCCCAAAATCTAATGGCCGTTTCCATCCATTTGCTGCTCGTGTCCGGGCCGGGGTGCGGGGCTGCAGGAGGGATGGCAGAAGGTGGCTGTCACCAAGCGGCGGTGGCTGTCACCACGCCGCAAAGGCTGGCAGGCAGCTCTCACCTGCGCTGCCCCAGGAGGCTCTTTCCGGGCCGGCACAAGAGAAAGAAGAGGTGTAATCACCCCGTAACCATGGCAGGGGATAATTTAGGACTCTTAACCTGCGTATTAAGGTTGCTCTTGAGCTTCCCGCAGCTCTGGGCAGCCCTGGTGCTGCTGCAGCGGCTGATCAGCGGATCCCGAGCAGTCGCTGGGTAAATGGCTGCTCCACAAAGCGTCACCCGCGGCACAGGGCGAGAGTCTCGGTGTTTGTGGGGGGCGACGGAGAGAGGGGACGGAGCCCGGCGGTGGGAGCGGGGATGTCACAGCAGGGTCTGGGCGCAGTGAGCCTTGGCTGGCGCCGGGATAGAGAAGCCACCCCATGTCACAGGCAGGGTGGCCCAGGGGGTGACCCTCTGGCACCAGCCACCGGTCCTGGAGCACAGGAGCAGGGGGTACCCGCAGAGCCGGCTCCTTGGGGCACCCTGTCCCCACAGACCCATGAGGAGACTGAGAAGCCTCTAAAATCTCACCCATGAACCTTCCCATGGGACTGCCCAGAGCTCCACGCTCCTCCTTTCCTCTAAAAGAGCCTGAATTCAGTGCTCCTTTCTGAAGCCACTTCCATCACTCTGTGTTGTAGAACAGGTAACACTAATGAAGAAGCCAAGAAATCAGGAATCTTCAACCAAGTGCACCATAAAATTAATGAGAAGCTACTGAAGAACATAAATAATCCGTGCTCCCCATTAGAGGTAGTTAGCACCGCTAAAGCAATCCAGAGAAAAACCTGCCCAGGCACCACCAGCCCTTCTCCCTCCGAAATCCATCTCTGTCACGGAATTCTTGTCAGCTGAAATCCAGGGATGGTTAACTCTTTAACATCCAGGCTATTTAGAAATAATTATTGTTGTTATAAATCAAAAGTGATGGCTTAACTGGTTGCAAAAAGTATATATAAAAAACCAAAATGAAGTAGCATGGCCACAAAGGGAAAATCATTAGCTCCCTGGTGGGTTTACAAGTAATTTGCTAGCAATAAAAATGCAAAAACACATTTTGGTGTGTAATGATCATAAATAATCCTTGGACAAGAATTCTTTCCAGGACTCACAAGCCCACTCCCTTAATGGCAAGTTTTATTACCCTGGTTTCTCTGTGTTTGCTTTCAAAATGCTGCTGTCACAACAATTTACGAATTACAGTCCTGTTGGCATAAACTTTCATAATTCATATGGAAATAGGTTTCCCCACAAACATGCACAAAGCGCAGGGAGTCGTGTAACCACATAGAATGACCTTAATAATGCAGTCAAAAAATATAGACCAGTCTCCTGGGCCAGAACTAACCACAGAGGGTCTGGCCGGGGGAGAGCTGCCGGGGGAGCCCCTCGGAGGGGTCGGTGTGTGGCTGCGCGGGCAGCGCGGCTCGGTGCTGTCACCGGGCTGGTGGCACCTTCAGCGTCTTTAGGAAACAAGGCACCACACCGTGCGGTTTGTTTCCAGGCACTGGCAATAAGTGAAAATCCCAGCCAGCTGCTGAAGAAGCCTGTGAATGCAGTTTTTTCCTTAAAATAGGAGAAAGTCCAACCTGTTCAAGATTTAAGCTGTATTAATTTCTTCCCCCCACTCTTGAGGGCGAGGAGTGGAGCCCAGGGTGCAGCGTGAAGGTGGCGCGGGAGGAGCTGGGGTGCGGGGGGGCTGCGGGGGTCCTTTAGGCAGGACTGAGCAGCGGGACGTGTCTGCCACGGTTACACCATGAACGGGATCGGGGGGTTCTCTTGTGGCTCATATCTGGGGTTGAGCTGTTCCTTCACTCAAAGCATGTGTGTGGGATCTTGGGGTAAGAGAGCGAAGAAGGAGAGTGAAAATTAATGAGGTTAGAATTGCCTCCAGAAAGTACTGAAAGTAAACGCAAATTCATAATGTAAAGCTAAGGATGTGCAGATTGGGCCGGGTTTCAGATTTGAGTGTGCCATCGCTCTCCCTCTAATTGGAGGAAATGGATCCAGCAACTGCAATTGCCACACTTGACATAGAAAGTGGCTCTGCAGACAAGAAAATATTTCATGTTTTCCCTCAAATAACCAGCACTGCATTAATGTGTAAGAAAATCAAGTAAATATGGATATAACTATCTTTTCATTGATCAGATTATAAATAGATGGGCACATGTACAAAGGCAGTCTTGTCTATGGAACACAGCACAGGGACTGAAGGTGGCAGCTAGGAGAACAGAGGATTGTTTATATTCAACACTTTTATTCATAACTTTAACCTTAAGTGAAGTTGACCATCTGTGCAAAGACACGCTCTACCTAAGGTCTTGCCCCACACTTTCTGGATAACCCTTTCCCCATGATGTAGATGAACAGTAAAAGAAACTAAATACCTATTGCCATTCGAATATTATCAGCCAAGCCTAGATATCCCCCTGAAGCTAAACATCCAAGGACTCATTTTAAATTTCTTCTAAGATGACAAAAACTGATTTTGCAGAAATAAAAATTCGTAAGAAGAAAAGTGTATAAAATGAGGAAGAAAGTGGTTTTCTTTCCCTATAAAGGAAGAAGAGATGTTTAAGATTTTATAGACCAGAAATTTAAACCAAGAACCTCCATTTTACAGTCTCTGTTTGAGCTTGGAATGGCAATAGCACTGCTGCAAGGAAAAACGGACTGCTGACGGCATCGTGAGCTGCAGAAGGTGCAGGTCCCCGCGGGGAGCTCTGACGAGGCTGCCGGCTCCGCAGGAGAGGGACAAGGACTTGGAGGGGGGGGGGTTCTGTGGCGTCTCCTCTCCCCTCTCTCTCCCCTGGGTTTGCAAGGGGGGGGCTGAGCTGCCAAGCACGGGCTTTAAAAGCGCCTTGTGGGCAAGTAGCCGTTGCCGGGCTGGGAGAGATGCTCCCGGGCACCCACCGCCTCTGCTCCCTGGGACCCCCCCCCGCCTTCGCCACAGCCCCAGGTCCCCACATCCCAGTGAAGTGTTCTCAACTTCTGATGAGATGGTTCAAATCAGGAAAATCCCATCTCTGTGCCAGACAGTTAAAACTGAAAGTAATTAAGGCAAAATCTTTTCCTGCAACAGAGAGTACTGAACATGTGGAGATAACATAATAATCAGTGTTTCTGCCATCGTAAGCCCACAAAACAAATTGGATTTTGAATGAAGCACATGGAACAGTGACCTATGTATAAACTTATCTTGACCTCAGAAGGAATGGCATTTTGTCTCCAATTCTACTGCTAATTACAAATGCTGAATCCTGAATATCCACATTTGAGAAGGATTCATTGCTTGATTGTTTAAGAAGTCTAACAACGGGAGGATGCCTTGAAGTTTCTCTCTTTCATGGACAGTCACGGTGCTACGATTCCCAGCCCTGTGCTCAGAGGGGGTTTCCTGCCCAGGCTCCAGCAGAGAACACCCGAGCTGCGGGGAGACTGAACCCAGGCTCTTCCTCCTCACCTCAACTCTCTGTGAGCTTCAGGCTTGGTAGTTTCATTTCCTCCTGCTTCCTCCCATGGTTATTCTCTAGATCAACCCTTTCCGAACTCACAGAGGCTCGTTCACCCAAGCCCTTGAGCTGCACAAGACCAAGGTACCACCGAAGTGATGGGAATCACATCGTCCTTCTCCAGGGTGACCCCTCCGCGGGCAGGGGACGCAGCGGGCACGGGCAGGGTCCCCAGGCAGAGATCCCAAGGGACATTAGGAACAATTTAAGCAGCCCATAATGCAAAGCAGAGCCAGAGACCGGGGCAAAAATGACCTGACGCATGATTTGCAGTGAATGTCTTTTTCTCTCATAAATAGGAGAGACAGTGTGGGATGATTATCCACCCAGATTTATCTCTGCAGCTCCGTGTGTATCCTTCTGTGCTTAAAAATGTCTCACTGCCCTTTGCATTATTGCATTGCCCTTTACATTCATACCGCATAAACCTCTCAAGTACCGTAAAACTTACAAGGTGTAATATAATGTCGTGATTTTCTTTTACACACCATAAACAAAAGTCACTGAAAAAGGAGCACAGAAAGGGAGACATTGTTTGCCCTGACAACGATACAGGAGGAAAATATATATACAAGTACACACACATACACTCTTACACACTTAAAATCACAAGCGGGATTGATTATCTGGCATTGATGGATCACTTTAATATATGACGTAGATAAGGAAATTGGTTATTCAATAAATCACCATCTGCACTAAGAATCCAGTGTTAAAAAAGAAAGAGAAAATATTATAAATCTGTCTCGCACAGGCAAAGAAACAGCTTATTCTGTTAAGGTTAATCGTGATGTACCTTTTGCTGCCCATCCATGGAGGAAACAGCATCTCGCGTTTCTGCGGCGTTAAACAACCAGGTTTCCCTCCCAGTGACCCGTCCTGGGGAGCGCTTGGCTGTGCCTGGAGAGCGGATGGGGGGGGACCCGCAGAGCCCCCTGGAGCCGGGGGGAGCCAAGGAAGGTCACCCCAGAGGGAGGAAGTGCCCCAAAGTGCTGCAGCAGAGGGGAGGCGGCTCTGGTGACAGCCGGCTGGATGGAGGTGGCAAAGCCTCCCTGAGCGGGGCTCAGGCGTGGGAGCACCCCGCATCCCCGGCGTTCGGGGGGGAGCCTGCCCGCACCCCCCCCCAGCACCAACAGGCACCCGGGCGTCTGGGCAGGGGTGAGAGCGGAGCAAGGGAGCAGCAACATCACAGGAATCTGAGCAAAAAGGGAGAACAAAGGAAAATCGAAACGAAAAATGGAGTGTCTAGGACTCAGAGAAACCATCCACCTCTGTGTCCCTCTGGAGATCCGGGCAGCGGGATTCTGGGCCTGGCTGGGGCAGGTTTCTCTCATGTTTCCTTCTCGACAGCAAGCTCACTTCTGCTCCCCAAGGGACGGAGCAGGAACTAGGTGGTGAGAGGCTTTTAAAAAACTCAGGCAAAGCATGTCGTTGAAATGCCTTATAGCAGTATTAATAAATAACAGCAAAAGCCAAGCTAACAGACATGCTTTAGCAGGGAAATACCTAATGGCTGGATGCTTTCTCTGCGGAAAAACATTTGAAATGTGATAAACTTCCTGTAACAGGGATCTGGAGGAAAGAATACAAATATTCCTGCAAGTTATGACTATGATATTGCCGAGCTGAGTTATTTCTAAAAATCTCCCGGTCACATCACGGTGCCATTCCTGTGATGCTCAACATGGAAAACAGAACAATTGCTCCCAGTCGTGTGTTGGCAGTGATTGAAAACTGCTGCGAGACGGGATTTGCCGAGTGTCCTCCAGGTCTGACACCGCCCCAGGAGGGAATACACAGATCCTCAGGAAACCGCCTTCCTGCCCGAGGAGCGCTGCTGCCTGCACTCTAACGTCGAAGGCAAGGAAGGCAACGAGAGAGCAGCTGATTCCACGCTCTCCAGGGATAGTTTGTCTTTATTCTCCGTCACGGAGGGTCCAGCCCCTCGGGCTGCCGGGGCTGTGTGAGGTGTCACCCCACCAGCAGAGACTGTTCCTCTGCCAGAACTCTGTCCATGTATATAAACATGCAAATGGTTACAAAAACCATTAGAAAACGATCTTGATCTGCTCTAATTTTCACTAGAAAATATATACCAGCCACCCTGGTGCAGAATATGAGAGATTAATAATTCCCCTCCAGCGAGGCATGAATCGCAGCGGCTCAGACGCGCAGCACCTGTTCGCCTTAAAGAAAACCTCTATTTACACGGCGATGAAAACAGCCATCTTTTTCTCAAACTCCCAGACACCGTAGCGACACAGACACACACGTTATTCTCCACTGAGGACTTAAAGGCCAGCTTCCCAGCAGAGCAGCTCCCTTTTGGCGGAGAGGGCTCCCAGCTGGACACGCACCCCGAGGAGCCCCGTGCCCCGGGTCTGGTGTGTGCGGTGCCCGAAGCAAAGCCTGGGTCTGTCCATGCAAAAATCTGCTCTCAGCTCCTCTGCTCAGCCTGTCTGTGGCCGTTTGCTCCACCGGAACAAACCCAGCCCCGTTTGTACCACACAAGCTCTGCTGCAGCCGGGGAAATACTCCCCCAGCCCCGGTTCCCAGGCAGGCGCCGTGTCTCGCAGGGGGTGGAATTTAAAATCACTGCTGTGACTCCCTTCCGAGTGCTTCAAATTCACTGCAAAACTAACCAACAAGTCTAACACTTCAGTCCCAATAGACAGCCGTAACTCAGCTAAATTTGTGGGTTATACCAGATTTTATTTACTGTTTCATCCTGGGAGATAAGTGCGAGATGACAGCCATCTATTCATTAAAGTGGAGGGAAGCCGCCCACAGCTACGGCTGGTTCTCTCACCATACACTTCCACATCTTTAATCAAATTTGGATTTTGCATTACCCGCTCTGTTATTTTAAGAATGGCTTATGTTCCTATTCACCTGGGTACTAGTGAGTTTAGAGAGCTGGTCTGTTCACCTCCAAGTCCCCAATTTGAACAAAGGACATGCTGTAGCAATCAAATGTCATTACCAGCTAATGAGTATCCAGTGGCCTATGTAAGAGCAGTCAATGGCCTCTTCCCAGTCCTTATTGGATGTAGGAACCGCCAGAACAGCCCCAGCCGCTGCAGTGGCACTAATGAATGCTTCTGAGGCTGCTGTTTGCAGATGTCAAGGATGGAAGGCTAATTTAAATCAATCAGCCTCAAAAGCCTTTGTAATGCATTTAGTGCCCTGGTACCTGGGGACCTGGGTCCCCCCCGTGGGGATCCCTGGGTTTCCAGAGTGAGGAGCAAAGTGCAAGGCCCAAATCGAGCATCCGTCTGAACAGCACTGTAATTCCCGGTCTTTGTTTTATTCCTTTGATGTGAGCTGGTTTCTTTGTCTGCTTAAAAACTTTCCTGAATAGGGGTGTTCTTCTGGCTCAGTAACTGCACAGACTGAACTCCTGAGCCAGGGTGCAAATACTCGTTATTTGGGTAACTCTTTAGGCTTAGTCAGACCTGAGCAAAAGGCCGGGCTGTCCTTCAAACTGAAAATGCAGCCTGGGGGCTATTTCTCCAGGTGGGTGAATCTTCCTTTGGCACATCAGATCCGGGGGGCTGAGGGCTGAGCCGGGCACCGAGGGGTTCCCCTCCAGACCGTCCCCAGCAGCGCTGGGTGATGGAGAGGTCCGTGCCTGGCCGAGGTCACGCTGGGGCCGTTCCCACACAGCCCCCGTCTTCTGAAGCCCAGTCCTTCCGGCTGCTTTCCAGGTCGCGGGGCTTTCCTGAAGGTCCCAAGCCCCAGGAGGTGATGCTGAACGTGCGGTTGTTCCCGTACTGCTTCACAATTCTGATTTTTATTCCAGACGTCTGACCCCCCCGCGGAGGGGTGCTGGTCGTTGGCTGGGGCACAGCAATGAAAACCAAAGTCTGAGCAGGTCCCTGGCTAAAATATTAAATAATTCAGATCCGGCATCGTGGCCTCTTGTCGCCAATGGCCAGTCTTTGCTTTCCTCTCCTTATTTACGCGGCTGCCGAGGCCGAACAATGCGGTGTGTGCAGGGGGCAGTTGAGAGCAGCGCTGGGGATCGCCCCGACGCAGGGGCACCCCACGGCTCCCCTGGGGGGTGTTTGCAACCCAACCGCGTTTTCCTGATTCTCTCCCCTCCCAGAAACCACGGAGCAGTCGCATCCAGATGGGTGTATTTATGCACAGTGTCTTGCTGCAGATTTAAAGCAGAAGGGCTGGTGCCGGGGAACACTGGGGTGACCCCCGGCACGGCGGGTGTCTCGTGGTGCAGCCCCGAGTAATGATGCTGTAATCTGGGGGGAAGGCTCCCCACGGGGCAGCACAGCGGGGGGTGGGGGGCAGAAGGGGAGAGCAGAAGGAGTTAATGGAGGCAGACACAAAGAAAAGCTGGTGCAGGAGAAAGACAAAGCAGGGAACTGAGCCTTCCACCTGCTTTAAGAGGTCTCGCGGTAAGGACCTGTGTCTATTTTAGGCTTTATTAGGAATGATAAATACCTGCCCATTCTCCCTGGTTTCACTGATAACGAACAACAGTAGTAGCGTGTGAAGCCCCGTCAGGTCTGAATCCCCTCTCCATCAACCCAAACTGAGACAATCCCTGTCTGAACAAACACGCTGGGGTCTCTGAGGGGCACGGAACCCACAGACACCCCCCCCCCCACACACACATTCACCCAGGGAGTGTCAGGAGCCCCCACGCAGTCCCCACAAACACCAACATCTCCTGTCACAGCAACTTCGGTTCTCAGGGCTTTAAGACAACCAGCGCTCCCCGTCTCACATCCCTTCCCTCCGGCAGCACTGCCCTCGCGCAGTTTTTATCCTCGTGCCCAGCCCTCGGCTCCTCTCCCACGTTTGCCCCTCTCCCCCCTCGCCCACGGAGTTCTGGTGCTTTCAACTCCTTATCTGCCTCACCCAGGGGCTCCCCCCCCGCCTTCTGAGGACGCGGAGGGAAGAAAGGAGTCTGGGCGGCATCACATCAAACCTCCGCCGAACTGAGGGGAGGGAGATTGCAGGCATCGCTGGTGGAGAAAGGCAGGACGTTGGATTATGAGGCTTAACGCTCGCTACAGACAGACTGCGCAGCCCCGGGTTTATTTGATATTGTGTCTCCCTGAGAGACTCCCGCATCCGAGCCACCCTGGCAGAGCCGCTCCGTGGAAGTGCTGGGGAATGAGTGATGGGAGCCAGCGGAGCAGCGGCGCTCCGGAGGCGGGTGGGCAGCGCGGCGGGGGCGGGTGGGAGCGGGAGGCAGTGCCCTCTGCCGAGTGCCACCCCGACCCACCCGGCATCGCGCCCACCGCACGCCGGGCAGGGGGAAGCCGGGTTGCATTTGGGATTGCTCGTTCAGTGAAAGTGCTGATTTGTACCAAAGCAGCACGTCGTCTACCAGGACGAGAGAGACCCAACTTTGCCGTAGATTGAATTACGTTCGGTGTTGTTCTGTGCGTGACTGCCTGGTGAAGGCTTTACAGGAATCTTTCCGTAATATCCACCTCCATTTAGTTTCATCGGTAAAAACATCCAGAGATGGAGAAATTACGTTTGAGGCGGTGGCAGTGAATTTGCACCTGCAGGTGATAAAACCAAAAGGCAGGATGCAGCAGGAGCCGGCACATTTCATTTCCACGGCGTGTCCCCCCGGGGGCAGGGCAGGTGCCAGGCGGAGCATCCACATCCACCCGGGCACACAACATCCATCCGGGCACACAACGGCCACACGAGGCTCCTTCACCACTCAAATTCTGCATAAACCCGCTCAGCCCACGGGGGTGTCAATGTGCTGGGGGGACGTGCCCGCGCTGAGGAACCAGCCCAGCACTAAGTAGGTCTGTTGGGTTTGGCGTTACTCCTGCCCTCTCATGAATGGGGGTCTATTTTTTTCTGGTTTGTGGTTTGATCTTAATTTCCTGTATGAAGATCTCAAGAGGATGCCAAGATCAAATAATTAGACTATTCTGTGATAAAGAGGTAGCATTGTTATTCAAATGTATTCAGAATTAATTTACCACCAAACAATTTACACTGCCACCCTTATATCCCGCTGAAATTACTAGAATATGTTGTCTGACACACGAAGCATCTCACGACCCGAAATAACTTTATCAACCATTAAATGCTTGAGCAATGGGTGTGTGGCCACAGAAATACACAGGGAAATGCAAGAGAAGCCACAAAGGCAATAGCGTGATTTAGAAACAAGAAAAAGAAAATAAAACCAAAAAAATAGCACTTTCCTTGCAATAGTGAAAATGCAGAGGCAGACTCAGCGTGCGTGGCCCCGGGAGCTGGGGGGGCCGGATCCTCATCCCACACCCCGTGTACGGTGTCACCGGCGCCGCTGTAGATTCACGCCAGCGCTCGGGGCTCCCTCCAAGCTCAGGTGGGCAACCCTGGGCCCAGGACCCCAGCTCTGCTTTCTGCGTGCGTGTACTCCACCGCGGGGAGCAAATGGCAGGGATGTGGGAAGGTCCCCCCAGTTACATCCCCGGAGCTGCTCTCCGGTTCTGCGTCTCTGAAGCTCTTTGCTTCAGGGAGGGGGAAACATATTGATTTTGGTTCAATTTCTGCCCCGCCACGTCTCATCGCCTCGCCAGCCACGGGGAGAAATTTCTCAGATTTCTCATTGCTTCGCACCCGGAGACCCCCAGGCTTTGGGGGGGGCTCGGGCTGGCTCTGCTCTGACACCCCACCCTCACCGGCCGGTGGGCGCTGTGTGGTGCGCACTGCGTGGTGGGCACTTGGGGGTGAGAACCCCCCAGCCAGGGGTCACTGCATGCAGGTGGGCTCCGTCCCCTCTCCCTCCCCGCTGCCGCCCAGCACCACAGCCCCGGCCGGACCCTCCCCAAAGGACACCAGCCAAACCGGTCACCAAACCTGAACTGAACAGAACCCCCCCCTCGCCTTCCTGAGCATCCTCCCCAGCATCCACCCCCCTCTCCCCGCAGCCCCGCAGCTCCCAGCCCTGCGGGCACTGCCTGTCTCAGCCTGGAAAAGCCTGCTTTTGCCTTTATTTTTAAAAATAAGGCTTCGTTTGCAGAGTGTGGGAAGGTGATTTCAAAATAAAATTCCAGACAGGCATAATAAGCCTAAGAAAAGCCAATCACACAGAGGAGGGTAATTATCCACAGAATTTGTTTTCTACGTATTTATATAAAATAATCAATGATTTTTTTCCACACAGACTCCAGTCCAATTTGATTGTTTTCTCTGTGTTACTTGCAAATCATACAAACAATCGATGCCCTGACCCCTTCTCTACACAAACACAGCCTAGAAAGAGACTACAAGAAATAAAATCCGATAAATTCCTCCATGCAGGACTGTTTGTTTAAAAGCTTAGCTGGAGCCCGATCCCCTTCACAGCGACTTCACTGATGCAAGAGCGGGACTCTTAAACCTGCTTGAGGAATAATTATTGCCACAAATATCTGTGGGAATATAACCTTAGTGAAAATAAACCAGAACAAGAGCAAGAACCCGGAGGTGAAGGTGATTCCTTTTAAATTGCAGGAAGCAAAATGAAATCCCTCCCAGGCCCCGGCACTGCTCCTGCAGAGCACGGGTGAGCCGAGCGTGCACCCAGGGTCTGGGGGGGACCCATGGGCAGGGTGGGCTGGGGACCCTGCCTGTCACCACCTGCCCGCAGAGGGGTGGCAGGGGGTGGCAGGGGGTGGCAGACGCCACTTCTGCTGCTCTCCTCATGGGAGCAGGGGTGGCCAAGGGACGCGATGGCAGCGGGGCTGTGCAGATTTGGTGACACCTCCTCAGCAGCACTTGCATACAAACAAACCCACTAATCAACAAAATGCAAGTGCTAAAATTGGATTGACGGCTCCTGTGGTCTATTTTACAATTACTTATTAATCCCAAAGCGTTGGCATCCATCTGATCTGCACGTACATCCTTCTAACACACCAGCCATCAGCATAATGACTCTGAGCCATTTCTGCGGGCGCCTCAGCGGAGCACGGCGATGGCAACCGGGCGGCTCGGACACGCCAGTCCTTCGGCTCCACGTGCCAGACCCTCTCCAGCCAGTCACCCAGCGCTGCAGTGTCAGGGCCGGTGCCATCAGGCTCTACAAAATGGCATCAGGCTCTCCTCTGTCACTTTGAAGGGTGCTACTCCTGCCTCTTAATCTAAGAGCAAGGTTAGATAAATAGGCTATCTGCGATAGCTTAATCATCTTGCACTCGCTGCTTTTGCTATATGAGGGGCATGATACTGCAAATGCTCGGCTGCTCGGTGCAGCACTTCATCACAGGTATAATCTCTGGGATCTCACGGCAGTCGGGGCTGGCAGCATCGCACCCGGCTCCTCCGGCGGGGGGTAAACACGGAGCCACCCCGCTCCCACCCTCACCCTTATCTGTCTTTGTGCCAGAGTAACTCGGAGCCGAATCGAGCACCTTGAGCGTGCAGCAGGTCTAGACGGTGTTCTCTGATCCAGCATTTTCAAATATTTAACAGATTGCATAATAATCGAGCAGCTGTTGAATAAGCTTCAGATACAAACTCCGACTCCATAAAAAAAATCCAGCAATGAGGCAAAGATTTTCTTTGTGTGTGTATATATATAGATTATGTTTAGATGTGTAGATTAAATATTTATATTTTACTCGTGAGAGAAAGAGCGCTTTTGGCTTATCCTTCCCTTTCTTAGATCTCTCTCCCTGTATTTATTGTAATAGTCAGCTTCATAGGGAAACAAGAGAGCTTTGAAAAGTTACCTGGTTTCTCTCTGGTTTGATTTTCAGCTCTAAAACAATACTTATTTAAGTGTTCTCCACTTCTTGGCATAACCTAATAATTAAAAGAATTACTGGAAAGCCAGGGCAGCTTTGCACAAATTAATGCAGGGGTGAAAAGCTGCAATTTTCCAGTGGGCTGAAAAAGAGGTCAAAATTATGCCAGTTTTAGCTGAGAGCAAAGGTAAACAGAGCTCTCCCTGCAGCCCCGGCTACAGCCTTTCTCTGATCTTTAAGTTTCATATTTTACTGATCAAGGAAAAGGCTAAATGAGGTGCTGAACGTTTGGGTATTTCTCAGCAATTAAAGCAAGGCCACTCCTGCAGAAGGCACAGCGGCGCTGGCAGAGGCGGTGCACAGCGGTGCTCCTGCAGTGGGCAGCCCTGCCTGCTCTGCCCACCCTGCCTCCTCTGCCCACCCTGCCTCCTCTGCCTGCTCTGCCTTCTCTGCCTGCCCTGCCTCCTCTGCCCACCCTGCCTCCTCTGCCTGCTCTGCCTCCTCTGCCCACCCTGCCTCCTCTGCCTGCTCTGCCTTCTCTGCCTCCTCTGCCTGCCCTGCCTGCTCTGCCCGCTGTCTCGCTGTGTTGGCACCAGCCCAGCAGCAGTGTCCCCTTGCCCTGCTGGTGGGGCGGCCGCTGCGCGGAGCTGGGGAGCTGCAGGGACGGGCAGAGCAGCGGCAGGGCAGCGGCAGGTGATGCCGGTGAAGGGCAGCAGTTCCTGTGTTGAAAGCTCCTCTGTCCTTTTGTGTGATTGCTTTGAGCCCTGTCTAGAAAATCCATTTTCAGAACAACTGAGGCACCTGGGCTTGAGGGTAAACATCTCCACAGAGCCGCGGGGTCACTCCTGGGCCTGAGCGTCTCCCACGAGCCACGCTGGTATTCCCGGGGGTCTCGGCAGCCCCCACACGGAGGCCTTCGGCCCATTCCCCTGTGAGCGGCAGCTCCCGCAGCAGCAGCCCCCCCGCCCCGCGCCGCCCCCGGAGCGCAGCCTGGCAGCGCGCCCGCTCTGCCCACCGAGAACCAGGCCCGCTGCTGCCAAGCTGAAAGCAGGACGAGCTGCACGCCCATCGCCCCAGCTGCAACAGGGTCCCCCCGGCACGCGGCTTGCGGTCCCAACGGGGATCTGTACTCTGACACCCATTGGGAAGAGAAATGCTGCCACGGCACTGCGGCGCTCTCAGGGGGGACAGGCTGGTGACAGACGGGGGGGGCTCTGCCATGGCACGGTGGGACGCCGCCTCCCTGTTCGCACGGTGGGACTGGCAAAGCCCCATCAGCAGCACGGGGGGCTTTCGGGGGAGTGGGCTTCTGTCGCACAAAACACTTCCAGCTGCAGCAGAGCACACCAAGCAGCTTGGCTCCCGTAAAAGTTCAGCAGCCACCAGGGCCCAGGGCCCAGGCGCAGGTCCATTAACCTTTTCCACCAACGTCTCTGGCGCCACAACATGCACAGGGCCACTCTCAGAAGTGCAGGGCAGAGCAGATGTTCACCCTGCAGGGACCAAGCCCTTGTCCATGAGACGATCTGGGCCATGCAGTCGCTCAAAACCGCTCTGGAGGTGACAGTGTTTCACTTCAGAAAGCAGCTCTCCCTCAGGAGTAGCATCTTCCTCTTACTGGCTTTCACATGCAGTTGCACTGGGATAAATAAGACCCATTTTTTTCCACTATAAAATATTCACAAATCTATTCAGTTTTCACTAGTTTCTCTGGGTTAGAATCTGGCCCTGAAAACACAGGTGAACCTGTCCTTACTGGGCAGATAGCAAATCCCTGAGAATGTGTACTGATGGCAAAGTACATGGGATGTAACAGAAAACCAGTGCTGTTCTTTACATGACAGACGTAAAACACGTATCTCGCTTAATTAGAAAAAGAAAGATCATAGACTCTTTCCCAGGCTGTTATCTGTGCAATTACTTTATGTAACATTATTAAAAATTAATTTTCCCCAGAATCTCAGCAATTTAATGAAACATGTTTGGCCCTCAGCTGCGGCTGTGGCATAACAAACCCACTGGCATCCTCTGGGCAGCGGGGCTCGGTGCCGCAGGCCCCCCCAGGCTGCCTCTCCCTTGTGCTGAGCACCCCTGGCCCAGGGTCAAGGCACCTCTGCTCAGCACCCCTATTGCAGCAGGCTCAACACCTCTCCTCGCAGTGCCACAGCACCCCACCTTGCACTTGCACAGCACCTCTCCTCGCACCAGGCACTGCAGCCCCCCTCTCCGGGGGCAGAGCATCCCCTTCTCCAGGGGCTCGGCAGCCCTCCTTGCACCGGGCACCGCAGTCCTCCTTGTAGCAATCACAGCATCCCCCTCTCTGGGGACACAGCATCCCTCCTTTCCGGGGGCACAGCATCTCCCCTCTCCGGGGGCACAGCATCCCTCCTTTCCGGAGGCACAGCATCTCCCCTCTCCGGGGGCACAGCATCTCCCCTCTCCGGGGGCACAGCATCCCTCCTTTCCGGGGGCACAGCATCTCCCCTCTCCGGGGGCTCAGCATCTCCCCTCTCCGGGGGCTCAGCATCTCCCCTCTCCGGGGGCACAGCGTCCCTCCTCTCTGGGGGCACAGCGTCCCTCCTCTCTGGGGACTCAGCATCTCCCCTCTCCTCTTTGCACCGTGCCCAGCACCCCCGTTGCACCGTGCCCGGGCGCGCTACCCCCTTGGCAGCAGCACGGTCCCGCTCCGTGCCGGGACACGGCCCCGCACCGCTCCGCGCCCGCCGGCAGCGTCCTTCCCCGCACCGGGCAGCGCATCCCCCGCCCCGGCACCGCGCCCTGAACTTCGCCCCGCCGCCGCCGGCCCGTCCCCGCGGCGAGAGGCGGCCTTACCGATCCGGATGACATGCGGCATCCCGTGCGAGCACTGGCCCCAGAAGCCGCCGACCAGGAGCGCTGCCCAGTATTCCCAGAGCACGCCGCGGAGAGCCGGCCAGAGATGGGGCATCGTTGGGGAGGGCGCGGGCCGGCGCGGCCCTACGGCCCCAGGGGCAGCGGGGGAGCGGGCGGCTGCTGCCCGGGGCTCAGGCGGAGCGGCCGCTCGGCGCCGAGGCCGGACGGCTCATGGCACATCTTAGTGCGGCCGCGCCGGCCCGTCCCGCGGCAGCCGAGCCGTGATGCTCCGCTCCCTACCCAGCTGCTCCGCTCCGTGCCGGGCCGTGCGGTGCCGGTGCCGGTGCCGGGCCGTGCGGTGCCGGTGCCGGTCGAGCGGCACCTGCGGAGCCGGGGCTGCCGGTGCGCCCGCAGGAGCGGCTCTGTCCCCTCCTACCACTGATGCGCGCGGCTCGCGCAAAGCCCCGGAGTGGAGCGTGCACACCCTCACACACACACACACACACACTGACACACACCCCCCGACACACTGACACGCACACCCCGACACACACCGGCCCCGCACGCCGCCGCCCGCCCGCTCCCCCGGGGCGAGGGCAGGGCCGGCGCGGCGGGTCCCGCCGGGCGGGCAGCGCCGGGGCGGGAGGCGGCCGGGGACCCTCGGCGGGGACCGCGGGGCGGGGGGCGGCGGCGCCGGGGGGGTACCGGGGGTGCTGGGGGCCCGGCGTCCCTCTGCCCCCGACGGCGCCCCGTCCCGCAGATCCCGGTGTGCCCGGTGTGCTCCGCGCTCCCGCGGGTCCCGGGAGACCCCGCTGTCCCCTGTGTCCCCGGGGGTCCCCCCGTCCCCTGTGTCCCCTGTGTCCCCGACAGCCCCGCCGCCGGGCGCGGGGCGCGGCGGGGCGGCATCGCTCGGGCAGGGCCCCGGCCGGTTCCGGGGCGGCGGGCGGTACCGGGGGCCGCGGCGGCGGGACCCGCGGGCGGGCGCCCAGCCCGGGCTCGGCAGCCGGGAGTTTAATGACCTCGGTGACAGAGACAAAGGGCTGCACATGCAGCAGATAAGTAGGCTGCTTTGTCAACTTGCTGGGCTAGGCTAGGGCGAATTTATTTTTTCTCATTTAAATAATTTGATCTATTCCATCATTTCCAATCGCTCCCATTTGCCAGCTGTCTGCTAACTACATCGCCTGGAACATCTGAAGAGCACATCTTTAATTTTCTTACAAACATACTAATACTCCGTATCTGTTCATCTTTTTAATTGTCCTTGTCGCCGCTCGCCCCAGCAGCCGGCTCGGCGAGCTCAGGGCTGGGAGAAAAGCCCATCCCCGTCCCGGACCAGCCTCCGTCAGCCCGAGTGCAAGAACCGGAGGAGGGGACATCCGCAAACCGCTATCGGTCTGAAACTCAAAGGAAAGTCCCCGGGTGCGGCGTGCGGCGGCAGACAGCGAGCGCAACGCCCGCTGCAGGGAGGCAGAGCCGGCGGGGGGAATCCCCTGCGCGCCCATCGCGGCGGTGTCTGGGCTCCGGCTGTTTCTGTACAGCGGGAGCAGCGGGGGATTGGCCGGGGTGTCTGATAGCTGTCATCATCACGGAATCCTGAGGAAAAGCTGGAAGCGCCTGTGGGGGATCTGCACGCCCACGGCAGGACCAGCCCCTCCTGGAGATGCTGGTGTAGCTCTTCCTGCAGCCTCCCCGGGCAGGCGGTGCCAGGGTTTATCTCGTGCTTCATTTGGGGCGGTGGGAAGGTGCCCCTGAGCCTGGCCTGGGCTCCCAGCACGGTGTCACGGTGGAGGAGACGGTTTGCCTACTCCTGCCGAAGAGTCAGGCCGGGGAGGCAAAGGCTCCACTGGGCATCTCCACAGCGCTGCGCGGGAGCCGGGGCTCTGAGATGTGGTGTTGGTGTTACTGGGGGCAGGCTGAGGCTCAAACTTCCAGCAGGAAATCTGTCAGTGTCAAAGAGTTACAGAAAAGGGTCTCTCATATTAAGGATATTTTTATCCCTCGTGGCACCATAAAGCACAAGATTTAGCAAAAGGGCATGGAAGAAATTTTCTTTACTTATTGCTTAAGTGTCGGACAGCTGTTTCTGTGAACTTGCTACAAAATTAAATGTCACAACCTGGCGAATCTTTGCACCAGGAGATAGCAAAAAGCCCCACAAGTCTGGTGGGGGGGAGAGGATAGAGGAGGGCTTGCTGTTCTTTGCAGACTCTAGCACGTAGAGAAGAGGGTTTGATTTTCAGTAACTCAGGACAAGAGCTTCAGATTTTGTGGGCTGTTTAAAGTCGAATGTAGCCAGGATGATCTATTCTGTTAGTTCATTAGTGTCAAGATGCTGCTGCTTGCCTTTTTGCTGGCACCAGGCACTGATAAGGCTCTAACCTTTGCTGCAGCCTCTGGATCCTGCTGCAGTACCAGCACAAATACTTTATTTCTTATTATCTTACTTGATTAGTATCTGATGGGTGTATGGAGGTCATGAATAGCCCTCCTCAGGTATGTAGGTCAGAGAAGGAAGTCTGTGCTGCTCAGAAAGGCAGGACAGGAGCAGTTATCAGGAGTCAGACAGCAAAGCAAACCGGGGGTGCCTGGGCACTGGGCAGAGGTGTGCCCCGTGGCTGCGGGTGCGTGTGGCCTTTCCTCCCCGAAGCAATCCGAGGGGCGTGCAGCAGACCATGGCTGTGCTTCCCTCCCTTCCTCTTCCTGAGCTCCCACACTGTCCCTCGCCCCGTCCCTCGCCTGTGGCTTAGTGGGACCCCTCTCTCCTGGCACCATCCAAGGGCATCTCAGGGCCGCTCTGTGTCATGATTAAAAGGAAGATATTTTTGAAGCTACTCTTAGATGTTGCACCGTAGTTGCCTTAATTTTTTTTATTTTCCCCCACAAAGACTATTTGACTTCATCTGTTACCTGTGGGTGCTGCACCAGGGTCCACACCTGCCAGCAATGACCCTGGTCGATGAGGCCAAGCTCTCCATCAGCTGTGGTAGAGCTCAGTCGTTAGTGTGTAATTACAGCAAGGACAAAATGGCTGGAAAAAACAGAATGCATCTGCAAAGGGGAACAGCACCTCGTGGGACCAAAGCTCTGTCTCAGCACTGCTATGTGGGTAAGTGTTGCCCAGTCCGGGGGGGGGGGACAGGACACTGGCCTGAACCCCATGGGCACCATCTGCAACTGGCGTTTCCTTGGGAGGGGGATTCATACTGGGGAAGTTAGGGACGTGTTCAGGAGTCTGTGGTTGTTGAAGGACAATCAAAGGTAGCAGGAGGGCTTTGGTGATTTGTTGCAGTGATGCTAAAAATATAAGATATTTGCCCAGTTCCCCACCACTGTGAAAATAGCTTTAATGTGGTAATTCATCATTTCATAGTATATCAATTAGTGCAAATCCTCTGCTGTATTTATAACTTATGAACATAGTGTTCTCTTTAGAAGAAGTCATTTGGTTATTCCTAGTTTGTTAGGAGGATATTTGGATGTGTTAGATGCTCAAGCTGCCTTGTCTACAGTGAATGGATGTGGTGTTCAGGGCTCTGTCTGTTGCACAGGTAACACTCTGATAGTTGTGTATCTTTTACAGTTGTTTATATACATAAAAATCTCAGTTCTCTCACCTCCAAATAAAGCTGTATGTTTATGGATGTTCTAAAGACTATGAATATAAGGCTTGTTATTTTCGAGTATGAAAAGGAACTGCTTGCAAAAGTGGAAAAAATGTTGAAATTATTAACATCTAGGGGAAAATGCTGATTGACAAAGGACCTTTTCAAATAAGATTCATGCTTCAGAGCAGCAGCAGAAGTATGAGCCTTGCAGAGAGACGTAAGCATTACTATAGCTATGGCATTTTTCCATGCTAATGAAGAAAAAGAGGCTTCTCTTTATTTTTTTTAATGGTATCTAAACTGGTTCATTTGAATTAGCTACATCCACATGCATTTTGTTTAGATTTATATGCATCAGGTGTAATATAACGACAATCAATGTGAGTTATGGGGCCCAGCGCTCACATTACCGAGATTCATGTGCTGAAGTTGTCTCCTAAAATACCAGGGAGTAAATACAGCGGGGCTGGCAAATGCAGATTTCTGGGACTTGAGTGCCCTCTACTGAAACACTCCCGGGTAGCCCTTGGCTCTGACGCCTGGTGCTTGATTGATGGACTGCTAAATTAAATGTAAGCCTGTAGTTCACAGGTTCCCCCATAATGGAGAATCCCTCCTTCTGTCCCTCTCCGTCTGATCCTGCGCTCGCTGCTTCTCCCGTCTCTTCTTGTAACGCTCCAGTTTTCCTTCCGACTCCTCCCGCAGCTCCTCACGTGCCACAGCACCCTTTCTGGTTTTAAATGGCAAGTTTAGATACAGTAAGGATTCCTTCAGAACTAATCATCTGGGGAGCAGTAATTGCACTGACGAGGGCCGTGCTGGGCTGGGGAGCAGCCGGCTCTGCCCCGGAGAGCTTGGGGCTCTGCAGGGCTTTGTCCCTCTGGAAGGCGTTGGGTCCCAGTGAGGTGACGGTGCCCCCCACGCTCCAGGAGCTCCCGCAAAAGCAAACAGCGAGAAACCACATCTGCCCCCACAAACTGACTGTAATTTAGTGTTAGATTTTACTTGTTGTGAGGGGGGAAAGAGGAAAAAATTTCCACTTCCTACTCGGCATTTCGTCATGGATGGGAAGGTTGTTGTGTTTCCCCGCGCCTCGCCTGCAGCCCGGGCTGGGGTTTCTCTGCGGCCGCAGAGCGATGCCCCGCTCCCGGGGGGGATGGAGGCACCGGAGGGTCTGCCGTCCCCACCGCAGGGCAGGGGCTGGGGACGGTGCCAAGAAACCTCTGACACGTTGTACCACATCGTGCCCGACAGATGACTTCAGTGTCTGGAGATCTCCCACTTCTTGGCTTGTCGTGGGGTTTATCCTCCCTGGGTGGTGGGGGCAGCGTGGGGGTTGGTGCTCTCTGCTCCGAAACCCTCGCTCGGCCGGGAAAGGGGCTTTTTCTGCGATCTGTGTTACAGAGTAAAGCTCCTGCAAGAATTGTTGCTGCACTACACTGCATATATTTGTGTTGGAACATACTGTGGTGTAATAGCTGGTTTGAAATGTATCCAGTTCTGCTGAATATATTACTGTGGAAGTCAGGAAACCGCACTGGGAGAGCGCGAGCTCCTGTCAAACCGGGGAGCAGAAGCGCTCTGCAGAAGCTGTGAAATCGAGAAGGGAGTTGGGACCAACTGCTGCTCTCCCCGTCTTGTGCAGGGGTGTTTGCGGGGGGGTTGGTGCTGCAGGAAAACTCCCATCAGAGCCCTGTATGGGGCCCGAGCGCTGGGAGGCTGTGGGAGAAGCTTCAGCCATGCCGATGCCAGGAGGGCTGCATCCATGGCCAGCTCTCACGTCGAACCCCGGGAAGCAGGACCCTCACTGGGCACCTCCCCGGCAGGGACTCCTTTGATCGGCCACCTCTTTTGAAGAGATCTTGGGTTTGAGGCTGGAGATGGGCTGCTACTTACCCAGGGAGCCCAGGCTGGGTGCTTCCCAGCAGCCGAATCGGGAGCCCGTGAAGAGCTGCCTGGCCTTTGGGATGTGCCGCAGCGGTGGTGAGCGGGGACCGAGCTGTCCTGGTGCCCGGAGGGTGAGGGTGTCCCGCTGGGCGTGGGGAGCGGAGCCACGCGTGGTCCCTGCTGCTCGTCAGCCTTGCACAGCATCAGGCTAATTGTACGATTGTAGTGTGTCTTAGAGGCTGAAAAGGGCAACAGGGAACAAATGAATAAGTAAGACCAGTTTAAATTATTGTCTTTATCACAGCACGTGCTCCTCCCCTGACAGGAGAGAAGCTGTTTTGGCCAGTCGGCTCCATCAAGTGCTCCCTTTTCTGTGCTGCAATATAATCTTTTGAACTAGGCTGGGTGGAAATACATATTCGTGTCAGACAGCCTTTGCATGTATTTTTTCATCCTCTTTCTGCAGAGGTAGGAAATCATCATTTTTTTTTTTTCTTTAAAAAAAATAAAAAGCCCTCTATCTTTAGGATTGGTGGGAGAAGCCATTTGCAACTGATGGGTGTAAATTATGCCTGCTTAGTCAGACAAGAAAATTAGAGACTGCAGAATTAGACTCTGCTTGCAATTATCTTTACATGGAACCAGTTTACGAAAAAATTTGGTATGTTCCTTGGCTTTCTGATAAATTCTTATGCGATTTATTTTCGACCTGTCAGCTTCCAAGTGTGGTCCATTGTATGAGACCCAGGAAGGGTACTTCCTTTTTTCTCCTGTACTGATGTACCAACTGGCTGAGCAGAAGGTTGGTCACCTGCCAGCCTGTGAGTGCACAGGGCACTTTACTACCCACATGTCTAATTACCCATGCAAAGATTTGGAATGAGTTGTTAATACCTTTTTTTTTCCTCTACACATGCAAAGGGTAAGAAAAGAGCACGTTATTTCAAATGCCTGTTAAAATCGGACTTCAGTGGAATTATGCTGGGAATTAATTTGGCCAGCTGCAGCCCGTCTTTTTTCCCAGTCTCTCTGCAAACTCAGGCCTGTTTCCAATTCACAGCAAATCTCTCGGTTGTTCCAGCACATTCAGAAAAAGTTTAGATGTTGGGCTGGATCTGGCTGTGCCTATTCCGAACAAAATAAGGCAGGATGAGGCATCGCTTGTCAATGGAAGATCCGATGTGCTGGGGAGAAGGAGGTTTCTGCCTCAGGAAGGGCGTTGGATGTCCAGGAGAAAAGGGCTTTCCCTTAGCAGCGGGCACCGGCCACGGGGAGGGTGCTGTGAAAGGCCGGGGTGTGTTAAATGTGTGGAGGCAAAAAGGATGTGCCTGTGGGGGGGAAAAACATCCTGGCCCTGAGCTCCTGTGGATCCCACCTTTGGGAAAGGGTGTATGAGAGCGGAGAGGAGGGGGTGGGAGGAGGAGGAGGAGGTGCCCCATCATGCTCTGAGGAGACTTGGGGGGCTGGGATGGTCCTTGTGTTTATCTGCCATCTGTATGTCTGAGCTCTGCGTTGTTACTTGGGGACACCCCCAAAACACTTCTGTCCAACACATTGTATGTTGATTCCATTGTGACATTGGCAAAACACACTTTTCCCGCTGTCCTGACTGGATAATGAATTAGTAATTCATGACCCTCTCAGGGCTGGGGGTGGGAAGCAGCTGAGAAACCGCTCAAATATTCCTGCTCGGTTTTTCAAAGCTTCTGCGTGTGACCAGACTGTTCCGTTGCAAACCAGGCTGCCCGTCCCCCAGCGGGACGGGACGGATGCTGGCAGTCGGAGAGGGGAACCCTCTCCATCGGTGGCCACTGACAGCCCTCACCTCTGAAGATGGCTCTGAGGTGCGAGGTCCTGCCTCCAGCAGCGTGTCCAGTGGCCTTGGTTTGAGCTGATGGGAGGCTCCTTTTAAAACCAGTGCTACACCAGGCCATTGTGGCAGTTAAACACTTGTTGTTCGTGGCTGTCGGTGCCTGGGCACAAGGTTAATTTTGGCGCTTTTCAGCTTAGCAAGCAACGAACAGCTTCATGGTTTATCCTTTGGAAGGGGATTGTGCAGCGCGTTGTATTTATGGATTGAAAGGGGCGTGTGGGAGGGTTCCTGTGTCCTATTCACAGGGAGAGAGAAATGCTGCTTTATATTATCTCTTTTTAAATCTGATGTTTATTTGGTATTTTAAAGGTGTTAAGAAAACAGAGAAAATGAATTCCAAAAGATAGAAAACAAATTAGACTTTGAAATGTAATTTGCAAGACGCTCTCTGGTTTTCCCAATTCTTCCAAGCTGCCCCAGTGACTGGGGCACCCCCACTCCCGGGATGGCTGTGCCGGTGCCTGCCTGATGCTGAGGGGACACACCACTTCTCCCAGCAGTGGCCAGTGGTTGCTCCCACCGAGCGACTCCAGCAACTGCTGACCTCACTGCAGAGAAGTTGAAAGCAGATGTGTCTCGGGTTGTGCTGAGTTTGCCCTTTTTTGTAAAGCATTTTCAGAGCCTTCCTTTGGCCGCGCAGCAGACGCAGGGCTCAAAATTCACCCCGGGTTTCCAGATAACTCAGTTGTGCTCATGGGAGAGAGGTTGGGAGAGCTGGAGGGGTGGGAAAGGTATGGCTGGGAACAAGAACAGTGAGAGACCCGAAACCGGGTGGTCTCCAGCTGGAGAGGGCGGCTCTGCCCTTCGGTCCTTCAGCACAGACCATCACAAGGCACGTGAGAGTTAGACTAGATACAAGGAAGAAATGTTTTATGCTGAGATGGTGAGACCCTGGCCCAGGTTGCCCAGAGAAGCTGTGGCTGCCCCATCCCTGGAGGGGTTCAAGGCCAGGCTGGAGGTGGCTTGGAGCAACCTGGTCTGGTGGGAGGTGTCCCTGCCCAGGGCAGGGGACTAGATGGCCTTTAACAGTCCCTTCCAACCCAAACAATTCTATGATTCTATGACTCTCTGAATTCATTAATGTTTTATCTCCAAGTCTTTCTTGCACCTGGAAAGAATATAAAATTCATCTCTTAATTACTGGTAATTCTCAGATGCGTCCCGTTCGGCACAGCAGAGAGGGACCAGCCTGTGGCATCTTGTGGGCAACCACTTGCTGGGTTGGTTTCTCCCCCCAGTTCAGCCAAAAGGGCTCCCAAGTGCAGGTGGAGGAAGGAAGTTATCACGTCCCCCACCCCCCCACACACCCGTGAATTTTTGGTTGATTTCTCACTGGGGACACCCGGTCCCTGGCTCTGATGCCCAGCGGTGGCTCAGGAGGTGCCTCAGACAGGATTTAGTTATTTCCTTCTTGTGGCTCTAAACTTGAATCTGAAATACCCTGTTTAAATTTCACCGCTGCTATTTCTGTGTATCTTTTCTCTTTGGTGATGAGACAGAATAATAATATTTTTAAGCAGGTCTTAGTACCAGTAAAACAGAGCTGATGCGGCTTTGTTTTAGACAGTGTATGCAAAATCTTCCCTAGATTGTATCTGTGCTCTGCCCAGCCTTCCACTTTGGGGTGGGAACATGACTTGCATATTGAAACCTGATATAAAAACCCAAGGAAAAACGAGCTTCTCTTTATAGTTTATTTCCATAATTTTCTATGGGAAGCTTTTGCTTTTTTCAAAGGTAAAGGGAAAAAAAAAAACCAGAACAGTGTCCAGTAAACACTGGATATTCAAAGTGTTTGTATACAGAGAACTATTTTGTGTTGGCTTTTTTTAAATATGAAAGCAAAAAGTGAATAATTTTGTGTAACTATTTTTGGTTTATGAGCATTCACTGGGGGAAGGGAGAGCAAGGTCTTGCTTTCTGTAAAATTATTTGGTCAAAATCCTACTTTTTTTTTTTTTTTTAAATCCCCAAGGCACTTCAGTACATCTGAGACTCTGGCCACGGTGACGCCTGCGTTGTCCCAGGACATGGGGAGGCTGGTGCCGTGACGCTGGCCTGTGTGACCGCTTTTAATAAATGAAGGCTAAAAATCAATCAGTTGGTGCTTGTCTGCACGTTACCTTAGGGACAGGGAGGTCACAGAATCATAGATGTTAGGGAACAGGGAAGTTGGGTGCCCTTATGTTATGATTGGAAGCGAATATATATCTTTCCCAGAAAGCAATGACAATTCTCCTCCAATACTTTCACGTATTTCAGTGCAATGAAGAGGGCAAGAGTGGAACGTGGCGGCTCTGCCCCCGAGCACCCACATCCTTCTCGGATGCTTGCTGCGGGAGGATGCAATTACATACCATCGTGTTAACAGTTTAAAGATCAAGTAAGGAGTGGTTTGACTAGAGATTAAATATAAAGATACCCATTTATGAATTAGGAAAAAAAAGAAGAAAAAAGCCCTCCAAGTAGATTAAAGTCTTGCAGAACTGACTAATAAATCAGCTGCTGGCAAAGCGTGGCAGCCTGGTCTGCCGCTCTGAAGTGGCGACGGCCAATTTTAATAACGCTTTACAATTTGGAGATACATGAGGAGCGAGCAGAGGGCAGCATACCCCCTGGCTTTGCGGTGGTGGTGGAAGGGACTGGGGAAGAAGCACACGCCGATGCTGGGATGGGGACCCCAGGGACCCCTGCCCTGCTAGTGGGAGATGGGCAAGGGGAGCGCCCTGTTAGATAGGTACTGAGTCTGGGCTGGGACCTGCCGGGTGAAGGAGGGAAATGCTGTGGGCATCTGGGATTGCAGGGAAAAGCTTGGAGCTTTGCTGGTGTGCGGTGGCTCATTGTCTGTATGGCAGTGACGAGCAGCAAAGCTGTGGCACCGTCACAGACCAGTGCTCGAGCCGCCTGCGCACTGCCGCAGGAGCTTAGAGCCTCGCACAAGGGAATAAGGTGGTGGTTTTAATTTTTCTTTATAACTTCTGTTCGTTAGCTCAGACTGAGGACTTTTCTGAGGTACAGTCTGCCTTTTAGTGCTGGGCTTTCAAGACAGGGATGAAGGGACATTCCTCTCTCAAGGCGGTGACAGGTCAGCTGTGGTCTGCGATGGGGATGAGTTTGGGAAGCAAATGCTCCTGAGTTTCTTGGGAAAACTCACCCTTTACTGCAACCAGTAATGGAAATATTTTAGGAATTGTGCTCTTCTGGAAAAAGCCACAATGCACCTCAATGCATTTACTGCAATTGAGTAGGTAGCTGAAGGTAACTAATAAGCCATGAAAGCCTTCGGGAGGGATTCCTTGAAGAGAGAAGATGCTGGGAAGCTCTGTTGCTTCTGGGGCTGAAGCTTCTTGTATGAGTTCAGTGAAGGGTCTGTAGATGCTGCCTTGACTTGCTCCTTAACTCGCATCAAAGCAAAACCCACCGCTCTATCATTTTCATAGCAAAAGAAAACTGCCGCGTTATGGCTGTAGCAGAGGATTGTGATCTGTCCTTCAAGCACAGGAGAACAGCAGGAGCACATTTTTTTTTTTCTGAAAGAAAAGGCTTTGGTGAATTTGGCTTATGTTGACATGCCGTGGCACTGCAGCTCGGAGGTGCCTAATGGAATAGCTGGAGCTTTGATCTGGTCCTTCCTGGGCAATGAACTGTATGTATGTCAGGGAGTCCTTGCAAACTCACAGCAGGAATGGGTTCTGTGATTACTGAAACATCAAATCCTTGGGATTTTTACATGTTGGTCGCATTTCTCTGCGTTACCCTGGTGGGAAAATGGACCTTACAGAACTACATGCAGCTACCACTCGACAAGAGATGTCACTCGAGCAGCAACCTATTGCTTTTACTGGGGGTGCACTTCTAACAGCCGAGGCTCAGGGGTGGGAGACAGTGGGATTAATTGCTGGCTCAGGGAGTAAACAGCTCTAGGTGAAGTCAAGGGTGATCAACCTCAGCTAGACAGTCGTTTCCCAGGAGATGCTGTGTGCCGAGGGAACCTCTTGCAATAAATTGCTTTGGATGTTTGAGTACAGACCTTTTATAAACTCAAACGCTGCCCAGGACACTTGTGTCCTTGCACTGCCGCCGTGCCCTCAATCACTGCGAATTGTTCAAGGTCATAAGAAGAGCCTGTAGTAATCCAGAATTAAATCCAGTTTGTTCAACTGCCGTAGTTTTGTCTTAGCTTTGCACCCAGTTCTCGGAATGCTTTCTCCGCTCTGTCCTGCGGGGCGCTCCCGGGCCTGACGCTGCTCTGGTGCCTCGGAAGCATCTCGAGCAATAAGGAGACGCAAATGGGCTATTTCTGTAGTTGTGCTCTCAGAACCTGCTGAAAGACAAAGAGCGCGGCGCTGAGAGCCGCTGGCAAGCAATGCACTCAGGCCCCTATTAAAAACAGCAGAACAAGTTTAATCTCTGGATGGTGGGGAATTTTGCATTGTCAGCATTGTTTGATCCAAGTTTTAAAGGCAGAATTGAAATCATTCTTCACTGGGCTCAACACATTGATCTCTAGAAAAGAACACTTGTAAATAACCTCCTTGAGAACATGTCACCCTCTTTCTCCTCCAAACCATACTCCTTCCTGAAAAGGGCAATCCCCAAGGATGCTCCAAAAGCAAGAAGGGGAGAATAAGCAGAAATGGCTTCAGGGGATTTCTCTCTCTTGTTCTTCCTTCTCCAGCCCACCCCCGAGCACACATCACATGCTCCACATCACACACCATTAATGAGGAAAAATACTGACGCTTGCATTTCCCCTTTCCCAAAAAGGGTTGACTCACTTCCCTAAACGGGTCATCTTCTCTGACGTTTGAGAAGGTGCTGGGCGGGAGGGCTGCAGACCCATGGACGATGGACAGACAGACAGACAGGCTGCTCGGGGTGTGCCGAAGCCGATGCCTCGCCATGCAGCATCCCAGCTCTCACGATTTCCCATGTCCCACCTGGGACATGGGAAAGAGGTGTCTTTCATGCTTCCTGTAACTCAAAGTCATCTCCTTGTTCATGCTGTATTCACTGCTGATTTTATTCCTGGCCGTGCCGGGTGTTCCTGTGGACAGCCGTGAGGGCACTGTTCCTCCTCCCTTACCCACATCAAGGACTTTTCTTTTTTCCACCGTGTAAAACCGGAAGCGCGAGGCCCAGCCTCTGTGCCCCACCACCCACCACTTAAAGGGAAATGTTAATTAACCTCTACTTATCTGGCAGCAGTTGGGACTGCTGCCACCTCCTGTTCTCCAAATCTTTGTCCCTTTTTGTGCGCCCTGAGGAGCCACAGCCTCGCGGGTGGCACGTCCCTGCTCGTGCTGTGTGGGAACCGGAGGGACCTGTCACCCCCGGGGATGGATGCGGTGCCCGCGCACAGGGATCCGGGTGCGGGTTTACCTTCCCCTCCATGCTGATCAAACACTTCCCGTGGATGTCAACAAGGTCGCTTCAGCGCAGCCTTTGGGGGAGAACAAACGATCTTCTCTCAGGGTCGATAGGACCTTTTGGGAATATCTTGAATGGAGAGGAAAAGCAGCTAATGTTAGACTTGCTCTAAGCACAACGTTTCCCTGGCAGGGTTAGATAGATTTAGGGCATCCAACTGCCAAAGAATTATAAAGTGATTTATTTTATTTTTTTACCCTTCTTCACCAAATGAGACAATGATCACTCAGCATTTGTAAATTGCACTGAAAATGGCAAAGTTCGGGAGATTTAAAAATTGTTGGTTTTGAATTAGCCCAGGGTAGTTTGTTGAAATGGCTTGTGGGGGTGTGTGTCCTGCCTGTGCTGGTGCAGCTTCTGTTCGTGGCCGCAGGAGCTGCTGGCACTGACCTGACCTTGGTGGGATTTGATCTTGTGAGATGCTGAGTGCTTTGGATTTGATCTTCAAGTATCTTTTGACTTCAATAAGTCGATTCGTTACCTTCAGCTTAAGAATGTGTTTAAAAGATTTGCAGAATTGAACCCAGCCAGTGTGATATTCAAATTAGATATATTTCCATGGGTGTTTTTTTTCTTAGGTTTATTGGTTTGTAACAGGTTTGAAGGGATGCTGTGGGTGTTGCTGTGACCTGTGTCGGAGCAGAGACTGGGGGAGTCCACCCAGTGGCTCTGCGCTGATTAACAGTCTCTTTCTAAATACATACGCTTCCACTTGACTGTAATTTTCCTGTAAGGGAAAAAAATAAGTGTTAAGTAATGGAACAAATTCGCAGGAAAAGCATCTTTAACGGTGACAGGCATTTAATTCCTGCTCTGCTCTGGAGAAGGGGGAGGAGGTTTCCTCTCGCCCTTCTCATCTGATACAGACAAATGGCTCTGACCGGGGGGGAGCCGGGACTCTGCTCACTGAGGGTTTTCAGTGGTGACACGTAGCATTTGATTACATGTTGTTCCAAATTTAATATATTCCAGCTTTGCTATTGATCTGGAAGGATTGTCTGAGATGGATGGGGGGATGAAGGATGTTTGTACTAGGGAAAAACAAATTAATTTTTTTTTAAATAAAGCTGTGTCTGTATTTGACAATTAAAATGGGAACGGGCTTGCCCGTGTCTCCCCAGGCTGTGTTCTGGGCGCTGGTGGGTGCACTGACCCCCCCCCGGTGCTGCCTCACTGCTGAGGGAGCCCCAAATTCACAGTGTTGAGGGCAGTTTGGGTGCCCGTCCCAGGGCTGCCGGCCGTGGCCCCAGCAGGGTGGGAGGAAGCCCGACGTGCTTTGGCCAGTGCCCAGGGGCAGCAAATCTCTGGCCTCTCCTGGGAACCCTTTGGGAACCAGCAGAGAAGCGTGTGGCTGAGGATCCCAGCATCTAAAGATCAGGGTGAATAGATCCAGGAAAACGCAAGCAGGAGATGAAAGAGAAGAATGCATGATTTGGAAACAAAATGAAGTCATCTTTAATGAAGCACTTCAAAAATAGCTTTGTCACTTTTACCCACAAAGGAAGTTATTGTGGCAAAATTACATTATCATCTCATGCTGGTTTTAAAACCCAAGCTGAGCCTCCTGGGGAAAAGTGACTGTAAAAAGCTTTTTGTTTTTTCCTTGAAAAAAACCCAATGCTGTGAGGATGTGTGTTTTCAATCAATGGGGGCTCATAACTAATGGATCAGAAAAAAGTTTAGGAGCCAACAACAAACTGAAGGCATTAATAACTGTTGCTTTCAAGTCAATGGAATTGATCAGCAAATTCAGTTTATTTCTGAATGATCATTGTAGAAAAGCGGAAAGCAAACCGATATTTAAAGATGTACCTGCAAGCAATAATACATGATTGCGGGCCTTGCGAGCTGGGTAGCAGAAAAAGGGCTGGGTGACATAACGGATCATTCATAATTGTCAGCCAAATTGCATAGCTGGTATTGAGCTTTAAAAAATGAACCATAAGAAGCATTTCTTATTGATTTTTGTTTCGTTAGAAACAATATGAGGCTGCCTCAAAGAACTGGGAACAGGCTGCAATTGATTCTCTTTCCTTTTGAGAAAATTCCAGTAGAATTTGAGATTTGATTTTCATTTAGGATTTATTAATGCTTTTTCTTTCTCTTCCACTTCTCTGTTATTGTAGGAGAGGTTGGGAGTCATGGGAGCGGGAAAGTTAATGCCAAAGGGCACAAGCTCCACTGAAACTGGGTATTTCACAGATTCTCTAGAGAAAGGGGCGGGGGGAGAGGCGGGGAATAAATGCAGAGTCCAATATGAATTTTAGAGGCCAGAGACTACTGATTTTTGGCAGGTAGGCAGGGTGTGCTGCCACCAGCTTCCCAGTTCATCTCTGCTGCTCTGCCAAGCATTGAGGGTATCTCCAGTTCCTCCTCGCTGTCCCTCCTCTGCAGTGAAGATGCTGTGAGAAATTAAGCCCTCGGCTGCAGACAGCGCTCCCCAGCTCTGAAATGATCGTTAGGCTTTCACAGGAAAATGCCCTTATTTAAACCGTGTTGCTGTAGGTGTTGGCTTCAAGGGGGTTTGTTGGTCACCACAGACCGTGAACCAGAACACCAGGGGGGTTTCTCCTGGGAGGACTCGTGCTTTGCACAATCTCAGAGTGTTGGAGCTGGGGGTTTGTGTGTGTGATTGGCTTTCCCTCCCCAGAGCCAGATAACGATGTTACAGCTTCCATTTGTGTGACCCATTTCATATACTTTCTTCTAAACAGATCTATTTGCTCTTCCATCCCTCCATTGCTGGATAATAAATACACAGCCCCTCATCCATGAAGGTTACACAGCTATTCTTCCTCCTCCAGCCCACCGGCAAAGCCTGTAAGACCCGGTATTATTTAAGGTCCTTCTTACATGAGAAAGAGACGTAATCACCCTTCACAGGTGAAGTACTCTGAGGGGATTCATCTCACATTATTCTACATTAAACTGGTTTGCTTTAAACTCATAGAGCCTGCTGTTTGGGGAGGGCTGGGGACGAGGCAGGGCTGCTGCGCTTGGTGGTGGGGCACAGACCTCCCTGCAACAGGGACACTGACTCCCCGGATTGTGGAAGTGACTCCTCACCTCTGTCTGTACTGAGGAAATGGAAGAGAACTCTACAGAAATGAACAGTAATTTTCCAGAATTGATTTGACCAGTCACTTGTACAATCTCTTCCATGAGATCACACATGAGACAGCGCCTGGAGCGGAGGCTCACAAGGAGTCGAGGTGCAGGGGCTCTGCAGAGGCTTTGGTTCATGGGGACGCTCTGCTGAGTTAGTGAGTTCTAGCAGCTGCTGCCTCTAAATCTGGGCGATGTGGGCTGGAGAGGTGCTGGCAGCCTGAGCTGGCCCATGGGCCACCTGCGGTGGAGGGACCCGTGTGTCCCGTTGGTGCCAGCCGTGGGGCTGGGGCAGAGGCGAGTTCACCCCGGTCCTTCCTGGTCTCCTCTGGCCACCTCCAAACCCTCCATCGGGCTGGAGGGGGTGCTCAGCGGTGGTGCTGGAGGTGAACTACAATAAACCCAGCTCCAAAAATGTGAAACAAGTGCCAGTTATTTTAGACAAACTTTGAAAGTGTCTTTTTCTTTATGGAACACTTACCTGCTGCCAATAGAAATATGATGTGAAACCAGATATTTTTTTTTTTTCCCCTTTTGCTTTCCTGGCATCCCCTGCAGGGCGGTGTGTCCCTAGTTAAGGGGAGCTGATTGCATCTGCCATAGTGCTGGTTATCAAAGATTTGACCTTGGGGCCAGGATGGCCATTACCAGGTGCCATGTCCAGGGCTGCTCCTTGGGGGTCCGGCTGTGGGTATCAAATGCCAAGTAATAAGGGAAATCTAGAATAATATCCACATGCTTCTGTTTTCTCAAAATAACAGATGTGCTTCAGCGCAGCCCTCCAGAGGATCAGGCTTCTCTTAAAGCACTGATTTGTAAGGGTTTGTTATTCAGATCCTCCTGTTAACAGTAAAGATTCAAAACTGCAAAATAATCGCAGGATCAAAATTACTTACAAACACACCGAGGCCTGAAGCTGCTGCAAGTTGGTCAGATTTACATACATCGTATGGCTAAATAATTTGAGCTAAATAGATTAGCGTGTTATGCTCCTGATGAAATGATCCTTGAATATACCATGGCCTCGTGCCAGGGGTAAAAAACCTCGTTTGCAGCCAGTGACATTCAAGTGACAATGAAAGTGGAAAAACACCTGGAGGTGTTGCTTTTATAGACATTAAAAAAAAAATAAATAAATTCCAGATGTTAAAATATTACCATGAGCCACGGAAGGAAAAGCAGAGGAAGGTGCTTGTGGCTTTGATTTAGGTTCTGTCCCAGGAAGCGGGCAGAGGAGCCCCAGCAGCTTTTCCCGGTGTCGGCAGGCGGGTGGGCTCTGCCGGCACCGGCCCTGGGCAGGGACAGGGTCCCCCGGTGCTGAGCTCGCTCACCACCGTTTCTGCACACAAACCCAAATCCGCTCTTGGTCCCTGGGTGCCGAGATCAAATGTGAAGAGCTACTCATTTGCAGGCTTTAAGGTCAAGCATCTGCTTCTGTGCTTGACTCATATAAATGATGGTGCATGTGATTTGGGCCCGAAGCCTGCTCGTTTGTCACTTAAAAATACATAAATATCATTTTTGATTTTTCATGAATGTCGCTTCATTAGCAATGCCTGTCACAGATGTTGCAGTTAAATACCTCTATATACACAAAAAGCTGCTCCTGGCAGCTTTTACAGAGGGGACAGGGTTGAGAAAAGGAAACTTGTTCTTCAGGGTCCCTGTCGCGCTGCGGAGACGGGTGTGCGGGTGGGATTTACCCCAAAAGGCTGTTCCCAGTACAGCGTCTATAGGTGGTTGGAAGAAACTGTCTCTGTTTAATTTCATCTGAAGGAATTGCTCCTTCATGTTCCCCGGGGGGGGGGGGGGGCGGGGAGGACACCCAGCGGGTCAGTGTGTTCCCACCTGTGTGTGTGTCGGTGCTCCCCAGACGGGCAACAGGCAGCCTTGGCCTCAGTCCTTTTGGCGGAGACAAATGTACAGATTTAAATTGTCTTTCAATTGTGTGGTTCGGATAGGGGGGATGTGTCTTGCCCTCTGGGAGTGCAGGACACGATGGTGCTGGAGGGGGTCTGGCTGGGGGGGTCTGCACTTCTTTACCGGTTTATTTTACATGGAGGCTTTTGCTGAAATGTTCTCCTTTCAGCACCGTAACTTTACTACATTTTATAGGGAGCTCTTTTATGTGTCAATAAAAAAAAATACAAAAGCAGTGCAGGTGCTGCAGGAGGCTGTAGGCTGATGGAGAGTGTGGCTGTGGCTGCCGGAGCTCTGGGCAGAGCGGAGCTGGCTCGGTGACACCAGGCAGGGTCCCTTTGGCGCGGGGATGGCTCCTGACGCTGTCGGTACAGACAGGCACGGTCCTGCAGACCTCTCGGGGAGAAAAAAAATCTCCAGGTTTGGCAAGCGCTCATGCCATGTTTTGGGTTCGGGGAAGATGGTGTGTGGGTGGAGGGAGCCGGGGTCGGTGCTGCGGGACGGGCACAGCCCTGCTCGGATGTGGCAGAGCCATGGGGCTCCGCTCGCCGTCACAGGGCTCACGGTGAAGCATCGATGTTCCTGTGGGTACCACGGCACTGGCATCTCGACAGATGTGGAGATACGCATATAGCATCAGCGCAGAAATCTATTAGCATAAATTACTGATGAATTTGCCTGAAAAGCCAAGCCCCAGCTCCATGATTAAAAATAATAACAGAACTTCAAAGGGGCAATAGGCATGATTTATTTTTAAGATAATGTGGATAATTTCAAGTACCAAAGGATCTTGCTTATGTTGCTTTCCTTGATATTCTGCATAATCTGCTGTGTCCAGCTCAGATTAGATAAAAGCAAAAGCAGGATCATTTTTGCTTTCCATCATTAACCATTTTGCTTCTCTTTACCCAGAGACGAGGTCTTGGAGCTCCACATGCAGAATGTTCCTCTGGGCTCCAGGCTTTACTTCCACAGAAAACTTTTGGGTTTTTCTTGCTGTGTTGTGCTGCTCGTGCCTGGCTCTGGGAGCACCAGGGCTACGGCCTTTTGGGATGCCTGGGGGCTGGGTGGGAGCAGGATCCTGGAGGTGGCCAGCGGTGCCCAGGGTCCTGCTGCCCGTGCCAGCCCTGTCCCAGGCTCAGAGCTGCTGATCGAGGGTGGCCCAGCTTCATAGTTCTTGCTTGTTTTTAGCTGAGACTTTATTTCCTCACATGTGATGTAAATGAGCCTTCCACACACATCACCAGAGCTTATTTGCAGGATGCCAGGCATCTTTAAAAGCCCATTTGTTTCATCAAGCTGCTAATAGTTTGCAAATTGTTATTACTCAGGCTCAAAAAGGAGGAACCACTTCTGTAAAACTGATGTGATCTTGGTGTCACTTTTCCTGTTCTCCCATACTTAATTTATTTCTCTTACTAACATCATGGCAATCCTTCTTACTTCAGCAGCTCCTGTGAAGCGCTGGTGGGTGCCTTCCCACACCAGTAACCCCCTTGGGCTGTAGCGTAAGTGGCGGGAACTCCTCGATTCCTGGCAGAAGGTCTGGGGCAGCCATAATTTGTTGCCCAGTTTCTGCAGGATGGTCTCGGGTGACGATTATCTGGGCTATACTTGCACTCAAGTGTGATGCGACATATTTTTTTGACCCCATTCATATGGTGGAAATCTCGTCTGTGTAGGTGAGGGGTGGTGGGGCTGGGCAAGGGGGAGCTGCCTTTCCCTTGCCAGCGTACGAGTGCGACGGCAGCGGCTGGCAGAAGGAGCACAAAGTGTGGCTGTTAGTTTGGGCTTCTCCTAAAAAGAAATGGCTGATCCCTTCAGAGTTCAAAACTAAGGAAAACCAGCTCTTGGGGATGGTCGCACCTCAGCTAAGAGCATTCTCCTGCGTTGGGAACCCAGACTCCTCCCGAGGCTCCAGCGCAGCCGCGTCCTCCCCACTGGCTGCCTTTATGTTGTTGGTGGCGCGGAGGGAGGGTCGATGCTTTGGGTGTCAACGGGAAGACAATGTCTGCGTGTCACTGCCAGGCTATTGACAGCGGGGCTGCTTTTCTTGTATCATCTGCACTTCATTTGTGAAAAGTACTGTAATTATTCCCTGGTAGTCATTTCGGGAATGGTGCACAACTTGAAAAGAGATCAAAATGGGTACACCTGATTGCAAAGAAAACACTTTAAATATTGAACAATTTTTCTAAAGGTCTAAATTTTCTATTTGCTTCAGCACTTGTGCAGCCATTTCGTGCGAGCTTTAACAATGGACGTTTTGCATTGAGGACATTTATAGTAATAAAAATGAAGAAGGGTTCATTGCCCATACTCTTTCTTGCTATTTTACATCTCTCCTTCAACGTACTCCCAGGCAATTAAGAAAACCCTTAAATCTGTCTTTTTCCCCCCACAATCCATGCAGACTTTCCCAACCTAATTGTCAGTCTAGCTTTCATTAAGCCAACTGCAGACTTTTGATCTACTTCTCTGGAAGAGCTTTTGTGTTCAGCATTTGAACGAGCTAGTCCCCTGTTTACAAGATTTACATCAAAATAAGGTTTCTGGAAAAGAAAATGCAGCTTAGCAAAATAAAAAATTGTGCAAAGCCCCAAGAGAACTAATTCGTATATATTCCAGCAATAATAATAATAAAAAAACCCAGCATGAGCCAGCCTGGCTGAACCATGTGGAGAGAACCTGGGTCTCCATCACCCGGGAGCCTGGTCCCTTTTGCACCCGGCTGGGGCGCTGCCCCTCTGTGTCTTCCTTGGAGTAGCCTTGTGTGAAATGTTTTGGAAAGTTTGTCAACCTGAAACCAGCTACTTAGGCTTTGTGTTCAAATAACTCAAAGTACCAGGGTAACACGGAGAGGAGGACAGAGCTCGGTGCCTCAGCCCCGAGGGAAGGATGGTCCATGGGTTGGTGGCTCCGGGTGCTCTCCTGTGTGGAACAATGCTTTTGGCTCTGGGGGGAGGATGTGCTACCTGTTTTCTCCAGCTGCTCTCTCGTGTTATACTCATGCCCCGTCGCTCAGAGAAAAATCAATTTAGGAGCTGACAGAGGCTGAAGGAAACTTCAGCAGTTAATTAATAGCCCCACGTATTGTGCACTTGGCTCCAAGAGCAGACTCCCGTATCAGAGCTAATTGGGAAGTCAGTCTGGATCGTATCCCACAGAACACGTTCATGTTAATAAGTGATTTCTGTATTCAAGGATAGTTTTTATTCAATTTCCAGTACTTTATTTTGACTAGCGAGTCAAATATTCTTGAAGTATCAAAACAATCTTTGTAGCTGTGTAACAGGAGCGTAAGGATGTCATTAAAAATGAACCCAGCTTGATCTGGATGCTGGCAAAACAACTTCAAAAGTCTCCCAGTTATTCTGGGGAGAAGGAGCTGTGTTCTCTCAGGATGAAAGGATCCATTTGAGAGTAGTTTAAAGGCAGGATTGGTCCCAGGTGAGGGGAAGGCTGTGGGGGATCCTCACTGAAATGAATTGATAAAAATCCGACTGTGGGTTTTGGAGAGCCTGTAAGTAACTGCTGGGTGCAGTTGGTCCTGAACAGACCCCAGCGTTGTCCCCAGGGAGCAGAGAGCAGGAGCAGCAATATCCCATGCGATACTTCCCTAGTGCAGGGTCTGGACGGGGTGGTCCTCCCATGAAGAGGCACCCATTGGTGTTGGGCAGCTGCTGTAAAATCAAGGGATTTGAGTATGGAGTCTGAGTATGGAGATGGTTGCTGCTGGATGCTGTATGGCTCCGACTATGGCTTGGGGGGGAAAGAGGTGACATGAGTTGGGACAGGGCTGTGGGTGGTGTGTAACATTGCCAGCCCCGTTGGCCAGGGAATTCCTGAATGCCAGGCAGGTTAATTCACCACTGGAAAATAGTTAAGGAATTTGCACTTAAATTTCCTTGTTCCAAAAAGCTTGTCTAGCAACATCCCCATATCCTTATAGACGTCAGCAGGTACCAGCTGCAGACAAACATGTCTTTAATTTTAGTGTTAAGGCAGTAAAAGCAGGTCAGGATGAAGTGCTGTATAGGTTAATACTGCCTTCGTTTATGAAGCAGCGGAGCAAAACCCCAGAGGTCTGAAAAGTTGATGAGGAATCTTCATTTCCCAAAAAATATTTTTCCTACCACTGTAAAACCTGGTTTGCATCAATCATAGGCAGTTGTGCAGCTTCCCAGAAGGTCACCGTGCAATGAACATGCAACTGCACAAACTATTTCTGCATATTAAAAAAAATAAAGGAAAGAAAGGGAGATATTTTTCTCTTTGCATACAGTTTTTAAGAAGCATAGAGCAAAAAGCCATAAAGTTTCCTTTTATAGATGTAGAAGACAGCAGCAGAGCGTGCTAAAGTGAGCGCGGAAAACCCAAGGTGACATTTAATTTTAGCGATAATAAGCTATGGCAAAACTCTTCTTATTAAAGACCTGAGGCGAAAATGTTCGGCTGGTATATTCTGGAGCAGAGACGCTGTGAGGAGCAAAGGGAGACAGGGTGAGACACCTTGAGCAGGATTCAAAGCCAGGCATTAATTTTAGGGATGAAGAATTTGAGCACCTCTGCTAAGCAATAAATGAATAATGCCCGTTCCAGTGGGACGGAGCTGTTCTGCTTCCCGGGTTCACAAAGCAGAAATTCTCCCCTGGATGAGGCCAGGCTGAGCTGGGGCTGGGCTGCAGCCCTTGGAAGAACGTTCTCCAGCTCACGTACCCTGAGCATCCCTGCCCTTCCAGCACGCAGGAGCCATCGGAGGCGATTGGGAGGCACAGGGAGCTGTGGTCTCCAGGGACCAGTCTGGCCAAATTACCTTCCACGCTTCTGGGTACAGAATCTGCCACCTCTTGTCTGAAAACCTTCCAGCCTCCAGATTAGGGGAAGAGCTGAGTCAGAATTGGAGCTGACAGGTGGAAAGCACCAGGGGTGAGGTGTTTTCTGTAGCGGGTGACTGGCCAGTGGCTCCATACCCCACCTCAGCCTCGCTCTGCAGAAATGCCCGTGGGAGCCCCAACTGTAGAGTATGAAGAGGTGGAATTTGTTTGCTTTTGTAGGTTTAGGGGTGAAGCCCTGTAATTCTCCCCTTGTGCCCTGCCCCAGCACCCGGTGGTGCCACTGCTGGAGATGGGGGGCTGTCGATGGAGGGGGTGGCACGTAACACCCTCCCCTACTCCAGATAACACCCGTTCGCTCTGAGCACAGAGCCGGGGTCTGTCCCCCCTTGCTGCAGTCCCTTCGCTTGCCATGAATTCTGGTGACTAACGGTTTCAAAGGGAGGAGGGCTCTTCCGATAGGTCTCTTTGCAGATGTTTATTCCTGGTGGCAGCTATGTCTGCAGATAATTGCCCAACACTTATTTGGCAGCACTTTCTAGAAGAGAATTAATAAAACCTAATAAGGCACTTAGAGAGTCGTGCAGCTTCCCCGGCTGGCTGCACACCCTGGTGGGTAACGCTGCAGGACACTGAGTCTCTGCTCCTTAAAGCACTCCCGTGTCCCGGCAGCCGGGGCACAGCTACGAGAGTCTGAGTGATGGCACTCCTGGACCTGCGCGGGGCAGAGGAGGCCACAGCAGTGGTTTGATGGCAAGTTCAGGTGTATTTGTTAACACGGATACCTCCAATTACATGTAAAAGGGGTTTAAAAGGCTTGGTGTGGCTGCTGTGTGGAAAGACACTTGCAGTTTCTGCCGTCTCTCTGAGCACGTTCTCCTGTGAAATGATCCTGCCACGCTGCTGAAAGCTGTGCCAAGGCTTTGGCTCACGATTTCAAATCTGGTTCCTTTCTGCTTTGTCTCTGTGTGTTAGTGCTGTAGGAGCTCTCGGTGCCCTTCAGCAGAGGAAGGAAGACGTTGCTCTTGCCCATAATAAGTTACCTGCACAGTAATTGCATTTGCTAATGGGCGAGATGGGTGCCTGAATGCCCAGCAGCTGCTCCAGCCACTGCCTGCTGTGGCTTTCTCCCCGGACCTCTGTGCTGCCGCTTGCGGGGAGCAAGAAGGGCTGTGCGAGGCTGTCGGCCCCATCGGAGCAATCCTCACTTGGCTCCATGGCTGCAGAGAAACCGGTGACACACACCGGTACTTGTAGCAGAAGCCTGCAGCTGCCGGGTGTGATTCTCACACCGGTCTGGGCTAATGTGCTCCAGTGCCTGGGAGTGTGTTCCTGACCCACTGATGCATCTGCTGCTGAGGCAGGAACCGGCTCCCTTCTGGGGCTGGCAGACATGGCGTGGGGCAGCAGGGCACAACCTGAAGGTCCCCAGCATCTCCCAGCCCTGGAAAACCCTTCCTTCCCTTCTCCAGATGATGGGAGGGAGGACACGGGCTGGTGAGACCAACATCTCCTGCCCGGCTGCCCTTGGAGCTGCCCCGCGGGAGGGGAACGGGGAGCAAGAGCCAAGTGATCCCACATCCATTTCTGAATCTCCCTTATCCGCCTGGATCAAAGCTGGTGCCTGGCCCAGACCCCGTCTCTGTCTCTCTAATGTTAAGCTGCTTTACAGCCAGTCTGTGCCAATCGGTGGACGGCAGGAGGGGACAGGCTGCCGACCAGCAGCTTCCTTCTTCTTGGCTTTCTGGGGAGCCAGACCTTTCTCTGCCGGCGCGGACGTGGATATAAATAGATGCACAGAGTCGAGGCGATGAGCAGGTTCGACAGTGAACCTCAGCACTCACAAGAGCCAAAAATACCAACAGAAATGATGGGCAGTTTGAATGACATCTGCAGAATGCTGCTAATGGCAAAAAATTGCTGCCACGTTTAACAGAGTCCCTGTCACGGAACGAATGGCCCCGTCCTGCCAGCGCGGGGACTGGCACCCCCAGTTCACTAATGGAAGCCCCTCCATCACCTGCTGCCTCTGCTGCTCTCCCCTCTTCTGCCTGGGGAGGGACGGGCACCATCAGACAAAGGGGTTCCAGCGCCTCACGGTGTCCTCGGCCTCACAGCCCAGATTTCAGGTCAATGTTATTTTCCTCTTCCATTTTGCGAAATGACAGGAGAACTGATCGCGCTCACCTTGGTGAGGAAGCGAATCCTGCCATTGTTGCAGTATAATAAGGGACAATAATTCTTGGAGAGAGAGTGAGAGACAGAGTTTTTGTGAAATGCTCCCGTTTTGTATATAAACCTATCTCTATTTTTCAATCCTAAATGGCCCTTGTATTGAAAGCCCGGTGTATGAGCTGTCTCTATTCAGTGTGAAAGCTGAGAAGAAATAGAAACTGTCCAGAATTGCTCAGCCTCTGGGAGAGGGGACATTTTTCTCCATGGATGGTTTTAGCTACATCTCACTGCAAAGCTGTGATGATTTTATGGTTATGAGATCAGGACTAAGGGTACGGGGCGTCTTACCCAGCGCTGGGGGTGCCGGGAGCCCAGGCTGGGCTGGGAAGGGCAGCATCTTCCAGGTGTCTCACGTGGGGTTTGCCTCGAGCAGCTTTTGCTAACAGTAAATGGCAAATGATTCTGTGAATCCCATATCCCCAGGCCCTTACCTGTTACAAATAAACCATGTTATTGGAATTACTCAGAGGGAGTAAAGCAAGCCCTTATTGTGAGTTTAGATGCTGGTTGTCCTTCTGGGGGCGGTTGGGGAGGTCTGTGGGGGGCTGGAGGCTGCTGAGGGCTCTGTGATGCCACCCCTCTATTAGTAACTGACAGTCTTTTAGGATTAACTGGGGATAATATACATCAGGGCTTGGTGCAGCCAACCTACGGAACAGCTCTGGGCTCATCCTGCATCATCTCTCCATCAGGCTGCTTTGCCCGTGCTGTCTGTCCTGTTAATGAGCTGTGGGGTGCCCGGGCAGCCCAGCTCTGATCCCGGACCGGGGCAAGGCCCCCCCTTCCTTCCATGGAGGGTTTGGTTTCCCCAGACACCCTGTACCTTTGCTGAAGCTCCTTTAGAGTGGAAAATCAGTGGCGTGTCCCTGTCTGCTTCCAACCCTGGGCTCCGCTAGACATATATTAGTAGTTGTATGACTCAATTGTATTAATTGTTGCATTAAATTATATGGTATAACTCAAAAGAATGTTAATTTAGTTTTCCTACAACAGTGTTCAACTTAATTTTTAATCAGATCTGACAGCAAAAATTTAAATCAAGTGCTGCATCTTGGCTGTGAGAGGACCGGGTAGGTAATGAAGGCACTAAAGTGATGAGGGGGGTTTGCAGCACTAACACACGCAGCGTAGGCAGGCTGCTGCACTCAGACACTAATTATTCCCTCTCTCCCACCAAGCTGAGCTTCGTGGAGGAAGAGCTGAGTCGAGCTCTGGGGTCGGGGTCCAGAAGGGCTGTTCCGGGGCTGTTTGATGCCGGTGGCCAGGGCTGGAGGGATGCAGACTGGTTTGTCAGGGGCTGATGGCAGAGCCCTGGCAAAGCCCCGTTCCTGGCAGCAAAAATCAAGCTAAAGGAGATTAGAAAGCAGACTTCGATCTTCGTAATTTAGCCAGTAATGCCGGATGGGGAGGGTGGGAACCGCAAGCCATTTGCAGCAGCAGAGCGAGCGTGTACCTGGGTGGTGAGTTGGATGAGCAGAGCATTTTCCAGGTGGTTGCAGCGTTACTGAGCTTCACCAAATGAAAGAGCATCTCCCAAACTAGGGCAGGTACCAGCGTGGTTCCTGTTCAGCGTTTCCTAGCACTGATCTGCATTTGGGAGACCGGGTCCTGGAGATAAAGAACTGCTAATTAGGAGAGCTAGGCAAATTAAAGAAAAAATAAAATGCTAAACCTCTAGCAAGCCACTGGTCTGTTAATCACAGTAATATACTGGGGGGAGTCCAGGGAGCCATGCAGGTTCTTAAAAATCCAAATAGAAACACTACACTTCTCCTCCTCTCTCTCTTTATAGAGAGTGTGGCATTTAGAGTGCGTTAATCTGCTGGAAATACGGATGGCCGCTCGTCCCACCGCGCGGGAAGGCACCTTCATGGGTTTGTGCTGGTGGGTTTCTCTTCTCAATGCTCATTCCACCTCCGGCCATGAAAGGGTTTATCCTTTCTGAAAGCAGTGTGTGCATCAGACAGCAGACCGTGTGTCTTCTAATAGGAAAAGCAATATCTGTATAAATTCATAATAGCTGCAGTAATCTTTCTTTTCCGTGAGAAGCTGGTATTAATAAGGAGTGTCACAAACTATGAATTTTATTGTAGTGATATTCATTATATGTGATATACAGAGAGAAAACGTGACGCAGCAAGTGCAATGAATTGTATTTGTTGCAAAGACTGGAGCTAAGTGGAAATAAATTAAGCGTGATGTGTTTTAGGAGGTTCTATGTTGTGTAGCAGGTACAAAAAACTGTCCAAAGATGTTGATATAGAAAAGATTTCTAAGGTGCAAATGGGGATACAAACAAAGAAAAATAAAAATAAATTCGTTTTGATGCAGAGAGACGTATCCTTAGAAGAGGGCTACAGAAAGCAAATATTCCTTCTGTTCTAGAAATTTGCAGAACCAGGATAATTGCTACCTGTGGTTGCTGTGGGAACCAGAACTTTTCAATTCCAGATTTTAAGAGCATAAAGTCTCAGCCAAATGTGCCATGTTAATGTGACTGCTGTCATATTACAGGAAATCAGCCAATTTGTGGTTAATGTAAACATGTTAGGAAGGGAGAATTTTGTAAAAGTAGAGAATCGGTTGGTGGTTTTTTCCTCAAAGAAAGGCTGTGATTTGGCAGTTGGGCTGGAGCCATGGGTTTTGTTCAGAGGCAGAGCTGTTTGAACTCAAAACTGCCTTTTTATGTACCAGGAGCGGAGGGGAGGGCTGGGGTCCCTTCACCCCCCACCCAAGGCCAGTGCTGGTCCCCCCCGTGAGGGGATGTGCCCCCAGCCCCCTGCGGTAGGAGCCGTCACTGTCGCGCTGGGCACCGCTCTGCCTCTTGCTTTTAGAACAAGTGCATGCTCACGCAGGGTATTTTTCTCTCAATTTCCAAAGGAAAAGCAGCAGAGGCGGGTCAGGGACTTGGCTGGGAATGGCTCCTCGGTAGGGGGGCACAGGGAGGTTTGGGGAGGGAGAGGAGCCAGTGGTGACACGGCCCAGGAGCAGATCGAGATGGGTTTGGAAGAGCAGAGGCACCACGAGCCGAGTCCCACGGCCCCGTGTCGGTGGAGAGCCCGGGTGCAGGTCGCGCCTGCGGGTCCCAGGCAGAAGTGATGCTCCCAGGCTTCCAAAGTGCCCGCGGGGGCAAGGGCCAGGGAGCATTTCGTTTATTATTTGGCTGGAAGAAAGCAACTGGGATAAAAGGGCTCCCTGGTTAATAATTCAGTCTTGGTGTCTGGTGTTTTTCCATGTGTGCATTGATTGTTCCTGCTCCTCGCTGGGGGTTGTCGGCTCCTCGTGCCACCGGCCCCGTGCCCGCGGAGCGGGGGATGCTCGCCGGGTGCCCAGGGCCAAGCCAGGCGGCGTAACGGGGAGCGACGGGCGCTGCCAAACTCGCACAGTCGTTTCTCACCCCCTCGAGATGCAGCCTGGAACCATCGCAAATACATCTACAGCTCCAGCGTCACCGCCTGGTAGCCTTTTATTTTTAAGGGATGCTTAAAAGAGCCTGTGTCAGCTCAGGAGGAAAAACCACCCCCCGAGGCAGAGCGAGCGCAGGGAGGATCCGGCAGCGTGGGGGGAGCCCCGGCCCGAGACCCGCAGCAGCTGAGCCCTGGCTGGAGCCCTCCTCGGGAAGTATTACCTGAGCCGCACAGAAAGGCGGCTCCAGCTTAGCTACATCTGCAGTGATGTTTTATTGATTGCATAGGACCCTTAAGGCAATTTCGTTAGAGCCTGTAAAGAAGGATTTTGGTTTTGTTCCCCTGGATGCTGTTGTTTTCCGGCTGCCACGCTGCCTAGAAAAGTCCTCCTGATTTCTTTTGTGCAGTGCTACAAGCTGCTGGAGTAATTGCTGTAAAATTTGTGCTTGGGTTTCTAGGAGAAGGTAGAAGGAACAGAGCAATTTAGCTAAAACCAGTATTCCTTGCGTCAGTGTTGCGTTCACGATTTTTATAAGCAATGCTTAGGGTTTGCTGTGTCAGCACATTTAGGCCCTCTCTAGCTGGGACTTTAGTAGATTAAAAGCAGACCCAAATATTCTGGTGTAAAAACTGACTATGGCAAGTGCACCGTGGTTTATGCTTCCTAATTCTCCAAGGGTATTGCTAAGTGCAGTGGGAATAGGGATTACTGTGCAGGAATGGCACAAATTAGAGGGAACACTTAGCTGCGCCTGAAACTCTGACGCAGAAGATCAGGAAAATAAGCTACACTTAAAATAGAAGTAAAGAGGGTCCCCACGGCCGAGCCCCAGCCGGTACCGGCAGCATCAGGGCTCGGGTGGGTGAAGGAGCTCTGGCTGTGAAAGGAGCTCTCGAAGTTCAGGAGCACATTTGGGAAAGTACCGTGGGTTATTTTATGTTCTTTCTGTAAGCGAGGGTTAAAAAGTGTAGTGCACCTATTAAATTTTTTTTTTTATGTGCAAAGCTTTGCTAGAGGTATTTTATAGGGAGAATAAAACCAAACCTGATGGACTATTTGATATTTTCTCTACACTTTTCAAGTCTCTCAAGCGCACACACCTGCAACGCCCCCTCACCACAGCCCCATGTCCCACAGGGGAGGGGGTGTCGCTGGATGGGGAGCGCCCGGTGTGTCCGCGTCCCCCACGCTGACGGCTGGGACCCCTCTTGGCCCAAGCCCATTGATGTTTGAGCTATGGAGTAATGTTTGCTGCCTAATGAAGGCCCTAATTAGTTCTCTGAGCTGTTGTTTTAGTAACGGGTTGAGAATGCAGCACACACTCGTATGGCAACGCTTCTTACTGGATTGAATGGGAAAGATTTTAGGCTTCTAAGTTCATAAACAGACAATGAAAATTCCCAGCATATCAGAAATACATCAGTGTTTGCATAAATAGCAGGAGTTATTCTAGTAAAAAAGCAATATTCTTGGCATCGTGCTAGGCAAAGAGGGTGCTTTTATCTACTTTGAATAAATGTTCTCATTTTAAAAGGCAGTAAGTCTGTGAATTCTTGTGATTGCTTATGAAAGACCTTACAGTACAATTAAAATACCGCCTTTTACTTAATCTTACTGACAAACGATGGACTGTTTATTGAGGAAAGGAGATAACAATGAAGCTTGATGTTATGGTTATTTGGGTGTTCTCATTTTCCAGGGAGGGAAATCAGGTGACGTGGGGGTTGGCACCCAGCAAACCCCGCTCCTGGTGCTGGCGAAGGCTCCTGCCGACGGGCACCGACCCCTGGCCAGGGCCGGCTGGAAACCACAACCTTTTTACCAAAAACACTGGGAGAAAAGCTTCCCCAGGCTGCTTCCTCTGGGCAGACGCAATTCCTCAGAGCAGAAACATTTCTGATGGGAGCCGGGAAGAGTCTCGTGCTCTGTCCCCACAGCCGTGGGACAACGGGGGACAAACCTGCCCGTGCACTGAAACTGGAACATGAAAAGCCAAGATTTATTCTGGGATCATTTAGGCTGGAAGTTAGACCCGTTGAGTCAAAATGGCTTTTTCATTTCTAGCATCTTTACTGCAGAATTTTAAGAAACTCAGACTTGATGTTTCCTTTAACACTTTCATTTAAACATTTTTCTTAAAAACAGGTTTTGGGCCAAAGCAAATCTAACCAGCTTGGGTTTGGAAATCTGGTTTGGATTTTAAACCTGTGATAGTACAACTCGAATTTCCAAATTGCAATTAACTAGAATTTGTTCTTAGTGTGTTTTTTTTTTTTTTCTACAGAAGCCTCTATTCTCTATGCATTTTTAATAAGTTTTATCCTGGGAAAACATGAGAGAGCTAACTGCAAGTGAAAAGAATAAAGGCAGATGCTGCGTAGCTCTGAAAATCTGTTGAGCACTGGAAAGCTCATAGCGAAAAGCAAAGCAACGAAGAAATCTTAGCTCTGTTCTCATTAGAAACTGTGAATGAAGATAAAACCTTTTCACAACCCTCGTCTGGCTGAAAAAAACCTGCAGAGTAACAGCACTAGATAAACCCATGAGAGTGCTCGTGTTGGTGACAGTGGCGCAAACAGCAGCAGACCCCCGTGTGCTCCCACTCCCCCAAACCATAGGGCTTTGGGTTCTGGTGCTGACTGGTCCCTCCCTGGGAGCACCCTGGGTTGGTGTGAAATGCTGAAAGCACACAGGAGGGGAAAAAAAACCCCAGAAACCCAGATTAAGGAGAAAGTAGTCATACAGATGATCTTTCCAGAATGTATACATTTTTTTTAAGGTATTTTTTTTTTCTCTAAGGGGAGCAGATGGCCCCGGGGTACCCAGCAGGCAGGTTCCTGGCTGCAGTCGGCGCTGCCAGGGCTGGTGGGACGCAGCAGCGAGCCACCCGGAGCAGAGCAGGGGGGGCTGCCCAGGGAGAGGAGCCTGAGGGTCCCCCATGGCCACTGCGGCTGTTGGGGACGGCCAGGCGGGAGGCCAGGAGCCACGGTGAGGGGTGAGAGCCCATCGGTGACCCTCACCAGGCCCCGGCACTTGCCAGCTCTGGGCAGGCAGAGGGCCAGGTCTGGGCTCCCCGGTTCAAGAAGGAGAAGGAACTGCTGGAGAGAGTCCAGCAGAGGCAAGGAGGATGCTCAGGGGACTGGAGCATCTCTCACGAGGGAAGGCTGAGGGCCCTGGGGCTGTTTAGCCAGGGGCAGGGGGCACGGCAGGGTCTAAGCTGCCCGGTACTCCCTGGGGCTGCCCAGCCGCTTGCTGCTTTCCTTTCCACCTGCTCGTGTTTTGGAAATACTAAGAAATAATATTTAGGTGTTTAAATAAAACGTATTCCTGATTTGAGACTAAGCATTTGTAATACGTGGCTTGAGCCTCCAGGGCTGGTGCGCAGCAGGGATTCGCTCTTTGTGTGTGTTGGCACGTGCATTCACTTACCTGCAATTACACAATTCCAGAAGTTTCCCTCAAATTGTGTCCATCGTTTGCTGCCGTTCCCAGGTTGCCCCAACCCGCCTGGGGGGCGTGGGGCAGGAGGGTCCCGTGCTGCAGGGGGGTCCTGTGGCCGGGTCCCGCTCGGCTCCTTGGCCACCCTGGCCAGTGGCCAGTCCCTTGGGCATCCCCCCGGGCTGGGTGCGGGAACCGCCACGCTGGGAAAAGCTGCTGACCAGCCCTTTCCCCGTCAGAACTAATCAGCATCAGACAAGCTAAAGGGGAACACAAAACCTACTTAAAAGCTGCATTTACCACTTGGCTGATTCCATTACATCGTGTAATATCCAGGTGTCACATTTCCTCTCCAAATGCCGGTTTTAATGTTTTCCCAGCTCAGCTGTGTGACGGGGGGTCCTCCCGCTGTCCGTCCTGGGCCCCGCAGGACCCGGGAGCTGCCTGGAGGAGGGGGACCCATGGGGCGGTGATGGGGTGCGGGTGCTTGGCTGGGTGTCCCAGTGATGGGGGGTGGGAGTGCGTTAGCTGAGCTGGATGTGACGCTGCCGGACCCGAGTCCCCGCAGTCCCAGGGACACCGAGCTGATTGGGGACGTGCTGAAGCCCCTCGTGTTTCCAAGGTTTTCCCTGGACGGGGCCCGTGTGCCGGCAAGTCCCTTTCCAGCTGATGGCTCCGGGGCAGGAACCTGCCCCTTGGTCAGATCTGAGATGTGGGGGCAGAGTCTTTCGGGGGCGTTCAACGGCTCCACGTAGCCCCCATTGTCACTGAATTACACACAATCACTTTCATTACAGGAATGGGTTTAAAACTATTTGCGTTTGTTTTGTTTTTAAAGGGAGACACATATCCCTGCCTCCTCTGCGCTGTAAATGGACAGACTGTTGCTTTCTGCCACCTCTGTGAGTCCAGCGCAGGATGGGGATGTGGCAGCCGAGGGTTTGTTCCCTCCCAGAGCAGCGTGTGTGCCGGGGCCGTCCCGCTCGCCTGTGCCACCGCGCGTCCCCCGGGCTGAGGGGACGTCTCCTCCTCGGTACAGGCTGTCCCTCCTCCAGGGACGCCGGGCGTCTGGAATCACCTGGAACGATGAATTTCTATTTTGCAGTAATTCTTGTTTTAGAGCAGATATTTTTGCAAGGATTCGGGTGCTTAGTGAAAAGTAAATATCATCTGTGCTGCTCGCCCCGTTTCCCGCACTGGGGCTCTGTCATGAGTGACTTTACGCAAGCACAAAAAGCCAACACCAGATATATATGCCATACGACTTCTGCTGGGGGACTGGAACGGGCTTTGTGGTGCTAAAATGAGATTTTTAAGTCGTAGCTGGTGCTTCCACTGTTCTGGATTTCACCCAAAGTGAAAAAAAATATTTTTTCAGCAAAAGAAATGCTATGCACATAGCTCCTTGAGCTCCAACTCTTCCCCATAGTTATAAAGCTGAAATTCCTTTCTTAGCTTTTTCTTTTCTTCTGTTTCGCTTCCCCGTTGGGCCCTTGAAATCTCACAGATCTGCAGTCATATCAGTAAATGTATCTAGAATTAGAAGGAAACCTTATCTTTAGGCCTTGCTGATATTTTCTGTTCTTGGTACACAAGCGCCAAAAAAAAAGCCTGTGAGTTTGCAGCTCGCAGTCGAGCTGTCTTGGAGGGATCTGAAGTTGTAGGGAGTTCTGAAGCTCCTTTCTAGGTGTCTTCAGTCAGGCATCAAAGATCACACATCATTTTTACTCTTTTGTTTTGTGTTCGTGCTATGGTGTGTGTTACCCGGTGTGGTTTTATCTGTAGCTACAGTTTTATAGAACAAGATTAAGGATGTAATTGCTTCCTTTGATTCTTAACGAGATCAAAAGGAAATGACAGAAATGCCAGTGAAAGGTTTGGCAAGCGCTGGCTGATGGGAGCAGATGCGTGTATCTGCCTCTCGCCCTTCGAAGGAGCGCTGGCTGGGGGCTGTGCTCTGCGCAGAGGGAATAGGTGGAATCTCCGGAACTGGGTGCTGATAAATTTGGTCAGAGCGTGGGGTTTTCCCCAGTGCTTTTGCATGGGGCAGAGGCACAAAAACGCTGGGACCGATGACTCGGCACGGCCCCGGGAGCTGGTCCTTGGGGCAGCCTCTCCAGCCCCGGGATGCTCGGGGCGGCTGGGGACAGCCCCCGGCGCTGGGGACACGCGTCTGGCGGAGGCAGAGCCGCACGCTCTCCTCCTGCCTTTCCCTCGGTCGTGCTGTATCTCGACGTGCCGGTGTAAGATAAAGCGGGTCAAGTAAATGAACAGATGCGAGTCTGCTCAGAGTAAATGCAGGGATAACAGGAGTGATGTTCAAGCACGACACAACTCGTCGGCAGCAGAGCAGGGGTTGGCATCTGATCTCGCGCTGTATGATCGCTCAGGTGCCGCATGCACAAGTAGGAAGCGATCACGCTGCTGTATAATTTAGCCTCGTATTATGTGTGATTCCCTGGCGCTAATGCTAAGTACATGAATGATTAAATATGTGGAGCTGCGTTAGTCTGCGAGGCAAGAAGAGTTTGCAGAGGAATTCAGCTCGTCTGCAGGCGGAGGAGCCTGGACCCGGGGCAGAGCTATGGCAGTGTATTTCATGCCGTAGGTATGTCCAGAGTATGTGATTAGCTGGATACAGGTCCTGTTGGAGAGGGACATCAGGCAGGAGGATTTAAAGGTGTTATTAAGGACAAAGAACAAAGCTAAACATTTATTTCAAATGAACTATTACTTCAATACCATAAACTGATATTTCTGACATCCCTGGCCAAGGTGGCCGTCTCACCTTCCAGCCCTTTGGCTTCTGTTCTTGTCCGGAAGGGAAGCAATGATGAGATTTTGAAATGTCTCTGAAATTTCTGGGGGGTAAAGTCTCTTTCTCGCCCACTGAAGTGCTGCCTTCCCCATGGTGCAGGATGCAAAATGAGATTTTTATTAAAAAAGATGAAGTTCTTGGGCTCAGCTAGAAGAGTTCTGCGAGGCTGGCCAGCGGGGTCACCGAAACAGCAGTTGCCGTGAACTTAACATAAAGGTACTGAAAACTAGCATTAGAATGTTGGAGGAGTACAGCAAAGGTATCTTATTTGGTACAGCTGAAACACAGATATTCAAATAAACAGAAGAAGAACATGACAAATGGATATTGAAGAGAGCAGTTCTGGTGCAGGTGCAGCAACGAACAGAAGGGAAAGCGCAGGATTCTGTTTTCCTCTTCTCTGAAATATCCTCTGTTCCTTTGAGATACAGGAAAGATAAGTTTCTGAGAAAGAAAAATGTTCCTCTTGGTGACCTTATGGATTTAAGATCTATTTCTAAACCAAATTTTCATAAAAAACCTGCCACGCACAATCTCCAGATTAAACCTCTTTTTATTTTCAGACAGACATGACCTTTCCTAGCTTTGGATATTAAATATCACAAAACCCGCTGCAATTTAAGCTGAGGATTTTACATTTAAATAAATGTAGGTTAAAAGTAAAACTGACTCCTGCAGAAGAGGGGAAGGTGGGGCTGGGCGGGAGGATGCGCTGCCCTCCCCGGCCGGTGCCTGTCCCTGTGGGGGCTCTGCTCCCCTCGCCCGGCCCCGGGGAGATGCTGGTGCTGGTTCTGGCAGCTCTGCCGGGGACGGGCAGGCTCAGCTCGGAGCTTGAGAGAAGGAGCTTTGCCCGGCGGTTTGCTCTGCTGTCAGACACCGAGCTGTGTACAGCGCTGGAAAGGGGAGGGTGCAGCCAGGGGAACCTCTCCCAGTGCCCCACCAGTGCTGCTGGGGCAGCCACAGGACAGGAGCTGGATGGACAGGCAGCTGCTAGTGATGGGGTTTGGAGAGAGAAGAGAAGGTCCCACCACCTGGTGTGAGTGGTGTTTTTGAAATGCTCATGTTCACCGAAAGAGGCATCGTTATGGGGGGGAAAAGGCACCTTCTTCAGCAGATTTGGTCTCCGGCCTTCGTTCCACTGGAAAACATGAACTTGGTTGTGAAACAAAGTTTGTCTAATTTGCAAGAACTTTAAACTTCAGCAGAGTTTTTCCATGCTTCTCTGTTCAGCTGGAAATGCCTTTTGGTTAACCAAATGCTTTGCGACAACAAATCAATGTTCTTCTGTGTAACAGAATTAACTCAACTTGCACAGCTACAGATTTGCTCTTTGATTATTGTCAATAACTAATCTTTTCAGGGGTGAAATGAAGGATCTCGGCTCATTAGCACGTGCTTTACTGAATGTCATTTATCAGCAAAAGGAAGTTTAAAACCTCCAAAAGGGGTAAGGGCAGTTTAGATGAAGGTGAATGTTAAAGAAAATAGTGGTGGACAAGGCTGGGAAAAGTAAATAATCTTGGTTTGAACTAGGAGGGCAATTTAGAGTCTTCCCCAAGGCTTTGCTCTGTTGGGTTTTTTGTCTTGCACTGGAAATTTCATGGGAATTAAATGGCTCATCTGATTTCCAGTGTCCTGCTTCAATAGCTGGAGCCAAGGAGCCGTTGCTGCACTTGTGCTGTGTGGAGATACCGCGTTCTCGGGAAGGTGGGGTCGAGAGGAATCGCTGCTCTGAGAGGCAGGGACAGCGGGAGCTCCAGCTGCCGGCAGCACTAGCAGGGAGATAAAACCTTAATAAGGAACTGCAGAGCATCAAATGGAATATTTCCCCCTAAATGGATCCACACTGCACTGCGTGGGAGTGGAGAATAGTGGTCAGCCCGGCTCTGGTGGGACGTGTTGGAAGATGAAGGCCAAGGGGGACCCCAGTGCACCTGCCCCCCTGGGTTTGTGGAGCCCCAGCAGCGCCCGGAGGGACCCCATGTCCCTTCAGACTGTCCTGCCCCGGGTATGGCAGTCTCCATCCCAGATTTGTCCCGGTGCCGCTCGCCCCCATCCCACTCACAGAGCTGGTCTTCCTCCCCGAGACACCTCCCTGCTGCAGAGCCTGCAATCCTGGTTTATTTGGGTAATTTCAGTACAACTGAAGGCAGCGGGTCCGGCTGCTGCTCCCTGAGGCCGCGCAGCCCGGTCCCCCCCGCTCTGTGCTGCCGCGGTCGCTGGGGCGAGGTCTGAGCAGACGGAAACACCCCAGAAGTCCAGGCGAACCCCGAATTTTCCGATGCGTCTATTCAGGCCACATAAGCGAGTTGCCATGGAGATGTGCTGAGTGCAGGCACGATGCTCCAGTGATGGAGTCTCACAGCCAGAGGCATCTGTTAATCTTATTTTTATCAATTTTTAAAGAGGGTATGATGGTGGTATCTCCCCCACCTTCCCCTCTTCTCTTGCAAAAGCTTGGCATTTGCACTTTATTGAGAGCACGGGCTGCAGCGACTTTGAAAATGAACCTTAACGAACATGAAGCGCTGGCTCGGGGAGCGTGTGCTACGAGGGATGGAATTCAGTGGCAGGGAGCTGCCACCTTTGACATGTTGCTCTGGCTTTAATGAGGGGGAGATTGACAGCCCGAGACAGAGGTAAAAGGAAGATGTGCCGTTGCCTTCACCTCGGGGGGGGGTCACGGCTACGTCGGGGCGCGCAGCCAGGCCAGGAGGAGGAAACAGAGCTTTTCTTTATGAAACTCTGACTCGGTGGCCATCTGCAAATGGATCCTTTATTGGGTTTTGTTTCCCCTTGTTCTGGGTGCGGGGCTCCAGCTCTGCCCGTGCCCCAGTAACGCATTCCCGCAGGAGAGGGGTTGGTGGGTGCCCGGTCAGTGCCCTGCGGGGGCTGGGACTGTGCCGGGGGGGGGTCACAGAGACTTTTATTGAGGTGTAAGGGGACGTCCAGCCAAAGCCCTTCTTTCACTGAACGCGGGTAACGTGTACCTGGGCAGAGAGGTGTTGAACATGCCCAAAACCAGCTGTTTGGAGTCCTCACACTATGGCCGCCGCAGGAACATCTAAATGCAGAATAGGAATAGTGTTCCAAGGAAGAAATAGTTATTTCATTCTAAGCGAATATCTGTGTTTTCCTCATTTTTTACCTGACTGTATTTAGCTAAGTGCCATACAAGTCTCAACAATGGGAAAATTTCCACTTCAGCTCCGAGCAGACAAAAGCGAGCCTGTCTCTCTCAGGAGTAAATCACGGCCGACTCCGCTGAGGCTATTATAAGTCACTATAAAAATGACACAAAGAAGCGCATAGGGTGTGAGCCAAAAACAGCATGGGGGGAAAAATAAAGCAAAGTTATGGCCCTTATCACTCACAAAGTACACTTTCCACAGAGATTCCCAAGAAGAATAGCCCTGAATGCCTCGCTGCGGATCAGGCAGTGATGATGCGGTGATGTTACTGCTCACAGATTATCATGAGTTTCAGCATCATGGTCGTGCTTGAAGATGTTGATTGGGCTCTGGCCTCGTTAAACTGTGCAAACATGTAATGAAAAGCTGCCCTCCCTGGAAGGTCCAGTACTCCGAGCGGAGATGGAGACGGCAATAAAGCAGATGTGGTTTTTAGGGAATCAGTTTGTGTCTGAACAGGACCGTGCTGGGCTGGGCACAACTGTATCTCGTGCGCATAACCACAACCAGGGCAAGGAATTATTCTTTACTCTAAAAACGGAAGGTCTGCAGCACCCAGGATTATCCTTATAGGGGTGTCAAGACCAGTAGCAGGCAGGGAGAGACCACAACCAGCCGAAGCCCTCGGCCCTCCCCAGTGGCTGAGGCTGCTGGAGCTGCTGCTGGGGCTGCCCCGAGCCCAGGCGGTGGCGGGGAGAAGTCAGCAGCACTGGGCAGTGCTGGGCTGGCATGCTTCGGTAATTAGCAGACACTGAGCCCTAATGACTGCTCCCCAGGACTGAGATAACCTGGGCTGAGGCATGGGTCTGTGAAGGGTGGCTCTGCGCCGTGCCCAGACACGAGTGTTTCTGTGTCTTCACTCGCAGCTGTGGGCAAAAGTGTTTCTGGAACCCGACAGGATTCACTCTGGAACACATAATGCAGAATTATGGGAGTCGTTTGCCTGAGTATTATCTAATCGTGGAGCTAAACTGAGCCATGTGATGATATGGGTACATTTTTTACATGAGTAATCTGCAAAGAAGATGCTTTACATAAATGCCACCTGATTTTGTTCTGATTTAATCCCCTTTATTTATTGCACTGCTGTACCTGTTTATTATTTCCCATTTCTCTTCCTGGCATTTTACCTCGCTGCCCCTGCCGATCCTGCAGCAGGACCTCCAGGGGAGGACGACCAAGCACCTTCGTGTCATCCTCTGCTTTGATAGGGGAGTAGAAGAGGGAATGCGGAGAAAATAGATGCCAAAAAAGCTGCACCCGTGTTCTAAAGATAGCGCCCCAGCTCCTCGCGGGGCTGGCAGCCAAGCGGCCCTGAGGCATCGACCATGCCCTGGCTGGGGAGAACCTGCGTCTCCCCGGGTTGTCCTGCTCTGGTCCAGCGCCAGCATCACAGTGCGACGGCAAGTGACCTGGCTGGTGGGTGTGTGGCTCGCCGGAGGCTGTCTGGGGTGGCCCAGCACAGCCCCTGGGCTAGCCAGGAGCTGCAGTCGCGGGGGGTCGGGGGGCTCATCCCGCTGCCATCCTGGGCACCGGCCGCCGCTTCGCCGGGGGCAAGGATGTTCCCCCGCGCCGCAGAGGCGGCTCCGCTCTGAGCAACGTTTGCTGCTGGCAATTTATCAGACATAATTATGCCAATTAGCCCACAGATGCAGCTCCGGCTCCAGGAAGGCTTTACGACCTGACAATATATCTCTGCTGGGCAGAGAAGCACAAACCTTTTCCTCAGATTATTGCAAACTAATCAGCTCAGGTGAAGAGTTTCCAGTTTAGCACCCAGCTAAACTGGGTTAGCTGGGTTATAAACGCTTTGGTTTGTTGCTGTTTTAGTGGCCCTGCTTTGCAGACTGGTATCAATCCTCATTCAAATCAAAGTCCTTTTCACACATGCTCCAGTGAAGTGGAATTTTCTGCAAAATAAGGTGTTATTAACCTAGCTCTGCTCTTCCTGGCGAGGAACGAGCCCCGCCACTGAAACCATTCCTCACCAATGAACCCTGCTTAAATAGCGATTAGCAGACCTTCCAGCAGCAAGAAAAATGCAAAACCTGTGACCTTTCGAGCTCTTAGCTGCAGCGACTTTTAATATGTAAGAGTATTTTCTATTTCCTGAATTTCAGCAAACAGTGATTTATTTTTTTTTATAGCTCTTCTAGTCAGCACGTCGCTTTTTGACTTCTCTATTTCTGTTTACTCTTCTGTTTAAGCTTCTCTGCTCCCTCTTGAAGGGACGCTATTCTGGGACCAGCTCGGGTCCATCTGGCAGCCCCAATTCCCACCCCACAGCCCCGATAGCCCCAGTGTTGGTGTGGCTCAGCCAGGGCCCTGCCGCGGCTTCAATCAGGGCAATGATATTTCTGCCTCAAGCCCGAGTGTGTGGGTGCTGCCAGGGTTACCCCAAACCAGCGGGACTCACCGGGGGCTGGAATGGACTGACAGTTTGTGGGTTTATCTGCAGGAGGACCCTGCTGCCGCTCGCAGCGCTCGCTGAAAAATAGAAACGTCAGTGCATGGGGAAACATTTGTAATTTAAAAATTGTTCCCATTTCACAAAGTTAAAAAAGAAACAGCGTTTTTATTTTAAGATTTGTCAGGATTTGCTTGATGATGATTTCCCTCTCTTGCCACAGTCTAACATAAAATGAATAAATGCTTTCTCCTGCCTTTTTCTCCTACTCAGTAACTTCTAAATTTGTAGAGAAAAAGGAAAATGTGATGGGAACCCTCCTTTTTCTCCCTCTAACCTTATTCATTGTGGTGTATTCTTTCAGTAATAAACAGAGGGGAAAATTTGGGAGAGCGATATCAAGTTAGAGGTTTTTTTTCCCAAAAATCCAAAAGCAAAAGAAAATGCTAACTTCCATCAAAGCTCTCAGACTTTAATCCAAAGCAGTATTTTTTGTGTGGAAGAGGTTGCTTTCAGCTGGGACCAGTTTTTCTCAGGGAAAAATGTTAATTAGCCCTCTCTTTCAACCATGGAGGCAGAGGGGAAGGAGGCATTCTGCATGGGTGACGCTGCGGCTGTGCGAGTGCAGGAGCAGCAGCAGATAATGTTGTGTGCGGCATCGCCTCCCCGAGCCCTGGGAGCAGCCCTTTGCAGCCATGAAATCCAGTGCTGGTGCCCATAAGGGCAGGAATAACGCTTTGTGGAATGCGCTGCAGAGGCAAACTCTGCTTTTGTGTGTGCAATCACTAAATTGAAGGATAGAAAGCAGAACACGTGCTGCCTGCAGCAGAGGCTGCTGCCCCCCGGAGTCGGGGGCAGCATCTTCACCTCCTGCTGCACCTTCCCTCCGAGAGCATCCTCCTGCCTCCCTGCATCCCACAGCACAGCTCTGCCCGACACTTTGGTGTCCTGCAGCAAGGGCAGCCCTTGGGAGCCGGGAGGGATGCCCTGGGAGGGATGCTGATTCCCCTGGTCCAAGCTGCTTCATCTCCATCTGCTTCATATCCTCGTCTGCTAGAAGGAGCTTTAATTCCTGACCGTGTTGTGGTCTCTGCGGGGCAGGGAGGGCTGGGTGCGGGGCTGGTTGGTGCCCAGGTGGTGTGGGGAACAGGACAGACAGACAGACGCAGATGGGCCAAACCAGGCAGCACGCAGCAGCCTTTCAGGAGCCGTTGGGATCTGTGACGGGAGCAGCCAACACCCGTGTCCGTGCATGCCGGTAGCGGGACAGGCACAGGAGAGAGCACATCCCGCAGCCCACCCGCCCCTCCCCGCACAGACACAGGCTGTTTCACGGGGTTTTGGTATTTTGAGCTGCCCTGAGCTTGTGCTTTTTACTGGGTAAGTTCCCAACAGACCCGGTTGAGGAAAGTGGAGTCAATTCAGGTATCTGAACTGTTCTTGTGAAGAAAAGCTTCCGTCAGAGCAAAGAACTAACAGCTATAATTATTAGTTTTAAAAACTCTGAAACTTTGAAAGAAAAAGAAAGTTTCAGGATAAACCAGAAATCTCTGTTGTGGGTATTGACACAGTCCTCACCCTTGTACGTTGTCATAAACAAGGATGTGATAATTAGATATTTTTTTAGGGACAAAATTATTTTATTTGCTTCCCTGCCAGTTTTCATGAGACCATCAGTCATCCCCTGCATAGAGAAGATTTCTTATGCTCACTGACAGGATAAATTATATGGTTCTCATCCAGCAAATCAGCATTACTGTGCAACATTATCTCTCGCAAAGCGATGTCTGAGAAAATCATAAATTCTGTCCAGGTTTATTAGATCTGTCTTTTATTCACATATTTATTTTATCCCAAGCTGAGGTGTGTTTTTTCCCTAATTATTAATCATATTAATAAGGATGGGGCGGGGGGGGATGTGGTTTTCTGTAAAACAAAACGGCTGCAGCGATGCTTTGGGTGTTCATGGACTTTTCATTAGAGGGTGCTGTGAAGTCTGACCGTGGTGACGTTGTGGCCATCGGTGCAGAGATGACGCGGTGACAGAGCCGGTGTGAGTGCTCGTTGGGGGAGATGATGGTGACGAGGAGCCATTCTGCCGTGTTGCGTGGGGGTCAGGCGGGGAGGCGAGGTGGTGGGAGTGGGTACCCACCGCTCCGCCTGGGCAAGTCCCGAGCATCCTCAGCATCACCAGGCCTTCAGCACAGCCTGGGAGCCTTTTAAACTTTCCAAATTCAGAGCCTGCTGTTTTAAAAAATCTGTTATTGAGATGACTATTAATTACTGGCTTCCAACGCTTCCCCTGGTGATCTCCCTGCAGATCCCCAGAGATAAGCTTTGCAGTGGGGGAAAAGGGGGGTTTCTCCCCCTCCATCCCCTGTGGGCCCTTTGCTATCAAGGTGGAAGCTGGTGGATCCTGGCGCTGGTATCTGAGACCACCAGAATAAATGTGCATGTGATGGATACGGGATGCTGTGCAGAGCTGTAAATGTCACTGCGAATCAAGAGCTGCCGTAAAGGGAAGGGCTTGAAAATGAGATTGAGAAGCAGATTGGGAGCAACATTGGCATTCAGTGATGATGAGCCTCGTCCCAGCCTGGCCGTGCTCTCCTGCCACGCCACGGGGCTGGTCTAAAGCCGGGCGGCGGAGACAGAAGTCGCTGTCTCTCCAGGCTGAGGATTTCTGTGAAGCAGAACTTTGCTCAGGCTGAGCTCGGGGGCTGCGATGGCTCCCGAGGCGGCTGGAGCCCGGCTGTGCTGAGACGTGGGGACCACGGGGGATGCTGCCCCCAGCACCCTGCACTTCCCATCCCAGCGGAGGAGCCGCTGCTCCCGTCAGACACCAGCTCTGACCGGGAAACGGGGGTTTCGAGGTGCGCGATGGCACTTGTGTTAAGTGGAAACCACCGCTGAATTTATTGACTGAGCGAGCAGCTGGGTGCAGGGGGCTTTGCGGCGTTTTCCACACCCGGGTGTAATTCAGCATCCTTTCATTCTCCCAGACTCATCAAAACCTCTGAGAAATGAGGCTGGGTACGTGGGCTGGGGTGAGCCAGGCTGAATTATTGTTGAAGTTATTGATTGAAGAGTGGGAGAAATAACATTAGAGCCTGGATCTCCTTTTATGCTGTTAGAGAGAGGAAACAACATTTTCTTAAACTATGAGTCGATAAATAATTGTTTGTGCCTTTTTTTATGTTTTCTGATGATGGTATTATGTAGCTCTGAGGCATTTTTGGAAGCAGCACGGCACTCTTGGCCTGTGGAGGGGTAAAAGCTTTCAGATCATCAGCTTGGTTAATGTGAAAAGGAGAAGCCTGGATGGTTTTAAAGAAAAGAAAATCTCTTTGGCAGGACACAGGGGACGGAAGTGATGGGAGCCACTTGTCAAACACAGGCACAGCTCAGACGCTACGGCTGAGAAACTGCTAGTTCTGCTGTCCTTACCCAGTTTCGGGGTGCACTCGCTGTCCTCGGGAACACTGGAGGGGCTGTGGCACCCCGAGGGGCTGCACATCTGGCACCCAAGTGTGTGGGGCTCCGTTTCCCCCATCACCCCAGAGCCCCCCGGGTTACGGACCCCAGATGACAGCCTGACCCCAGAGCCAAGGGTCCGGCACGTCCCTCTGCTCCAACTGCCCAGGGCTCCTGCAGTCCTTCCCCAGGCCATACTTTTAATATGACAAAATACAATTAATTCTACTCATGGTGCTCCCACCTCTGTGTAAGTTGAGAATGAAACCAATTCTGTATTTCAAAGAAAGGGTGCAGGGCAATTTGTAAGGTGCAGTTTATCCAGCAAATTAACATTTTCCTCTACAGAAACTTCTGTGAAGGAAAGGATTATTTACTCCTTTGTTCAGTCATATTAAACTGATGAGTAAGTAGCAGGGACAGGCTCCAGGTTTAGTGAATGCTCACAGATTTTCATTTTATTTGATGCTCGCTGTTCTAGGCTTGGATTCTGGGACTGGCAGCCCAGGTACCGCGAGGCTGTTTCCTCCCCATGGTTGGTCTCCTGATGTTTTTCAGGAAGCCCTGCCTCTTCTAGCACAAGTGAGTTTGATTTTGTAATTAAATTAAACTTTCACTTTGTGCCAAAAATTTGCTTTTCAAGAACGTAACTCGGAAAAGAACTGATTTCTCTTATTTCATCAATTCCCACAAAGTGAACAGTGGAACCATTTACTGTGATTAAATTAATCACTGAACAGAAATTTGCGTGTAATGGTCTGCCACCAAAGCAGTCGCTAATGATTTTAAGCATTTTACTCTCAGGGTCAGCAATTTCTCACCCCTTCGGGCTGCAATGAAGGGGCTGTCAGGCTCCTTGCGGCGAAGTCTCTCTCACTAAATGAGAGAGGGGTATTTTAAGGATGTCAGGGTCAGAACGGGTCAGAACATTTCAACGGCAGAGAGCCGGGGGAGGCCCAGGAGATCAGTAACGCTCCCAGCTCCGGCGTGCGCAGCCTCCCCGCACCCCGGCACGGTGCCACGCGTGTGCCGGGGCTGGACACGGCGTGTGCCGGGGCTGCAGTCCTGCCCGGTGCCCTTTGCTGCTCTTCCCTTTGGTTTGCTCGAGCAGTGCCAGGCCAGGAATCGGGCCACGGAGTTGTCCTTGGCCGTGCTGCAGGAGAGCCAGGGCGTGCGGGGACCGTCCCCAGCTGGGGACTGGGACGGATTCTCCCCAGCAGTTTCTTGCAGCCTCTTCTGTGGTTACAGCGAGTGCTGTTTAGCGTGAGCCACAGAAAGACCTGTCATCTCGTTTTCAAGGAATAATGTTCTCCTGCTTCTTCTAACTGGCAGAGTTGGAGACAAAATTGTTTCTTAGAAACGGGCACGAGATTTGAACTGACGTTCCCTGAGAAGATGAATTCTGCGGCTAATTTCCCAATGTGCAGGTTGGGCTGAATAGTAAATGGGTGATGCTAACGAAGAGGAGAGACTGAATTTTCATTAAGTTCCAGCTTCGGTTGCTTTTCCATTTGTGGGGTGCCCTGACTGCAGAACACCCCCACATCGGTGCATCGGGAGCCTGCAGGGGCTGAGGGGGGATATTTGGGAGCTCATGGAACCGCAGCCCGGTTCTGTTTTGGAGGCACTTTGTATTGTCTGGTCGTTTACCAAAATAGTGAACATTTTAAAAAGACGCCCCAGGTGCTGCGTGTGGAGAAGAGGACGCAGACCTGGGCTCTGCTCTGGGCTCTCCGGGAGGTGCCTGGCCCCGGCGCCTGGAGGAGGTGCGGGAGCCGCGATCGCGCACACGCAGACTTTTGGGGTACAAAAATAATGTCGCTGCGTCTCTCATCATCCACTCCACAACTCTCAAACTGTCGCCTAATGACACACACCCACTCCTCCTGCTCCCCGGCACAGTTAAATAACAAACAGCTCTGTCACCCCGAGGGCTCCGGTTCTGCGGGGCCCGGACCTTGGGATGACGCACACGATGGGGGGGGGCGGCCTTTGGAGCCGGCACAGCGGGGGCTCCCGGTGCCAGGAAAGGTCCCCGCTCGGCTTCTGGGGGTCTGGGCGCTTTGGGGAAGAGTCTCTGCGGGGAGGGCGGGTGGGGAGGGGACGGTGCCGGCGCAGACGGTGCTGGGGACGATGTGGAGCTGGTGGTCACTCAGGGAGCAAATTGCATCTTCTCGTTCCCGCACGAGGCCGAGCTGGGAGTCGGGGTCTGAGGATCAAAGTGGTGCCTGGCCTTGATCTGAGCCACAGCGTGAGCTTCAGCAGCACAAAACCAACGTGGGGTGGGTTTTCAGGCTCAGGAAAGACTGGAAACCATGCAGGGACCCAGACAGGAGGGAGGGACGAGATTTGTGCTCTGGCAGCATCCTCTGCCTGCCCTGAAGGCTCTGAGTGCTGGTGGATCTGCTCGTCCATTGCAGCTTGGGTCCATCTCGGCAACAGTTGTTCTTCCTGTCACTTTGTCTACCTTGTCCATGGAGACCATGAGCTGCTGGGAGGGGTGACAGTCCCTGGCCGGGGCTTTTACAGCACTTAACATGAAGGGGCATCGTCTCCGTTGGTATCTCTAAGCTGGGAGAGGTTTGTCCCACACCCCGGTGAACCTCTCACAAACACGTGAACCCAAATTGTCACTGGCAAGATGTCATTCCCATCTGGATGGGAGGGGAGAGCGAGGGATAACAAAGACAGAAGAGAATTCCCGCAATACAAGGCAGTTGAAGGAAATAAGTCATTCTCTAACTTGGGAGAGAGTCGTAAAGGTCATTGCATTAAGTATAGAAATAAATTCTCGCATATTTATTGTTTCCCATACCTTGTTTATATCATTATTACCTGTGCGGTATGTTTTATTACTACCAAGTGACTAATCTCTTGATGCTTCATTATTTTGCTAGATTTATATGACTGACAATAAAAATAATTATTTTAAAGTAAGTAGCCAATCATGAAATCTCTGGATACTAATAGGGAAGAATTAACTCTGCACTAATGCGGATGCAATTTGCCGTTAGTGCGGGTAGAGAAGTGCACTGTAAGTCACTAAATAAAGCACAGGGGATCAGTGCAGAGGATGCGCACAGAGAAAACAGCTGTACATTAGCACATCTGGAAAATGGAAATTCTTCCGAAGAGAGGGAGGTTCAGAGCGAAGGACGTCAGGTGTTTCCCAGAGCCCCAGATGCCAACATCTTGTGATTTCAGACACATTCCTGTGTGGGTTCTCTTTGTCCTGGCTGAACCCGGGAGCAGGCGCAAAAGGGAACTGTCTGGAGGGGAAATCGTTTCTGTGAATCACCTGGACCTGGGTATTTGCACCCTGGAAACTGCCCGTGGAGCGGGAGCAGCTCTCTGCTTCTTGCAGGCAAAAAACCCTGTATTTTCATCATAATGACATGCTCACCTCTTGATTCTGTCCCTAATGTCGTCCCCCATCATCATGTACTCCTCATTGTACTGGAGCATAATCAAAATTCAAAGGGCTCAGATGAAGCTGATCGAAGATGGATGGGGAATGTTTTTCTCCCCTGACAATAGGCGTTGTTAAGGCTTTTGTATGCAGCTCCTCGGCTTCTGAGAAATGAGCGTGTAATCTCCATCCTTACATGCAAGGGAAATAGAAAATCCATACAGGCCATTTAAAACCCTATAGATTCCAAACGCTTTATTCCCCTAGGGGTGCTGAGCCAAATGCTGGTCCCCTGCCGACAGACGGGCTCGATGCTCCCCCCGTATGAGGGGCACCACGCGGGGTCCTGGGGGCGCCCGCAGTGGGGAGGGGATGCTGGCTGGTGGGACCAGTCTTGGAGAAGCTACTGGGGTCTCCTGCCCCTACGCGTTGTGCAGGCTCCGAAGCTGCTTGGGAGCAATCCAAAATCCTTTGAAATGATCCTTTGATTTCAGCAGCCTTTCTTCAGGCGCAACAGTAAGTGCTGACGGGTGAATGCTCTGAGCTGGTAACTGCTGGCAGGCTGGGGATGGGACGGGAGCTTCCTTCTGAGCTCTAGAATCTGTCAAAAACTCCAAAGTGCATGTTCTTGGGAAGTTTTAATCTTTAAAAGAAACTGGTAAGTGGCACCATTTCACTCACCTGTTTAGGTAACAGGTAAATTGTTCTGGACAAGAATATAGGTCTCTATTTAAATAAAATATTTATAGAAAATTAATAAAAATTGAGGAAGAGAAAATTTTCATCCATTTGGTCATTGTGATAGAATTATTTAACAAAAATTAGAAAATAAAGTGCAAGGATCAACTCTTAAGACTTTTTCTAATGCTTTAGATAAGTAGCATAGAGTTTTCTTTCCTTTCTGTTTATATTTAGATCAACCTCATGCAACAAAGATAAAATAATTTTGCTTAATTTTAGAAGCCCCTTAATTTCTTCATTACTTTCCTAGCATTTCTCACCAGCGCCACGGCCTTCAAGCCCAAGACAGTTGACTAAAGGCAAATTAGAGCCCATGCTTCCTTTGTCTGCTTTAATGAGTGGCTGCCATTACCCTTGAGATGCTTCCAGGACTGTGAGCTCTTAAATGCCTGTTTTCAATAAGGAAGATATAATTTTAGTTTTTAATGTTTAAAGATTAATTACACAGTAGCCCCTTGGCAGATCCTCCGCTTCCTTCCCCTTGTTTGCGATTTGATGCTTTAAATTAGTTCAGGCAGGGGGTGACGCTGGCTCTCGTCCCCCCGAAACGTCCTCGGGGTCCCTCCACGCAGCCGCCGACTGGGCACGGGAGAGCACTTATGGCCAGGTTTGTCCTCGTGCAGCGGGATCTCGGGGCTTTATTCTCCCTTGGGGTTTTCAAATCACCCGAATGCACTATATTTTCCCTCCCTTTCTGATCCCAACTGCATGACAAAACCCCGGCAGTTTGAGCTCCGGGCTCACGTGGATTTCACAAGGCAAATAATCCATGTTAAAACATGTCAACAAGATGTGTGTTAATAGAAGCAATTTTAATGCTTAAGATGGTGCATTTTTTAACAGTTATTTTAAAAATAATAATGCTTTGCATTTGGCAACCTTCAGATCACTCCTGGATACACACATTTGCCACTGGTTGATTGATTTCAGCAATTTCACTATTATAGCAAACCCCGGACATTCACATCACATTCCTTGCCTGTTTGTGGCATGAAAAAAAGCAACTCCAATTTAAAAAATAATTTTAAACATTCCTTCATGACCAACCAGCTGCAAAGAAATATTTTAAATCAAAATAATGAGGTTTCTACATGTGGGTTCTTTCTCCTGTGCCTTCGGTGGGAAAGTCGCGATGTTTCTGCTGGCCTTGCTGCCCTTCCCGGGCATCCCGGATCCCTCTCCCGTCGTGTTCCAGGCACCCCGGGCCCCTCTCCCCGTGTTCGCTGCCAGGCTTTTGGCTGAACACAGACCAGCACAGGCGGCTCTGGGGCTGGCGCAGGGATGGGAACGGGTTTTTCTGGAGCAAACTGGGAGCCCTCCCACCTTGGGTGATGAGTTGTTAGAAGGAACGGATCCTGGAAACCCTCAGTGCTGTGACCTTCCCCCTCCAGCTGCGAGAGCAATTAAGTGTCTGTCAGAAGCAGCAGATCCTTCCAAAGGAACATTTTACTGGTCATAATAACAGTCATTGGGAAAGGAGAGGGGGAGAGACACCACGGGGCTGGTGACTCACACCGGATAATTGCTCTCGCTCTGAAGCCGACTGGAAAGGACTCCCAATTTCCAGAGTTCCAAGGGGTCAGGCCCGTGAGCCCAGGCAGCCCCCGAGCCCCCACAGCTGCAGTTGCCACCACCCAAGGGCCCCACCGGCTGCCCCACGGCGTATGGGCGACGTGTTAGTGCTGGGATGAAGCCATGGGGAGCCCTGGTCCCTCCGTGACCGCGGGTCGCAGAGGACAAGGGGGTGCCCAGCCTGCACCCCCCCTGCTCCTCCCCAGGCTGTGAAGGTGGCTCTGTTCCTGCCACAGGACAGAGCGGGATGATGCGCCAAGGGAAGGACCCATCGGGTTTCTCCCCGCAGAGCACCGGGACCCCTTGGGCGCAGGAGGACGCGGGGGCAGGCGGGGACATGGCAGAGGGGCCGAGGGACGGTGGCTGGATGCGGGTGCAGTCCCGGCGAGGGAGTGATGCTCTCGGGGAGCTGCAGCCCCGGGCTGAGCTCAGACTCGATGAAAACGGCATTCTCTTAAATTTGTGCAGGGGAAAAAATGTTACTATTCCTTCTGGGGAAAAACAGGCAGGAAGGGTTGTTAGTTTCCGCAGAAAGACTAGCCCGTCTTCAGAGCTTTCACACCTCCTGCCTTTTCTTTCCTGCTGGGGCTCTTACTCCAGCACATGGGGACGGCATCACAAAACCAAGCTGCCTGCAGCCGCTGCGTCCTGCCCGCTCTGCCGGCGGGGGGGTTCGTGGTGGCAGCTCTGCGGGACGTCCCCGGGGTGGCCACAGCCGAGGCTGCCCGGCACAGGGAACAGTGGGTGTTGTGACAGCCTCGTCCAGGGGAAAACACTACGTACAGTGTAAAAGGCTAAAAATAGGTAACATTTTTCCATCTGTTCTGCTTGCATTAAGAGCACAAAAAGCAAACGAGGCATAAACGGCTGGCTCTGCGCTGAGGGGACGGGGCAGGAGGAGGGAAGGGAAGGAGCCGTGTCCCCTCCTGGGGCTGCGGTGCTCAGCAGGACACGCTGCCAGCCCAGAGAAACCATTTCAGGGGCATTTCACCACGTTGGCCACAAGGTCTCATGAATGAAAGGGGCCAGTGGCCAGACCCCTGGGCCAGCTGCACCGAAGGCCCCTTTGTGCCCTCCCGTCCTCTAAAGCCACCTCTGGAAGGGGGGGACGGGATGAGATTTGCAAATACCTGGAGCTGTGGGAGAAGCAGGGTAATAGATGTGATTATGAATGATAGGCAGGAGCCTTGATTTCCATGGGTGAAACTATATAATATGCCAATTCCTCGCAAACCCACCAAATAAATCTAGATTCTGTATACACTTAATTTCAACTTCATCGCTCAAATGTATGTGTTTATTCCTGGGAGTAAGCACTATTTGTAGTTTCCACTACAATGCAGCTCATAATTTTTTCACACCTCTCGGAGCAGGTGACAGCTTGCTTGCAAAGCCTAATTCATTCTCACACTGTGCACAAAGCTGTGTTTTTAATGCATGCACAAATAACACATCAAAATAAGACTATAGGCAGAAGGATCTGTCCCCAACCCCAAAACACCCTCTTCTGTGTCCGGAAAGAAGGAGGGAGGCCGTGCAGCAGCGGGCCCTTCAGCCAGCCCAGCGCTCCCAGCGACAGGAGACCTCACTCTATAATTTCCTCTTGGACAGAGCCCCTTTTTCCTTAATTGCAGGAAGGATTGTTATGCTAATTGCTATTTTGCATTGAGTTAATTCTGCAGTGTTGGACGTCTAAATTAAGCTCCCCGTGCTGGGCGGCGCTGACGGGTGTGGGGGAACATTCCTTTGGCTCGTAGGGACCCCGTCCACCCCCGAGTGCTGTCACCCAGCATCTCCCAGCATCTGCCCACTGGTCCCGTTGCCCCCTCTCCCTGTGGTGATGGAGCTGGATTCTGGCTCCGTCTGGCTGCAGGGAGCCGAGGCCTGGGATTCCAGGTCCGCGCTGGGCGGTCTTCGAAACCCCCTAAGCTGTAATATTCTTTGATGTGCCGTAATTGCATTTAGTCAAGTTCTAGGTGTATTTTAATGGTATTGATTGTTAATAACAAAGCTGTGGCTGCTTAATGCCGAAAGATGATTCATTGTCAGTGGGAGCAGAAAGTCCGGGGGCAAAGTATTATTTCTGACATACAGTAATTTCTTCTTGCAGGATTTTTTTAATTTTCTTTTTTAGCAGCTCTGCGTTTTGGAGGGCGATGAGCGGGTGGGTTCCTGGGGGCATCGGGCTGTGTGTGCCCACAGCAGCGGGAACGATGGGGGGCTGTGGAGCCCCACTGCCCCCCCACAGGGATCCAGCCCCGGCTCCTGGAGGAGCCAGTAATCTGTCCGGAGCTGGAGCGGCTTTAACGGGAAAGTGCCATGGAAAAGGGACTGACTGGGACCCGCGAGGCTGGGAGCTGTAGGAAGGGGGAAGGAGAGTGGGGCGGGTGCTCAGACCTGGGCAGAGCCTTTGCAATTTTAGTGGAAAACCTGAGGAAGCAGAGCCGGGGGCTAGGAGTCGAGGTCCTGGCATCAGGTGCTGGGGACGGTGTCGGGCTCCCGAGCCGTGGGCGTGGGACACTGATGTCGGAGATGTAGGGACCTTCCATGTCTGCAGCGAGGTGCGATGGCTGAGGCCTCCTGGGGACTTGTCACATAAACAATATGAATGACAAAATGGTAGTTCCCTCATTCCACATTTCCCTATAAATGTTCCCTTTATTGGTTAATCCTCACTGTTAACAAAATAGATGTTTCTGATCAGGTTTTAGTTTGCAGATTACTTATGTGCAATGCAAAGTATATTAAAATGTAGTATACGTTTTAGAATTAGATATTTTTTTTTTGTGATAAGCCATTCAGCTGTAAATGCATTTCAGTCACACTGTGAAGATGAAAGAGCCTGAGCCACCGTATTACTTTAAGTAATCAGGCTTGAGGCTAAAGGTAGCTTTCTTTTTAGCTGACAAACAGAAGGAATAAATAACCTGGACACTAAAAGTTGCGTTAGGCAAATAAACATTTCCACAAGAATTATGTGTGACATTCAAGGGAAGGCAAATAAACCTTGACTTATGGAAAGCTATCAAACCTCTTGGAGAATTAAATAACGGAAAATCATTATGTAGCATTCGTAGCAGCTGTTAAAGACTGTCTGTTCTTTCAGGCACTACTGTAAATAAGGTGTGTTTGGAGCCCACCATGCGCCATATTCATCTCGTACCCGGTTATGAGCGTAATGAGCAATTCAGTTTCATTTGAAATGCCTTTTAATCACAAGAAAGGCGTTTTCCTGTACCTCTGCCTCCCTGCCAGTGCACTGTGGGGGGCCCGTCCCTGTGGGACCGTTCACCCCCCGCCCCAGGCCAGGTCTTGGCCGGGGTCTCCCGCCCTGTGTTCCAGCTCCTTTCGGTGCAGCCGTGGAGCATCGCGGCTCTGCCCCGATGGCCGTGCCGGCGTCACCACGGGGCTCCACGGGACCGACCCCTCCACCCCCAGACCCGGGATGTCGGGGGGTAAAGCCAGCAGCTTCGTCTTGAGGGGAAGGGGGGTGTGTTAAGCTCCGTGCGACAGATGCAGCCCCTCTGGTTTTAATTGACCCCTTGAAGGACGAGGTGCGGCGACAGCTCTGACCTGTTGAGACGGGGGTCTGTGGCCACGGGCCAGGGGTGCTGATCTGCAGCACCCCAGGAGAGAGGCCGGTGTTTCCTTTATGGCTCTGGGATACCTGGAGGTAGTGGGTAGGATGGAGATTTCACTCCAGGACTTGGCACAAAGACGATTCTGGTGGTAATAATAATAATAATATCCGCCAATCGCACAGCCCTGCTCTGAGCAGAAATAGCCGCGCTCGGAGCCCATCGCGCTCTGCTGCGGCAGCAGATTGCACGGGCAACGCGGGGTACACGGGGAAACAGTTTCAGCTCAGAACTAAAACACAGTTTCTGAGACCAGCAAATGTAGTTCTGCAGAAAATGCAAAAGTCAACAAGACGTAAATGGCAGCCAGCGCTGCAGCCAGGCGGCTACCGCGACTCTGGAGACAAAAAGCCTCTTTTCAACTATGCTCAAACTTTTCTGCCAGTGATTTATGCGCTGGGAAAATCTTGGCAGAGGTAGCAGCCGGCGAGGCAGCAGGTTTGCTGGGCTGCGGTTCTCGGGCGCTTGGGGAGGGCACCCTCCAGCCCAGGTCACACTGGTCCCTGGAGCCGGTGCTCTGCGATCGGCGCTTTCCGCCAATCCCTTTGGGGGCTGCTCGGCTCCATCCAAGTCCTTCCTCGTTAAGCAGCGAAACCCCCAGTTCTTTGTGCTTTCCATGCACTTGCTTTATCCTGTTAAAAGAGCGGAGGGGAATGCACTGCTGGGGTGTGTGTGTTACACACCAGCTTCTGAGCTCCTCCAGTCCCCGCTCCCGGGGGGATCCCTCCAGATCCAGCTGGAACACCTTGCCAGGATCTCCCGAGCAGCAGAGACTTGTTTGGGGGTCTGGGTTTGTTGCTTTCGTCTTTCCTGTGGCTTCACTTTTTAGTAAAATGACTCCTTTCTTAATTCCGATTATAGGAAGTTAATCAAATAACTTAAAGGCGATGGCAACTTCCAGCTAAGAGAGCACCCGCGGGGGGCGGCCGCGGCAGAACGCCACCTTAATGTTCGGTTCGAGTAGCAAACATTACGGTTTTCAATTTAGCAGATGATAGTTGTGGTTAGTTATCTGTCATATGTGCTATACTGCGCTCGCTGGGTGGTTTCTCTCATCAGCAGCAACAGCATTTTGCCAGTTTTAAAAAAAGGCCATTTTTCTCTGAGAGCACTTTCTATTTGCTGATCCAGTGAAGCAGTGTTGGGATCAAAATCATGTTCTGAAAAGTAATTGATATAATCAGCTACACAGAGCTCTGTGTTCACGATAAAAGTTTTCTCTGGCAAGCCATAGGAAGCACAGCAAGACGGCGTTCAATTAACAGGAGTTTAGCCCCGAGCAGAGGAACATCAGGAGGAATTCCCTCTCCACTGCCTTCTCCAGAGGGTGATGTTTCCTCTGGCATCTCTGGAGTCAGTGCCCTCCCGCCTGTGCACCCGCTGCCTCTCAGAGTGATGGAAGGAGTCATCCTCTCCCATGACGAAGTCAGCCCTTTGGGTTTCTGACATCCTCCCGCAGTGCCTGGGCTCCAGCCCTCGGCACAGCAGAGCCAGGGTGGTAGCCCGAGACATCCGCAGGCAGCCCCTCTCCTCCCATTCCCCCACCCCGGCAGCAGCCCTGGCCCCGGCAGCGTGGGACACGAAGCCCACCCTGCCCCGGCACGGAGCTGGGGCTGCGCGGGAGCTGCCGGCATCCCCAGGTAGGATACCCTGGAGAACTGGCCGCCTGATGCGCTTCACTCGCCACACCGTTGGCAAACGCTCGAATCAAGGCAGCGCCGAGTTCACTGGTGCGAAACCCAAGCAGAAAATGAGAGCAGCCCCAGAGCGCGCAGCAGAAATCCCCGCAGCATCCCCGCAGCGCGCAGGTCCCTGCGGTGCCCGGGGACATGGGTCTCCCAGGGGAGCCTCAGGCTGTGAAACATGCCAGCGCCTTCCATGACTTGGCAGCGGGGAAAGGGCAGGAGGCTCAGTGAAAATGTCACAGAGGGAGCTACAAAGGAGTGGATATTGCGGGAAGGTGCTGCGGAGCGTTAAACAGGCTGAGCTGTCACCTTCGCCTGCTCCTCGCCGCAGCTGCAAGCAAAGAGCCATCACTCCCCAAAACCCGCTGTGAAGGGGCAGGGGTCGGCAGCGAGGGTATTTCAGACACACTCTTGGCTCTGAGACGCTGCAGGAGAAGGGCAGGGGATGCAGCAGAGCCGCAGGACGGGAGGAGGCGGCAGCTGCTCTCAATTGTCCCCATGCGCCGTCGGCTCCGGCTCAGGCCAGGGCTCCTGGAAGCCTTTTCCTGACTCCCCGCGCTGTGACGTGCCCCGCTCTGCCAGGACGCCAGGAATGCCGGCCAGCTGCTCGCCGATAGCTATTTATTTTCCCCGTGTGTGGGGTGGAAAAGTTCTGTGCCGCAAAACTCTGCTCTAGAGATCGCCTTAAATTAATCAATTAGGAAAAATGAGCTGTGTGATGTAAAATGTCCTTGCTCCATACAAGTCTTTTGAACTATTAGTTCTCTTGAGGAGATTAATTATGAGCGTAGAGAGCTAATGCCCTTTTAATGGAATCAGTTTCTCAGTGTTAAGGAGTGCCGGGTACCGAGCGCGCCGGCATTAGATATTCATTGTGTAAGTTCCAGATCAAACAGGAGAGGATGAGGCCGATCAAGGAAGGGCTCTTCACTCTCGCAGAGCTGAGCTCCACGTGCTGATCCCACGCAAGGCACAGCCTGGGAGTTGCTTTAATTGTCTCCTCTGTATGTGATTCCAGAAACTGGCTTTTAACCTGCAGTAAAAAGGGTTGTTTACAAAGTGCATACATTTGCATCTCATCTAACTTTCCTTGGCTTAATGAAACTTGGAGAGAGCACTTGGCTGCTGCTGCTGCTGGGCTGCAGACGGATCCCTGCCGGCTCTCGCGCAGCTTTCTCTGCCTCTGCCTTCCCCTTCCCACTCAGAGTCGGCACTTTTTAGCGTCCGTGGTTTTAGGTGCCCGTTCCAAGGTAGCAAAGACCTGAGATCATGCAGCTCCCACCCGCCTCATTAGCAATTGGGACAATTAAGGGTGCGATGTGCAGATGCTCCAGAATTGAAGCACCAAGAGCAAATCCACTTACTCTGCAGCAAATTGCGAATGGAAAGTTGAAGGAAACAATCCCTGAAATATTTCTGAGAGGGAAGAAGAGCATCTTTCCAGAATATCTGAAGGCGCTCTAGGACACTTTCAGAAAGGCCCCCTTGGAGCAAAAAGACATGATTAGTTGGGGTGGTGATGGGGGAGGGAAAAGAAGGGCCATTAACTGGGGGATCTGATTAAAGTACCACCTTTCTTGAATGGATTCAACCCAGAAAGCCACTTTGCAGTCTGGCCCAAAACACAGGCTTCCTAGCGAGTCAATACATGGTTTTTTGCAGGCCTGTCTACTCAAACTTATCAATTATGGATCTAACTGATAGCACAGCTTTCTCCACGTGGCAGCCAGATCTATCTCCAATGTTACTCTTTTTTCCATGGCAGAAACAAAACATTTGCTAAACTGAAGAACGTTCATTAGCACACGATGGAAATGACCCAGTATTTTGGTTTCCCACTTGCCTAATTAGTTTTTGCAGATTAGCAAGTAGAACAGCTGAACAATCAATTGGACATATTAATCAGGCCTATTTTGGAAGCTCTAAATAGAGAATATGTTTCGTCTCTTCTTTCATTTAGGATATAATGGCTCCTAAATGGACACACACAACATAAATTACATCCTTTAACAAGATGAGAGGAGAAAATGGTGAAGTCTAAATAAGGAAAGCTGGATCATTTATTGGCAATTCAGTGGGCTCCATCCTCTCAAGCTCATGAGCGAGGGACACGGAGCCTCAGTCCCATCGCATCCATCCTCCCTTTACTCCTTTAACCCACCGGTGAGGGCTGGGCAGATCCAAGAGCTTCATCTCCCTCGCAGGGAATGTGACAAGTGGTAGGGAAGAGACCCAGCAGGGGAACAAGAGGGGATGGGATGGGATGGGATGGGATGGGATGGGATGGGATGGGATGGGAGGTTTGGATGACCATACCATGAACAGATCCTGGCAGAAACATCCAGGTCTGTGCCTCTAGCATGAAATACCTTGAGCTCTGCACAGGAGTGACTTTCTGTGGGGGGATCCCAGCTAGATCTGCTCCCCCCTCCTCTCATGGATGATGGGCAGGCATGGCCTACTTCTCTGATGTGTTTCTTAGAAACGCCAGTAGTATCCTGGCCAGGTTTGCTGGCAGCTCCAAGTGGGGAGGCGGTTTGGGGTACTTTGTTCTGCATGTGGCTGTGGCACCAGCAGAGACTTCTTTAAGTGGCAGAATGGATGAGCCCGATGGCCTGATGGTCATTGTGCAACTCAAAGTACAAGTTAAGAGTGAGGTCCCCGGCTTAGGCGGGAGGGAGGAGAAGCAGACGGTGACTGTGCCCGCAGCCGCCAGGAGAGCACAGGCAATCAAAGCAGCAAGGTCAGATGAGAGAGAGGTCTTTTGTAGCTGAAAACCTCTTATATCTGATCCTGAACGCTGCAGCTTACTAATATCTGAGCAGTGATGCTATATGTAGGTGTGAGGCAGACATATAGGTACATTTGATACATTATTCCTCTTTGCAAAGCTTCAATAAAAAATGTGTGGGCTGTTGCAAATTATTTCTACCATCCTTCTTGCAATGAAGTTAACAGCTGACTGCGTTCAAATGCATCAGTTGTATAAATTCATAGGGCATTTTCATGTTTCAATCTAGTTATGTATTTCTAGTTGACCAAACATGTTCAAATTACCATTAACTGCAATCCTATCACTTGGTTCACTGAGCAGAAAGGCAATATCTGCGTTTTAACCATTGCAGGACTGAAGCTGGAGGCAGAGGGAGAGGAGGGATGGAGGGATGGGAGCACGGGTCTGAGCTCTCTGTGAGAGAGGAGGGGGTACAAAAGGCATCAAAGGCAGCCCCCCGTGATGCCATTCCAGCGGGGACAAGGGGCAGAGGGTGGTCTCAGCCTCGTGCCACCAGCCCAGGTAGGACAGACCTTCAGCAAGTTCAGTGCTGTGTCCAGCCCCAGATGACATGGGGATGCGTCCCCCTCTGCTCCTTTCCTGGCTGGAGCTGCTGTGCTGATCCCTGTCTGACTGGTGAAGGGCTGTAAATGCTGTTATGAACTGCATCTCTTCCCAACATCCTTCTGAGGGGTCCCACCGCGCTGCCGGGCACCTGCTGAATTATTCAATATGCCACTTACATTTTTAAAGCTGCTGCATCTCACACCAGCAGAGCTTAACCGAGCTTCTCCTGTGGATAAACCTCTGCAAAGCCAGGTCTGAGCATCAGATCTGCCCGTGCTTTCCAGAAAGTCCCAGAATCACAGAATACCAGGTTGGAAGGGGACCTCAAGGATCATCTGGTCCGACCTTCCTTGGCAAAAGCACGGTCTGGACAAGATGGGCCAGCAACCTCGTCTTAAAAGTGAATCTTAAAAGTTGTTTCTTCACACTTGTAGGAGCTTGTTTAACCCTCACCCTCTGCCTTCCTGCCAGCTTCGCGTTCTTCATCAGGCCGATGAATCTCTTACTGATGCCAAATGTTTTATCTACTTGTAGGAACGTGCCCTCGCGTCAGTGGTGCAGGTCGGGCTCCTCGGTGAGAGTGTCCCTGGCCGGGGTAACGCTGGGGCAGAACCAGCCAGGCAGGGCTGAGGTCTGGGGAGGGACTGCGGTGTCCCCTCCTGCCCCCACAGCAGCCCCGGCACCATCCCCGGCGTTGGCCATGCTTCCCGCGGAGCTGGACCCTGGGGAGGGTTGTGCAGGGGGGCAGCCACGGCGAGGTGCAGCCCTCCCTACAGCCGTCCCAGCTGGTGACACAGAACAGCCATTCCTGGCAAAAGAAAAGGGAAGAGAGATGGAGGGAAATGAATGTTAAAAATCTCAGCGTGTAGCACATTTGAGATGTGTCTGAATACTGTGTCAAGGAAAATGAGACGTGGTCCAGAGTCAGCATGAATGACACAGAAATTACCTTAAAAATTCACCTGATTTTAACAATGTGATGTGGAAGAGGATTTTTTTACCTGCAGCTTTGCATTACTTTCCTAGCTCTGCAGGAGAAGCTCCCCTCTGCCGCTGGCAGTCCATAGGGCATTTTTCATTCTAGAGAGCAATTTTTTGGAAAATTATTAGTCAGAATTCTCTTTTTATTGATAATGCAACTTGATGCTAAGCAGAATTGTTCCATTCCAGCTCAGCTGAGACTCCTCCAGTGTAAAATAAAAGCCCGTTGCTGCAGCGTGAGCATACGGGGTGTGTTTCGAAGCGGTGGCAGTGCCTGGGGGGCAGAGGAAGAGGAGCAGATCCCGAGATGCAGACCCGGCACCTGCAGGAGAGGCAGGAAAAGGAGCTGAGGGGGGGGACAGGAGATGGCCACGTTGCTGGGGGAGATGCAGGGAGATGTGTGGACGTGGATGTTGATGCCAGTGAAGACAACAGTGGAGGTGAGCCAAGGCACATCAGACTCATGTTTCTGATTCCCACATAAAGGCTCGTGGTACAGAAAACACAAGCAGCCGGGAAACAGGCAGCAGTAGCCAGCCCCGGTAACAGCCCTGACTATCGTATGTGTCAGACGGGGCTCTCAGAAAGCTGGAGTAATAAAAAAATAAATAAAGGAAACATTCCAGAGTGCTGCAAACTCCCCAAATTGCACTCCTGACTTTTAACACCCCATCTGCTGGCTGGCGCTAACAAATTAATTCAGTGCAGGTGATGAGGAAAGGCATGTCTGGAGCCCAGCGCCGGCTGGATGAGCCCCGCAGCCCGGCTGTGCCCGGGGCCAGCTCAGGGTCCCCGTGGGTAGCCACGCTCCAGGGCAGGGCACCGCCAGTGCTGGGGGGACACAGAGTGGGAGGGATTGGGGAGAGTCAGAGCCTGTGGAGTCAGGCCAGCCCCAGGGATGGTTCCAGGTGCTTTGGAACAGCAGGAGCCAGTTGATGAGCTCTGGAACAGAAGCCGGCAGTTTGATGCAAGGCTGAAGCTCAGGTCAGCTGGAAGGCTTTCCAGCACCTGGCTGAGGCTCCGCAGCGTAAATACCTTCATCAGAAAGTATTTCACCTTGATGATATTCTCTTGTATCTCTTCTGGCAACTGGCTAAGGTGCACCATTATAGTTATTTTGGGAAATCAGTTTAATACGGGCTTTTCTCTCATTTGATGGCAAGTGGTATATCCCTCCCAAGAGACTGCTGCCTTTCATTGCAGGGACCATAATCAGATTCTTCATGTATTAGTAATTACCTGGGAAGAAGCTATAAATATAATGAAAATGCCAGTGCTTCCTAAAGGTACCCGTAGTTACTTTCAGAGAAATTAATTATCTGTGAAAATCAGATCAAATAAATAATGTTCTGCTGGAATATCTGATATAATTCATAACTTCAGAGAGTTTAAGACTAGGGTAGGGTAGACCACTAGATCATCTGCCCTCCCTTCATTTATAACGTGGGCCATCACACTCCACCCAGCCGTGGCTGCGGAGCGGTGTCTCTTTGCGGTGGACTCAAGCCCAGCTGGTGTTTGGGTTGGGCTCCTCTTCCAGCTCAGAGAGCACACCCCTTCCCTGGGCAGAACATTCGTGTGGAGTAAGGACATCCGTCTCTTTTCTGCCTAATACGAACATTTCCCCTAATCCCCCTTCCATCTGTCACCCGGTTGTGCAGCCGCTGCCCGGGAGCAGAGCCTCCGGCCACGTGAGTGTCACAGCCCGGAGAAGGGATGGGAACAGCCGCTCGGTGACAGTGCGGGCTCTGGGTCTTGCTCCGGTCTCACCTTTCAAGAAGGGAAAAAAGGACCGAGCCGCTTTCATTTTAATTAGTGTCTAGTCTCTGTTGCAACTTGACATCTTCGTTTAATTTTGTTTGCAATATACATGTAGGGGAGAATGATAATGTAATACAGTAATGATCATTCCTGAGACAGTCACTTATTCAAAATATTACTCCTGTTTAATCAGTGCAGTCGAGTGATTTATTGACTTGCATAACCAATCTTGCCTGGCGTTTCACTGTAATTAAAACAACTACACTCCCAGAGTCCATCTGCATGTAATAAATTGTAAAAAACCATGTCAGGGCGACGTTAATACTGATGATTCTCACGCGTGACAGTCGAGTCCCTCCGCGCTGGGGCCCATCCTCTTCCTGCTGGCGAGGGCAGATGGTCAGGCAGGAGCTGGGGCTCGGGACTGGGGGGTCAAGGGGGCTTCAGGAGCAAACCTGGACACTGGTCACGTCCAGCTGAGCCAGAGTAGGTGCATTTAGGGCTTTTCCCATGAGTGCTCTGCGGGGATGAGGCTACAGCTCTATCAAATGGAGCTGCTCGATGCCTTCTCAGTTGATGGAGGGAGGTCAGTGCCAGGAGAACTCGGTGATGCTCAGTCTGGGCCAGCACAGACCCCAAAACCGGGGCAGCAGCTGAGAACCCCGAGTCAGCTCCTCGCTTCCTTCCAGGCCTTGGCAGGAGGTGGTGAGTTCTCAGCCTCGGCAGCAGAAGGCGTCGGTAACGCAAGTGTTTGAAATACGATGAGTAAATCTGATTCTCCTGGCTGAGCTGTACGGAATGTGACAGCCAAGGTCGCGCTCTGTCCCCTGTTCCCCTTCCCCACTGACACCTGCCCGAGCTCTCCCAACAGCTCCCCACCGCATCGAGATTGTCCTGGACCCACCCATAATTTCACTTTTATTATCAGAGGGTTTGTGAAAATCAGTTTCTTTTTCTTTAATCAAATTCCAACAGCCAAAACTCAGAAGTATTCTTAAAAAAATGTAGCGGAAGGTGTCAGCTTGTCGTTGAGAAAAGAACAACTGTCAAAACCCAAAGATTTTCTGCCAAAACCCACTGAAAAATGTTGGCTGAAAACTGCAGAGAGAGAGAGAGAGAAGCTGGTCCAAAAGAGTCAGTTTGGGTGTTGTCAGCCTTTTTTTTGACAGAAATTCTAAATATTTTGAAGAAAGGGGACGGCTTCCAGGAATTTCTGTTTTCAGCAGCTCCGTTTTCTCTGAGTTCTGACCCAGAATTCCCCCCCCGGGAGCCGTGCAGGTGCCCTGACCCATGAGAGCCCGTGCAGGAGAAGATCCTCCCTGGTTTCAGTGGGGCTCGGCTGCTCCCACCACCGGGACACTGCCCGGGGCCTCCCTGAGAACGGGCAGGTCAATTGGGTGATCAGAGAAGAGGGTCTGCAGTTCTGCTTCTAATTCTGGTTTTTTATTGGGATGGCATTTTTTCCTCTGATTTACCCAGTGCTGATTTTCAAGCGTTGTGGAAAAATGAAGATCTGAGTGTGGTTTTGGCCTGAGTCACTCTTAGCGTTGCCAGCGCCGAGGCTGCACAGAGCCTGCGCCCGGCAATTCGCAGGAGCTGAGGCACAAATGAGCACAGCATGGTGCTGGTGCCGGTGCCGGAGGCAGCGATCTCAGCCCGCGGGTCGGTACCGAGCCCTGCCCCGGAGGATGCTCAGAGCCGGTACCCGCCGTTGGCCACAGCCAGCACTTCACTCCCAGCCAGGGAGGAGAGGCACGGGGGAAGTAAACGGATTCCTGCTGGGAAAGTGGAAAGCAAAAAGCAGCTGCCCACAGTGAAAGCAGCAGCCCAAGGCAGTTGGCTCGGAGAGGGCTGGGGGCGAGGCAGGGAAAGGGCAGGAGGTGCTGCAGGGCAGAGAAAATCAGCTGGATGACACTCGACTCTCACCCGAGGCTCTTACCCATGTGTTGAAGTGTTGTGATGCTATTAGAATACTAGGAAAGGACTTAACACCCTCCCCTGCCTTTGCTGCTTCATGCTGGGCTTGCTGAGCTGTAACCAGCACGTTGTGTGGTAAGATCTTCGTATCCGGCACAAACCAGCCCCGTATGATCACACCGCCCTGACGGAGGGGTGTCCCAGGGCCGAAACGGCGATGCTGCTCTTGGGAGGCAGCTGCCACCGGCCGGCAGCACCCCCCTGGCCCACTTTCAGCTCTTTGCTGTTCACCAGTAAATTAAAGAGCCGTCCCAGGACACAGATTTTTATTGCCCAAACACCTCTGCGGTTCCAGGCTGCTCCGGCTGGGATGCTCCATGGCTGCTCTCAGCTCTCCTCTCCTTCCAGCATTTCTGTCTCATCTCTCGCACGTGCACTGCTCTCGCTCACCAGAAATTTTCTCCTGGCACTTTTCCAAGCCAATATTTTCCTTAGCAGCTTCCTCTGCCTCGGAGATACAGAGGCTTGGGCGTTTGCTTTTCCCTGTAGGTTCGATGTCAGTTGCTCTTCAAGATAAGGGAAGGGGAATGAAGAATTCAGGGTCTTTGGCCACCCACTCCAAATCATTTCAGAGGAAATTATTTTATTTCTGCCATTAGGTGTGGGAACGGGACCGGAACCGAAGCATGTGGCTGCTGATGCGACGTGGCTGGTGGCGGAGCTGCGATCCCGGCGGGAAGGGGTGCCCCCGGCGCAGCGATGGGCGCCCCACGGGACGGAGGGGCAGCGGAGCGGGGTCTGGCAGGAGACAGGAGCTGCAGGTCGGTGCCTGCGCGGGCAGAGCCGTGTCCCGCTGCGCCAGGGCAGCCCGGGGAGCCCCCGCGAGGCTATTTCATGCTTGGGGAGCTTGACAAACAGGAGTGATTTATAGGTGCTGGGTCTGATTTCCATTGCTGCCGAGGGCTGTGTGCTGCTCCAGCGGTGGGATAACCCGGGGTAAGCCACACTCAAACATCTGGGGTTTCCATTTTTAAATTAAAGCCATATCTGATGGATTGTGCTGTGAGGAGAAGGAACAGGATCTTGAGGGGGAGTAAAAGGTGTTGCACCCCGGCGGTTCCCCTGCAGCGTGTGACAGCAGCAGCACACGCATGTCCATGCCAGGGTGGGTGAGAAGCAGCACAGATGCCACGTGTGCATGTGAGAGAAAGCACGGAGGTGTGAGAACAGGCAGAAATCACCATCAATTGCTCTAATGCCTCGCTGTCCCTCCGGCAGCCAGCCCCGCTGGCTGGATCCGTCCCGGGGAGGAGGCGCCGGGGGCACACGGAGCCGTCGCAGCCCCGCGGGGTCAGAGGAAAGTGTCGCTAAAAGCCTGTCACCAGCCTGTCTGCTCTTACAGCTGCTCTCATCGCTCCCGAACTGTCACCCTGCTGAGATGGGATGGCACGTTGCAGCCACGGGTCACGGCCGCAGGAGCTCTTACGTGAGTAGCGGCCGTGTGACCACCCTGGGCACGTGTGACTGGGTCTGGGGGCAGAGCCGGTGCCAGCGCGGCTGTGCCAGACCCCGTGGTGGGCCATGGCTGCCCCAGCTCAGGCACTGCCCCACACGGTCCTGCCCCACACGTGCCACACGGAGGTGTCCTGGCCATCCCCAGCCCCTCTCCAGGCAGGGCACTGAGGTGGGAGCAGCTGGAAGGTGGCAGCGAGAGATGCCTTCCAGCAGCGCTTGGTTAACAGAGAACTGACAAACAACCCATCACCTCTGGCTTTTTCTACACCCCACTCCCCAGTTTTCATGGTTTATGTGTGTTGAACGCACACGATCGTCTCGGCAGCCCTGATCAAAGTGCGCTCAGCAGAGACGCCAGTGGTCCAGCCACAGGTTGCCCAAGGATTGCCATGTCCTGGCCAGGGACCACCAGCCAGTGCCAGCTCCACAGCCGCTCGCGGGAACGTCCCAGTTCTTGGCAGTTTTGTGTGTTTGGTTTGAGCTGCAGAGCAGGAGCCGGGAAGCAAACCTTGGCTCCTTCCAGGTGTGACCCTGCCTTGCCCGCGCGGTGCCGGCGTGCTGCCCGCGCACCGGGGTGGAGCGGGCCGTGCTCCCCACCGGCTGCCCTGTGGTACCCAGCTAGGCTGTGTGATTTAGCACCCCGGGGGGGTGAGTAATATTTCTCTCTCTGTGCCGTGCAGCGTGACTGGGTTGGTGCTGTGAGCGTCGGCGCGGGCTGCGGTGAGCGCTGCACGGCGTGCAGCAGGACAGCCGGCACCAGCACATGGTCTGTGCAGCAGCCCTGGGCAGGGAGGGGGCGCCTGTCCGGGACCCCCCAGTGTCTGGAAAACAGTTTGTGTGGGCTCAGCCTCAGGAAAGAGAGTTATTCCCGTCTAGAAATGACTCCCTGCTGAGGAAATGGCACTGGCTCTTTGTTCGAGCGCAGCAAGCGTGGAACAGCCGCTCCCCACGGCACGCTGCGAGCGAGCGGGGGTCTCGGGGGGCTCCCCCGCCAGCGGAGCCCCTTCCCCAGCTCCCTGCCCTCAGGCAGAGCCCGCAGCAGCAGCACCTGCTGCCCTCCCACTCGCAAGGTGCGATTGCCACCTACAGTCCCTGCTCCCGCATCCCTGCTGGGCGGCGGGAGCTCCCGCGGCGGGGACCGGGCACAGCTCATGCTCGGCTGCAGGATTGCAGCGATTTTGGCAATATTGGGTGTCCCCTCAGAGGACTGCCAGTGCCTGGAAAGGCATAAACTGGGAGAGTCAGAGACAATTTGTTTAATCTGTCCTGTCCCCGACCAATTCACAAATATGCCAGAGTATTTGAGACACAGATCAGCAGAAAATTTCTGATTCAGGTCATAAAAAAAACCAAATGAAGTCTGTGCTGAAGTGGAAATTGCCTTCACCTGGGGGAGGAGAAGTTATGTGGATCATTGCCTTCAGCCCCATAGTCAGGCCCTCAGCACACTGTAGAGTTTGGCTTAATTACGCTATTAGTATTTTTTTATATTTAGTATTAGTATTTAATCTTTCATTCTAGGCTGTTAAAGAAACTATGATACTTGTGCTGGGTTTTATTTTTGTGAGCAATGCTGTGCTGTGGTGCCAGGGGGTAATTTGCCCCCCGTGAGAGGGGACAGCTCGGGTCCCCAGGCAGCACCGAGCCCCAGGGTGACCCCGGCCCTTTGCACCGTCCCCGCCAGTGTTTTCCTCCTGGTACATTCCCCCACTCCTGGCTGCCACGATGCAGTGCCTTGTGCTCCTCCTACAGCCCATTTACTCTGCCTAGACAGCACAGCCCTATCCCCATCTGTGATTACAAATTAGCAGCCTAATCCTAAATATCCTTTTTGCCTGAAGATGCTTGTCTAAATCTGATTTTTAATCTGTCTTTACCAGCTGCTCCTGCTGCAGCCCTTTACAATTTATTTTGCATGTGACTTACACTGGATAAAAAAAAGTCTGTCTAATTTTCTCCAATGTCAAACATCCTTTTAGCTGGAGCTGGTGTTTTATGTGTTCTGCAATCTGAGGGGAGCTCTGCCAGCGTAGCGGTCTCTCCTTCTCCTTGGGATTTATTGACTACAGTGAGGTCCTGCTCTAATCTTCTCTTCTCACACCCTCTTTCTTTCCCTAAGAACCACTAAGCTCCTTGACTCCCCCGTATCATCTCTGTTATGGGCAGAGCTCTGCACTGGCTTATGCCCCGTTCAATCCTATTGAAGTGCAGGGCAGGGCTGTGCATCCCAATCAGCACAGATTTTTTGCCTTGAATAGCCTGTTATATGCATGCTCTGGGGAAGAGAACCAGCCTCGCTAACGACTAAAATCCTTCCAAAAGGGATTTTAAGTACTTCAGATAAATCTCACTAATGGTAAATCTAGCTATTCACTCCCAGCTCTTCATACATGGGATTTGACCCTTTATTATGTTAATGCAAGTGTTCAGCGGGTGCTGTTCACAGTCAGTTTGGCTTCCCCATTTCCCCTAATATCTGCCATCAGCCGCACCCAGCCCTGAGCTGCAGGTCCCAGGTCCCCATCCCCAGCCATGCCTGTGCCCGAGGGCTTGCCCCTTATACTGGGAGGGGGCAACCGGGGAGGGCCTTGGCCTCCAGGAGCTCCTGGGGATGGAGTGCCAGCCCAGGGCAGGTGGGACGAGCAGCACCAACTCCCTGGGTTTGGCTAGAACCACTCATCTAGCTAAAGGGGAGAGGAGGGAGAAATCGGTCTGTTTGGCGAATTGCAACTGGTCGCTGGTCCTTACCCTGCTGTTCTCTGGTCCAGGCTGGCCGGGTGCCCCGGGGCCGCTGGCACTGTGTGATTCCCATGTCAGTTGGCACATGAGGCGGTGCCCGGAGCATGTGCCGACATCAGCCCCAGGCTCTGCAGCCATCACTCCGGGTTTGCGGGGTCCTGCTCTGCATTTCAAGTCTGTTGTGCAGGCAGCGGTACCCTGGGGTCCAAGCTGGGAGATGAGCAAAAAAATTACATCAGGGTCTTACTGAGGAAAGAGAAGCAAGAATGTAAGAAGCCTCAGAAAACGTTCTGGAGAAATGTATGTTTTGGCATTCCTACCTCCTGCCTGTCTGGGGCTTGTCAGCAGCTGACGAGCAGTAAATGAAATGGGCAGACGTGACGGGAGGCAGCGCCGGGCCAGTTCTCCCTCTGTCACTCGCTCCGCCAGCCCCGGCAGAAGGTGCAAAGCAGGAATCCGCGAGCTGCTGCCTCCCTCCCCTGCTGCAGTGGGGAGCCCAGGGGAGCCCCCGGCCAGCAATTACCTCATCAACAACCCGTGTCTTACTCTCTGTGGAGAGAGCTATCAGCAGCAGGTGCTCTCGCCTGGGGATGGCCCAAGAGCCGTGGTGCATCCTCGTGCGACTTCATCCTCCAGCTTAGCAAAGCCCACGGGGCTTCCCACTGCTCACAGGTTCCTCGGGGGGATTTTGGGGTACCAAAACTTTCAGTTTTCTCAGGATGTTCCTGCCTCTCTCTGTAGGAAGCGTGTTCCCACGCCTGTTGGAGCCCTGCACGGCGCATGCGGATGCTGCCCCGGGAGCACAGACGCAGGCATTGACTGGAGCAGAGCTCAGCCCCGAAGGACCCACCCGAGAAAAGCAGCCACAGGAGCTCAGCAGTGAGCAGCGTGTCTGCAGGTAAGGCCTCAGAGCTGGAGTGGGACCTGGCAGTCCCAGCCCCAGCCATCGCCCGGGCTGTTAGCCGCTCACGCTGGAGCAGGGATGCCTTCCCTGATTGCTAATTTAGATTTTCCTGCCATCCCACACAGTGGAATCAGGGGAAATAAAATTACAGAGTTATTCACTCTTTTTGTACAACTGATGCGCTGATTACCTGTCAATCATGGAATTGCATTAACATCTGACAGTGTGTGCATAACAATTACCCCCATCAAATTAAGGAAACCTTTCACACTCAGAGACAGAGAGAGGGAGGAAATTCAATCAGCATAATTAGCTCAATCAGAAAAGAACTTCTTTTCATCAAGAAGGGGAAAAACGTACAGCAAACGCAGGGTGGGAGACAGGTATCTCTCAGGGCTGAGGGGGGCTCAGGCACTCGCCGCAGCAATGCCTGGCACCGTGTGGCCGAGGGCTCGCCATCACCGTGCTCCATGCTTCCTCCCCACCCGCGCTCCTCCTCTCCGGGCTCCCGAAATCCTTTTCTGCAGTTTCTGGGCAAGCTCCTTCCCAGAGGCTCTGCCTCCCTTCCCTTCCTCCCCTTGCACCCCAACACGGTGTGGGGATGCAGGGGGTGTGTGGGGATGTGGGGGCTGCCCCAGCTTTGTGGGGCCAGAGCGGGGCTGAGCGGCACAGAGGCGGTGTGCTCTCGGGGAGGATTTGTTTCATATTCCCCATGGAGGGGAGGGGGATGATTAATGCTAATTACTAACAGCAGAAACAAGAAAGAGGAAGAAAAGCTCAATTAGCAACGATGCAAATGAAGCTGGCCTAGCGCTGCTGAGCGATGGTGAGCACAGTCCCGGTGGTGCCAGGGCTGGGCCGGGCATCGCCCTCCTCCCTGGTGTTCCCAGCAAAACCCAGCAGCGTCGCCGTGCTGCGCCGGGAGGGCTGGAGAAGCCTGGGCTGCTTGGTCTGTCCCTTCTGCCCTCTCCCTCCCTTGAAGCCGGTGACTGAAGGCACCAGAGGGTCGCTGAGGCTGGAGATGGCTGGACCCGGGATCAGACCCGGGGGGGGTTTATCCAGCGAGCGAGAAACTTAATGCAGCTGGAATGAGAAAAGGAAGGGATGTGGAGCTCCCCGACCTCTCAGCGCAGCTCGCAAAAGGCAGTGCAGTGACTGAAGGAAGCACTTGCAGTAGCGTATGAGACAGGCACATACGCCAAGTGACTCCTGAATTTTTGCTGAGTTAATTATTTTGTAATTAAATTCAAGTTGAAAGGCAAAAGTGTTCCTGTCACTGAGACAGCAGCTCTGCGGGAGCGAGCTGTAGCTGGGTCAGGCACTCGTGATGGGTTTGCTCCAGCATCAGCTGTGTGTGCTGTGAAGGTTTCACCCATGGACAGGTCCCTCAACACCAGCCGTGACCCATGTCGGGGCCGATTGCCACCAGAGCACCTGGGTCGCCCTGGGGTTTGTGTGGGATTTACTGTGTCTGGGCTCACTCTGCTCTCCGGCTCCTTTAGGAAGCCTCCCGTGCTGGAGGTGAGGTTTACAGCAGTTGGGGTAGGACAGCATTTCCCAGGTTGGGGATGTTTTGAGGCGTAGAGGAGCTACTGCAGAATGAGGGTGAGGGGTCTCGCCTGCGGGCACAAGCGGTGTGGGGCTCAGAGCTGGGAGAGGGCAGGGTCCTCGCTAGGAGCGCTTGTAACGAAAGAGATTTTCAACTTTAAGGACAATTAGCGTGAGAACAGGTTGCTGGAGAGGATGTGGATTCTTTATTTCTAAGAAGAGGGTAAATAAGCATCTCTAGGAGCAACTAGCGGAGCTGCTCTCGCCTGAGGCAGGCAAGTGGCCCCTCGCAGTGCTTTTCTGTAGTTTGTGGTAGTAGTTTTCCCATCTCAGCCCCAGCTTTGCAGAACGATGCAGGAGACTGGCAGGACCCAATCCCTGTCCACCAGCCTTCAGAAACCACCAGCAGATAAATGTGAGAGAGCAGGAACCCTCAGCAGGAGGACGGGGAGAGGTGCCGGTAGCCGTGGCACACGCTGGTGCCTGTTCTCTCGGAGCGCAGGTGGGTGGTACAAAGTCAGGTTAATTTTCTTTTCCCAAAATACGGTCTATAAATGAATAAGCAAGTAAATAAAGCAGTCCTCTCTCAGCAGTCTTCCTGCCATCTGCTTACCATTACCAGCTGGCATCCACCCATGAGTTTATATCCCTTTCGTTCCAGAGGATCCAAAGCATCCTGCAAACTTTGGGCAATGTTTGGCTCTGCCCTGCACCTGCAGATGTCCACGATAACTCAGAGCTGACTTTGTCCTTTAGAGAACTGATATTAAGGGTTATTTATCTGTCTGTTGAAATGCAGACATCCCTGGCCAGCTACACAGCAGCCGCCCGGTGCGGGGTGTCAGGCTGCCATGGGGACCGGCCCTGGCCCCCGTCCCCCCGCGGGGCTGCGCTGCGCAGATTCACCTCCCGAGAGAAACAGCTTCTCCCGTGCTGGGGCCAGGCAGCTGGAGTGGAAGTTTCCTTCCAGCAAACTGCATGTGCCCGAGAAGTTCATCTCGGCTCCATGGCCAAAGTCAGACAAGGAGGAGCAGAGTGAGGAATTAGAAACAAATTGTGAACAGATGTCAGGCAGAATAATAAGAAATGTACGTAAGGCCCACCAGGGCAGATTGATGAGGCAAAAAAAGCCCTGGGCTCGCTCAAGCAGCAGCTGCCATCCCGGAGGGAAAGACGCAGGAGGGGGAAGGAGCCAGCGCAGGATCGGTGCCACCAGCAGAGAAACTCGGGTGCTGCGGGTTGTTCTCCCGTGGGACGGGCGCTCGCAGGCACGGCGGCTGCTCTGCTCTGGTTGCGCGGCAACATCGCATTAGGATGCAGGATTTAAGCATCTTTGCTCCGGTGCTTCCACTTACTTATCTGGCAAATTGGGGAGATGCAGGCAGGTTTCCCTCTCCTTCCACCTCATCTGTGGCTGCAGACAGAGAGGGAGGAGGGCAAAGTCCCTGATTAGGACAGCTCATAAAAGGGGCAACAACTCCTCGTCGAGTGATAAAATCAGTAATTTGGTTCTCTTGCTTGGGTTCCTTCCCTTAACCTTGGTTGGAGTGAAAACTTCATTGCGTGATTAGCTTGGGCGAGTCTTTCCTGTCGCTGTGTAGAAACTTAAAGCCCTTTTGCAGAGAAGAGCTGTGTCCGGCCCCCCCCCGCCCCGCCGACTCCCACACTGGGAAAGATGATTCATGAGAACAGCCACTTCTGCGAGGGTCGGTGCTTCCCGGCTAAAGGGGGCTGCCCCGTGCTCACCCACCTGGAGCTTTGCCCTCCCACGTCTGGTGGGGATGACGGGGTGCAGGAGCTGGGAACCAGCATGTCCCCAGCAGCGTTGCTGCTCCCTGCGCCTGCAGCGTGGCCGCAAGGAGAAGCAGCCGGGGTTTACCTGGGGGGTGCAAGGTTCCCTGCACCTCCAGGGTGAGAGGTTTCCCGAGGGATGGAGCCTGGTGCCTTGCCCAGCGAGCAGGGCATCACCTCCCGGCTCCAGCTCATAGCATGTGGCCCATGGACACGGGGTGGGAAGAGAAAAAAACCCTTTTAAACACCCCAAAGAGGAATTTATTTACTCATAAGAGTAAAGATCAAAACCGTATTTTTTGTCAATAGCACATTTTAAAATAGGTTCTAATGAGTGAGTCACAGAGGAAGTGCTGGGGGAGGGAGCTGAGCCTGTCATTCAGCACATGAAAGGCTGAAAAATCTCTTTGTCTGACTTAAAAATTAAAGTATAAAGATTGGAGATTACTACAGGCACAGATAATGATGGACCAGATACAAACCTGGAGCATTGGTAAGATGCGCTCTTGACTGCTTCCCTCTGGGCCTGAAACAATAAAGCTGGTGCTTATCAAGCCGCTTAATGACTGCAGGAGCTGCAGAGCTTGATGCAAGGCCGTTGCGGGGGTTTTGCTGGGCACGGCAGCAGGGTGTGTGCCCCAGCAGCGGGTACGTTTGGTCAGGGTGGCTGCGGAGCAGAAAAGCGGTGCCTGTGGCAGAAGACCAGGATGTGTGTGTCCCCCCCCCACCCGGTAGCAAGTTGATGCTTCCCTGGGCTTCCCTCGGGGCTCGTTCTGCAGCCCCAGGGACATCTCTGTGCCGTCACTGTCACTGCTCCCCAGAGCATCCCTCCCGCGGGGACGTGGCAGGAGGAGATGTGGGCTGGTCCGGGGATAAGCCAATTCCAGAGCAGACATCCCGTGACACCCGCATAAGGGAGGCCGGTGGCCGAGTGCTCATCGTGGATGGCGAGCCTGGGTTTAGCCCATCAGCCAACAAATCTCTGTATTCCTGCTGTTGGCACTCATCAGGCAAATGGGCCTGAAATGCTGCCTAGAAATTATTCCATTTTATGTAAGAAAATCATCTCGAAGAGTCAGAATCAGGTCCCTTGTCAGAAAGGGAGGAGGGGTGGGTGCAGTCCTGGGGCAGGGTCCCTGTGGCCACCTGCGTGACCTGAGCGGGAGCCCCCATCTCTCTGTCCTGACGTGCCATCCTGCTTCAAACGGTTCATATTTTTTTCTAGGAAATACTTCTCGTAAGCGATAATGTTGATATTTAGGAGTGTTTCTTTTTAAAGGTGTCTTTAAGAAAAATCAAGCTTTAGCTGTGATTCATTCCCACTTGACAATCAAGCAGACACAGGCGCAGATATTTCTGCATATATATATATGCACACATAGACACATACATATCTGTTCAAAATTGGAAAGCAATCAATTCTGAGATTTATTTAATGCTGCATTGCACAAGTTTGATAGCCGGGTTGGTTAATTGCTGTGCTAATAACACCCTTCGTCAAAGAGACTTGCAGGCTTAAAAAATTAAAATGGCAATAAATACAAACTCCTGCTAACATTTTTTTAAAAACCAGCATCTAGACAGCAAATTGGCTGACACTCAGAGGAACAGTATTTTTTTCAATTCTATTCCCTGTTCTAGCAGTTCTAAAAACTCAATTTTTTTATCACTAAGATCCTTTCCCAGCACCTCATGCTTGTGTGCTTGCGTCCTCGGATCCCCAAACAGCAGCTCAGGGGCCCCTTTTTTGGCAGAAAATGGGGCTTTGTTTTTGCTGCTGTGGGTCATGGGTGGGAAGGGAACTTTCCCAGGGTGGTGACCAGGCAGGGGGATGCTGGGGACCACAGAGCCCTGGGAACGCTGGGCAGGACCCCTTGCTTTTGAGCCGATAACCACAGATCCCACGGCCGAGCCCTGCCGTTTGTGCCCCCTCAGCACCGCGAACGGGTTAAGGATTGTGTCCTCGTCACCCCGAGCAGGACACGGCATCGCTCCTGTCTGCCGCCGGCAAGGTCACGGGCTGAAGGCACCGCTGGGAGAGCAGGCAAAACCTATCAGAACATAGGTAATTTGATGAGAAATTAATTGGCCTACATCAGAGCCTTAAAACTCTAACAGATTTGCTGCTGATAAAATTAAAATTAGAAGCTGAATTGATTAGCCTGTGCCAGCAAAGGAACCAAAATGTCAGAGGCACCAGCTGCACATTTGCATTTGGTACTTAACAAAGTTCTTACCAAAGCGAGTGAGAGATGTTTGACATTTCCATGATTTCTGCAATTCTAATGTATCTTTTATTGATATTAATTTAAAAAAATGCAAGGGAATAATGAAGTGAGAAATGACAGGAGGGAGTCTGGCCATTCCAGCTCGGCAGCCCATACAGAGCGTGCAGTTCCCGCTCCCCCATCGTTAGGAGCAATCAGCGTTGGGCTGTTCCTCCTTCTCCTTCCCCTGGGATGGGACGCTGCGAGTGCCAGGTGCTGCCCCGTGTTTGCGGGGCAGATGCTGTGTAGGGTCCCCCATGTCCCTCCTGGGCCACTGGCGGCTGCATTTGCTCTCCCTGCGCCAGCCGGTGGGAAGCAGGACATTGTGTGTCCTCGTCCCGTCTGGCTCTTTCCCCAGGGAGGGGGGTTTTGCAGAAAAAGCCTTGTCCTGTAGTTGTGTTGGGGAGAGGCTGTTGGTGCCCACGTGTTCGTGCATCCCTGGGTATGGCGTGATGGCGTGTGTCTCACCGTTAGTGCACACGTGTCGGTGCCTGCGTGTACCCTGGGCACGTATGTGCACACCAGCCTCCTCGTGCATAAGGAGTTTCCCAGCAGGAGCGTGTGCGTGTGTTAGTGCGAATCCTGCAGGCAAGGGGAAGGGGGGCCGTGTCCCTGGGGCCTGTGTTTTAAACAGGCAGAGTGAATAAATCACTTGATTTACTGGCTCATTTTCATTGGCTGGGCATGTGTCATTTTTATGCTTATCGTGTTGAAAAAAAAAAAAGACTACTCGGGGAGCGTAAACCCTGGGTGAAGTTTTAATTGGGAACAGTTATTTTGAAACATTTTCTTCTGTAATTTATTTTACCTTGGGGACTTATTACCGTGGGAAAATCCTATCAGGTTTATGCAAAGGTTTCTGCCATAGTCTATTGGGGTATTTTAATTTTAGTTTCACAATGAGATATTCAGGAATATCATTAATAAATAATTGTAAAGACTCCACATAAAGGAATGGAAAAGTATTAAAACTTTCACCAGAGGGTGGAAGAGTTTTGGGTTTTCTTAACGAGTGCTCCAAAAGTTATCTTCCCATCCCCAAACCCAGGGGCACTTCCAGTGCTTCTCCCTGTGGAGCCGAGTCCATGGCCAGGGGCTGGGGATGGTGCACCGCAGAGGTGCCCATGGCTGCCGGTGCCCATCACTGCCAGTCCAGTGCCCAGCCGGTGCCCTGTAGCCAGCCCGTGGCAGAGCCGCACATCATCAGTTTCCAAGCTCTCTGCCTGTCACCTGGGGTGACGGCATCCCCTGGGGAGCCGAGCCCCCCACCCTGGGGCTGCTGCCTGCTCCCTTCTCCTCCCCAGCCCCCGGCAGCCGCTGGCTGTGATTTGCTTCCTATCTGTCCCCACAGGCTAAAATTATAAATACATCAGATGAAAAGCTTAGTTCTCTGAAAGTGGAGGTGAAGGAGAGCCTATAAATTTTGCAGCCTGTCTCTGAAAATGCGAAGGACAACTTAAAATTCCCTTTTAAAAAAAAATCCCTCCTGCTTTATAAATATTAATTGCAAGTATGTGGTAACGGGAGAGACGAGGAGCCTCTGGCTCTTATCTCTGATTGTTTGACTAATATTAGCAACAGTTTAAACACGACAGTTATTATTTGATATGACACTAAATTAGAAGGTTCACACTTCATATTAAAGATTGGCTTATTGAGGGTAGGGGAAATTTGATTCTGCAGGTCAGAATTGTTCTCAGCAGATCTGTTGATTAAATTACACACTGCCGCGCGGTTCGTTAAGATGCTGCCTTGGTCCCTGGGCACGGTGTGGGAAGAGCCTCGATGCCCCCCAGTGAGGCTGCAGCCGGGGCACTTGCCTGCTCGAGGAGCTGAATCGCCTGTATATCTTCAACCCAGGCACTGAAAAGGTGAAAAAATTGGAATATTCACTCATGCCAGGGTTGTTTTGCTGGGAAGCAGAGGGTCTGTGGGGTGCAGCCTCTGGCAGCACCATGGAAGGGGCAGATGAGCTGCAGCCCCTGCGGGAAGGAGAGGGGTCCTGGTCCCGTGCCTCCCAGAACCCCTGGCCAGGCACAGGGCTTCTGTGGCAACTGAAAATCCGGGCCAGTGTCTGCGCCGGGGGCCGGTTGGCAGCAGATGGGGAGCCCCCGGGCACTGGGGGAGCCGGGAGCAGAGCACAGAAATCGATAGTCATTTTATGAACCAGGCAGAGCTGGATTTTGTCCTGCAGCACATTCATTGGGTATGACTTTTACACAGTTGTATTACAGGCTTTGGGAAATACGAGGCATTGTTTCTTTTTAACACTAATAAGTAAATCAAGGCCCGTTGAGATGCCAGGTGAGCTGATGGCATCCTGCAGGGATACCCCAGCCACCACGGAAGGCACTGGTCCCAAAGTGTGCCCGAGACTGAGCAAAGTTGTGTGGATCACTCATGGGGCTTTAGCCATCGGGAAGAGAGTTAACTGGGAATAAGCCAACGATAACCAGAGAAACCTCATCCCCACACCCTCCCCTGGACGCCGGGGACCTGCTTGTGTCCACCCACAATTAAAAGCCTGAGCCAGAACCACCCTGCACAGCACCGACCCTCTGAAGTCTGTGCTATGATGCTACTGAAATTACCAAACCTCGCTCTACTTAGGAAATAGCCATAATCAGAAGGTACTTTTATTACCATGGAAACGGAAAGATAACAGAGAGAAGTCCGGTCCTGTCTCTCCGCTGAAGGAGGCAGATATGTATTATGTATGGATTATGTTTATGTATGAGGCGGCAGCGATCGCCGCTGGCCACGGGTGAGACTGCCAGAGGCTGAGGGGTTCACGTCTACATGTGTGTGTTTGTATGTGAATACATGGATACAAATGTCAGCACTTGGCTGAATTTGTAGAAACAAAATAGAAGGGAACTCGGGCATGATTTGGCAGTTTAAGATCAGAAAAGAGTTGATATACACCCCTGATGTGCCCACCCATCACAGCGTAATCATGCAGAGATCCCAAGGTGAGGCATCACTCGCTGGTGGTCCCATCTGTCTGTCCTGGGCCCGTTCCTCCTGCATCCGCGTCCCCCCGGCTCTGCAGCCCCGGCTTCCCACCGCCCCCGGCCTGCAGAGCACACTCAGGACATGGAGGACACAGAAAAAGGTATTTTCATTCTGGCTCCAGAGCTGGGGATAAGGGGAATTAAATTGTGACAGATGTTCTTTTTTTCCCAAACAGGACAATTTATGGCCATGGCCATGAGAAAGCAATTGCCTCCTGCTCTGGCAGAGACCGACCGCGTGGGTTTTCTGTCGGGCTTTGGGTCCCAGCAGAGCGGGTCTCGGAGACCCTGGGCCAGGACAGGGTCGCAGGGGTCTGTGAGCAGGAAGGATGCTCCAGCCCTGCCAGGACCCGCTCTCCCGCGGGCGGAGGAGCCCTTTGCAGCCCTCCCCACAGGGCAGCTGGGCGTCTGGTGCTGTAACCACCCAGAGGGACCTGTTCCTGACAAATGTGGGAAGAGCTTTGTCAGAAGTAGCTGCTGCCCGGGGAGGCCGTGCAGGAATCCCAGGCACAACGATCTTGTGGCTGCCCCAGCCCCCATGACAGAACGCGCCCTCTCTGCCTCGGGTTTGAGTTCAGGGAACCCATCATCTTTATTCCAGGTTTATCCCGGCAGCCTGGCTCTGACGTATGGCTGCTGGACATGGGCACCGCTGTCACCCCATTCGCCCCAGTGCCCCCACCTGCACCCCAACCTGCTCCGTGTCCCTCAGATTCGGGCTGCAGAACTGAAAGGCAGGACACGGAGCAGAGGTTGGAGGGGACACGGGGCCCGGGGATGCGGGAGCAGCTGCTCCTCAAAGGCAGGAGCTGCGCCATCCGCAGAGCATCCCGCAGAGCACTTCTCCTCTGCGAAAGAAAGAGGTAATGAAATTTTAATCAGAACTTCCACAAAGTGTACAGAGCTGTAAATAAGGGCCTCGTCGTGCTGCTCCACCTACACCTTCATCCTCTTCTCATCTCATGCGCGATTGTCTGCAGACCCATCTAGGAGCGTTTCATGCTCTGACTTTCCCCAGGATTCTGAGCTGCCCAATTTACGCTCCTTTGAAGCAAGAGACCTGCTCAATCTCTAATTTATATTTTTTAATCAGGGCACCAAAGTGTGAGAGAGCTCAAGGGAAACATGTCCCTTTTAAAAACAAAGTTATTGCTTTAATAAACATGGGAGGGAGGCAGTAATGGACTAGGGAGCTTCCCCTGGTTAAAAATTTAGTAATCAAGCCCTGCTCTTAATGAAACTGAAGATTAGTCCTATGGAACAGAAACTTGTTTCTTGGCAAGGCAATAACGACTGGTGATGTGAAGGTGGGGAAATGCAAATAGCACGGCGAAGTCCCGCTGGCGGGGAGGTTTCTTGCCCGTGGGAAGCCGCGGGGGTCTCTCCTGGTGCCCGCGGCCGCAGGGACCCCCTGTGGGATCCAGCTGCCCCGGGGCGCCCTGAGCCCGGGCTCCTGCCCCGGCTGGCTCTGACCCTGGTGGCTGATCTGCACCGTGCTGGTCAGAGAACTTTGTCAGCATTAACTAATTAATTTGCTGTTGTGCAAGGTGTAAGTGCAAGCTCCATAATTAAGGCGGGTTCTTAGAGCACCGCTTTCTTCCTGCCGTCGGGGTTGTGCTAACGCTGCTCTCGGCGGACGGACAGTGGTATTCTGGTAGAAGTTTGCCATCAGCTGGATGGGAGCCCTCGCTGAGAGGCAGAGGCAGGGTCAGTGGAGGGGCAGGAACCCGGGCTGCGTCCCCACCGCACCCTGCACGCTCCGGGAGCAGGTGCAGCATCCAGAGCACGACGCCGAGGACGTCTGTCCATGAGCGTGTCCCTGGGGATGCTCCCGGGTCCCTCGTGCGTTCAGAGTTGCCTCACTTCAGGCTGGCCATCCCCGCCCCGAAACCAGGGTGCTCTCACTGCAGCAATTCGCAGTCTTCCCTCCTTCCTGCCTTCTCTCTTCCGAACAGAAGTCTGCTCCTTAAAAATTGAGGAGGGATCCAGCTGTGGTGAGCCGTGAGTACGAGCGAGCAGGCTCTGCCCGAAAGGAGCACCCGTCCCTCGTGTTTCGCTCCGGTCCGTGGGAGGGGGCAGCCGTCCGTCGGTGCCCCCACACCGAGGGTCCTGCCTCTCTCAGAGCTGCTCCACAAGGACGTTTCGGCTCAGGGGGGCCGCGTCACTCCTGGCAATGCCCGAGAACTCGCCCCCAGGCTGCTGGCAGCCGCAGCGGCACTCGGCCCCCTCCCCACGGCAGCACCAGCTGCTGGCAGCGGGAGATGCCGGAGCAGGCGCAGGCGGTGCCGGTGGGTAGCGGGCACTGGCCACGCTCCAGCCCGGCCTGGAGACAGGCGGGCTCCCCGAGAGGACTTTAATTGCTGCCATTTGCCTTTCGGTCGTGATTTATTGCTCCCTGTCTTTTCCCAGCTGGAACAGGAACCGGGGCTTTGGGAAGGGTTTTCAGTGGAGTCTGAGCATAACCTTGGGGGATTTTGAAGTTGGGTTTTTATTTTCCTTTCTCTCGTTATTGGAATAAGTTCCAGAGTAAAATGTAAAACATGGTGGGAAGCCTTTCATAGTTTGGCTTTCTTGAATGGTGCCCTGGAACTCAGAGAAACAATAGTGACTTGCAAAATGCAGCGATTTCCATCATGAATCTGAAGGGCGAGGTGCACTGAGATCCTGGTTTCTGGGGTTTAAATTGATTTACAGCGTATTCAAAGCAGCTGAACTGCTCCTTCACCATCCTTCCTTCTCTCTTCTGCACACAGAAGTATGTGCTGGAGATCCCTACTGTTACTGCTTGATTTTTAATTGTAGTGTAATTTGCTGCCAGAACACACAGACCTGCCTTTTCACACCCTGGCCACGCAGCACGGCTTCTGCCGTCCCTCCAACCCTTGTGTGTCCCGTGAAAGTCCTTGGGGCCAGGGCACGAGGCCAGGCTGGGGCAGGGGCAGCAAAGGGGCTTCTCAGCCCCCTTCCTTTCCTTTCCCTTCCTTTTCTTTCTCTTCCCTCCTCTACTCTCCCCTCCTCTTCCCTTCCCGGCACCCCATGGGACCTGGACGTGGGTGGCTTCAGTGCCGCGCAGGGGGGCAGTGTCCCCCCCTCGGCTCTTACGGAAGGTTTCTGAATATGCCTGTGTCCTGTCTAACTTTGATCTAGGTAATGACGCTGAACTCTCGTTAAATCTCATTTCATGTTGTGCCTTTCATGGTTCCTTGTCATCTTGTTTATTCTGCTGCACACTTTGAAGTAACGGAGCCGTTCGTGCCGCACGCTGTCCCTCGCTGCGTACGGGCTGCAGCGCTGGGGATTAGCCTTGGTAGTTTTTAAGAGCACATTTGCAGAACTACCGTAAGTCTGTCCGAGAACAAAGGGGCCCCGAAGCACCCTGAGACGTGCAAGGGCAGCGGTGGGAGCGGGGGGTGGCAGTGGGGGCCCGTGCAGCCCCATCGGTGACAGTGCGTGGTTGGGGACATTCACAGCCTGAGATGCTTGATGCAGCCCCGGTGACTCAGGTACGGGAAAGGTAGTGCTTGGCGTCTGGACTCTTAAAAAACAGCAATAATACCTTTTTGGTTACCAGCATCCTCCATTTCTCCTGTTTCTCTTTGCGCTCGGGTTGCCTAATTAAGCCATTGTGTCACTGGGAAGAGCCCCGTTTCAGGCAATAGGAGTGCGACTGCCCCTTTATCCTGCTCTTCAGCTTCTCGCTCCTCTGTTCGTATTTAAAGGCTTAATTCTCTGTCATATCTTGCTTGGCAGCATGTCAGGAGCCCGTGCCAGGCAAAGTGGGAAGTGAGACTAAAGGATTTCCTTTACACGTTCACTTCTATTTAAAATATTCTCGGTATTCACCAGATTGTTTTGCATTTGCCCTTGAAATGTTCCTTGTGCAGAAATCCCTCACCCATCCCTGCCCACCCGGCCCAAATCTCCCCGAGAGCGGACACGGGGTCTGACTGGTCTCTGGGTGGCTCCGGCTCCGTGCTCGAGTAGCAGGTGAAAACCTGAGGGCAGCATCCCATGGAGCGCACACAACAACGAGACAAATGAAGGAGGAAAGGGTTTTTTTCAAGACGAGTTAGTATAAAAGGCATTTACTCATTCTGTGTTACTCATTACAGGTGAAACGAGGCTTTTCTGCTCAGAGTTCAGATGTTTGGGATTCTTTCTGAATGTGCTATGGGCTCTTCCATCTAATTTTGGAAAGGAGATAAATTCATATTGCTCCTGCTGCGCTGTGCTGTGTCCCGAAAGGCTGACAAGCTGCTTTCAGAAATCGCAGGCAAAATGCTGGTAAACCCAAATAAAACGTTACTGTAAGGCAGATGTGGAGGATGGATCCCGAGGAGGTGAGCCATCATTGAGCTGTTCCACGGTACGGGCGATGCCGGCGTGTGCCGAGAGCAGGACCAGCCTCGGGGATGGGGGAGCTGTGCCCGCTGCAGGGGCTGCACCGGGCTCTGCCGGCAGCTCAGCGCCCGGAGCCCTGCACCGCCCGCACCCTGCGCCCCACACCACCCACATCCCTATCAGACCGAGCCGTGTCTCCGCCGGGCGTCCCCAGCTCCCCCAGCAGCGAGTCCCCACGTGGCTGGTGCACACTCCCCCCCCGCAACCTCTCCCCCTCATTTAAGGGTAGACATAGTGCTTAGAGATATGGTTTAGGGATGGTTTTTGTCAGTGTTAGGTTGGCGGTTGGACTGGGTGATCTGAAAGGTCCCTTCCAACCTCGTCAATGCTGTGATTCGATGATTTGTGCCCGGTCGCCCCATTCTCTGATCAGGAAACCAGACGTGCCTGATGCCGTCATGGGGGTCAGCTCTGCTGGGCAACCGCTCGCCCACTGGCATCCGTGTTGTGAACCGGCCCACCGACACCCTGTGCTTGCTGCAGTGGCGTTCTGCTTTAATACCTTTGCACAATATATATATATATTAGTCCTGCTTTAAGCAGTTTAATGAATCCAGGCCTTTAGGGAGAATTAACAGTGTATTAACACTGCATCTGAAAAATTAAAGGAATAGTCAAGCAAATTTCTTTTTATTGACTTTTAGTGAGCCATTTAATCCAAACATCTCGTTAACTGCAATATAACTATACTATATAATGGGTTTTGCAATAAGAACAATTAGCTTTGCAATTAGCATAAGAGTGAGCGCTCTGCAACTGCCTGCAATTGGCAGTGGGCCTATTAAAAACGCATCCTGTGGAGAAAAAATAATAGCGTTTCAGATGGGTAGATTGAAACCGTTTGACTTTAAGCACCAATAATATTTCTTCTATTGATCCAGTGTCCCAGATGATCTAGGGGTGGGCAGGGAAGGTTCGCTGCTCGGGGCGAACTTATTTCTCCTCTGTCATCGGCATGGCATCGATCAGCTTGATTTGCAGGGTGAGCCATGGAGTCCTGCAGTAATTAGCCCATCCCGTTAACGCTCAGCCTGTCTGACCTCCCGCGGTGGTTACAAGACAGACTCGTGGGGTGCCGGGGCTGGCTGCTTGCCCTGAGGATGCTCTGGGGGGGTCCAGCCAGCGCAGACCCCGGCGGGCACGGGACCGGGCAGCTGCACGTCTGCGGGCACAGGAGCCGCTCCTGCTGGGGGATTCTCCGTGTCCCTGCTGCTGCCCTCGAGCCCGCTCCCGGGCAAAGACTCAGCGGGGACCCTGCTGGAGCGCGGGCTGGAACAGTGATCCATCACCCAGGTAAGGACCACCTGCCTCTGCTGGTGGCTTCTCATGCTTAGAACACTGAAGACAACAAGGTTTGACATCTCAGGCTATTTAATAAATAATAACCATCAAAAATGTCAGCGTTTAGGTTTTATTTAAAGCTCCTAGCCAACAACACTAACTTAAACTTGATGATGCACCATTACAGCCTCTGAGAGCATTCTGCCTGCCAAACAATATGTTCCGTGAAAACTGATATAATCTGCTTGTTATCTGCAGCACCGCCTCGTAGTGGTGCTTTATTGATTTTCTGCACAATCACAGTAAAAAGTCTTTTTTTTTCCCCTCTGGTATCTTTTTATGATTCTGGAGGATTTGTTTCCGCTCATCTGTCATTTCTCACCCACTCATATCTTGGCTGTTTTATAATGGTAAGAAAAAAAAACAACCCACTATTGATTTGCTCAACCACATTAACAAACATAAAGCTGACATAAAGGAGGGGAGACGGTGATGCGCGGACAGACAGACAGACAGGCACCTCGCAGCGGGGTCCTGGAGCGGGGTCACTCGCAGCAGCTCTGCCGGGCAATGCCGGGCGGTGGCACCGGCTCAGCCCCTCGCTGCCGGGGAAGGAAGCCCAAACATTTCCTTAATGACCGGGAACCACAAAAGGCAATGTTTCCCAACAGTTCTTTGACAGAGGATGGGGCAGTGATGACCCCGGGGACCGGAGCATTTCACCTGGGGGAGCAAAGGAGCTGGGGGGGTTATACTAGTGGGGGTTATATGCCAAGGAGCAGGGCTGGGGCTGCAATGCGCCTCCTGAACAGCCTTTAATAGTTTCAACGGTGAAAATAGAAGAGCAGAACCTGCTTCGACATTTTTACTGCCTGTGTAATTAAAAACTAAGGGTTCTAGTTGGCGATATAAATAATTCCTCCCTGGCAATCAATTTACTTTGGAGTAAGGCAGTGGTGACTCAGGGACGGGGAGGGGGGGTGGAAAGCAAGGGGGCTCGGACGCTCTCCCTGCACCTTTCTTCATCCCCAATTAGCTGCACGGAGGGAGCAATGCCGGGGACCCATCTGGCTCTGCAGGGCCCGTCCCAGCACCTCGGGAACAGCAGCAGCCCCAGAAGCTCCACAGCTGAGTCAGAGAAATCAAAGCAAAGCAGACACAGAGCCGGTGGCTCCTCTCCGTGTCCCCTCTCCCTGGGCGGCATTGGCCACATCCCATGGTGGCCGCATCCCTCCCGTGGCAGGACGGGACATGCTGGAGGCCGGAGTGGGGAGGAGGAGTATGGTGGGGAGGCTCTGGCACCTGAAGGGGTGACGGGGTCCCTGCTGAGGCCACTCTGTCGCTGGTGGCTGGGTCTCTGCCAGGGCACAGCTCTCCCGCAGCCACCAGGCTCGGGGACCAGGGGAGGGTTGACGTTCTCCCAGGGAGGGAATGGGGGTGCGAGGGGACCAGGGGAGTGATGCAGAGGTGTCAGGGCGGTGGCCATTGGGTGTTTAACCCGTCCTCCCTGCTCACAGACAGGCTCTGCTCGGGGAGTGGAGCCCAGGGTCCCTTCCCCACCACACGCTCAATCCCCAGCAATAATCCAAAGTCAATTTGCTGTAGCAATTGAGAATATTCCCTTTTGATAAATACCTGTTTGCCTTTAATTTGTTACAAGATGATGAGACTTAAAGGAAACGTTCAGCTGTCGGGAAAGTGCGCTCTTAAGACACTTACATTTGTGAACTTTGGTATCATTTACTGAGCCATTTTCCGGGGACTCTCTCCTAACTCCCAGCACTGGCAGCGCTGCATTTTGTCTCTCTCACGTTTTCTAATGCAGCAAGGCTGAATATTTTACATTTCGGAAGCCTACCTGTGCCTTGGTGAGATTTAGATGCTTTGAAATGTCACTTGCCATATGTTGCCATTATTATTATGAACAGCATTCAAACGAAGAGCTTTTTCTCACCGATCTGTAGCGCCAGACCTTTGCACGTCACAGGGTGCCAAAAGAGCCCCTTGTTTAAATGCCAGTAATAATCCCATCCCTGCCCAGCGAGGCACCTGCTTCATTTTCAGCCTCTGAGTTGGTCCCTTTGAGATCAGGTCGTGGATTCGGCCGGGGCTGGTGGCCCATCTCCAGCAGCACCCACCACATCGGGGTGCCAGCGTGGCGCGGGGCGCTGGGCAGTACCGGCAGAGTCCTCCATCTCCTGGTGCTCAGGGAAACCCCTCCAGTCCCCAGCCTTCTCCTTTGTAGCAGAGAGGCTCCCTCAGGAAGGATTCAGTCTTCGTAACCCAGAGAGAGGGCACTTCTCCCTGTGATATCATGTGTTTGTAGGTCTGATTATTGATTTACTGTCTCCCCTGCCCTGTCCCTGGGATCCGCTCTGTGCCTGTGATGGCAACGGCTGAGGAACCCTGGGGTGCCCGGCTGGAAGGGGGCTGGGCTGGGACCTGCTGGAGTGTGAGTCCCTTTCATCCACTTCTGCCTACCAGAAACGCTGGAACATCAGAGTAGAAGAGTGTCGTGGGGGTAGGAAGCTGAACTACAGCACAGAGAAGCGTAAAACCCTCCGGGAGAAGGGAGGGGAGAGCTGCTGGCACCCTGCCTGCGCGGGGCTGCGGGGGTCCCTCCCCCGGCTGGAATCTCTGCATCTTTGACAAGAGCAGGAATTCAGACAGGCAGTTCCTTCAGTGCAGAGGACAGAAACGCTGCAGCCTCCCTGCAGACGAGTCCCCGGGCTCGGTCATGGCCTGGCCCAAGGGCGTCCCGGTGCCGGGCACCGCGGCCGGTCCCACGGGCGGTAAATGCGGGGGCAGCAGGACGGGAGCAGCAGCGATGACAGCCCCCTCTGCTTGTGCAGGGGGAGCTGGAGCACAGCGCCAGGCCCCAAAACCGGGGTGGTTTTTCTGCTCTTCCCCCACTGCTTTGCTTCTACTTTCCTTTAAAGAAGGCAAGGATACAGAGTGGGAAAAAAATCTCTGTGCATTTCTGAGAGTTATGAAATAATCATGCGGTGTTTCCCTTCATCACTACTAATCACGAGAGCAAGCTCTCACAAAGAATTAGTTTGCACTAAACCTTTCGTAAATCTCTGAAGCCACAGATGAGAGATCGCAGAACTGGAGATTATGACTTTTAAGTTCAATTCATTACCTCAAATTAGCATCAAACTACACAGCCTCGCAAGCAGAGCCCTGACCTGAGCTGCTCAAACCCGGCGGCTCCCGTGGGATTAATCGGAGCAGGTTGGGAGGGGAGTGAGGCTGGAGAGGAACAGCTTGTGCTGGATCGCGTTCAGAATAGTGTTTTCTCTCCTGCTAGAACGTATCATTGCCTTATTAGACAAAATAGATTTTAGCATTGATTTGTCATCCCCATTGGAAAGACATTTTGCTGTGGTTTTCCATTTAAACAGAGCTTGGCAGTCTGTGCCTGGGGGCCCTGTCCCTCCCCATGGCTGTGTGTCCTCAGCTGGTGGGGAGGGAGGGAGGAAGCCTCCTTCAGTGGTAGGTGTTCTCTCCCTGAGAGGAGCAGAAAAGGGGCGGGCAGGCTCTGGATAGTGTTATTATTATTTGCACCTATCAGGAAAAAAGGTCTGTTGCAACCTGGAGACATCAGAGGAAGGAACTGCTGACAGGGATGATGGCTCCCGCTCCCCTGCTCCGGGGGGAAAATGTGTGAATAAATTATTACGACTCCAAGAGCAGCAGAAACTTCAGAAATAATTTCTGAAACTGATGACTGTGAAATTTCAATAATATCACGGCAGGGTGCTGGGAGGAATCAGGGCAGTGGGAAACCCAAAGCTGGGCCACCACGGTTCCCGCAGGGGGGCTGCAGGGGGACGTGCTTCTGAGAGCTGGGGGAAGAGGGAGAGCTGAGCCCTGGCATTAGTGAAGAAGCACGAGGCCTTGAATCAGTCCAGACAGGGATGGGAAACGGAGGTTCCCAGGGGATCTCTCTGCAGGTTTGGGAAAACTCAGGGCAGAATTTACACAAGGGTCCCAAGACCAGGTTGTTTCCATGTTGGTTGCTCACTTGGCTTCACAGTACTGAATCCTGGAGGAATTCTCCTTGCGGTGCTCCCTGGCGGAAGAACATCCCCAGTCCAGCTCCTTCTCCCATGGCCACTGAGCAGCTGGGACGAGAGTGCTCAGGAGAGCACCAGGGAGACAGAGTCTCTAATTACCTTTGCTTGTTTATGCGTGAATCGGACGTGAACTATCAGGTCTCTTTTCCAAAGCCCTTTCTTAAACTGCAGCAGCCCCTGAAGGTGCCTCCTCCCAGCCCAGCCTGCCAGGGGCTTTGTGCAGGGTCACTGTCTCCGGCAGCGGTGCCAGCGCCGGTGATCCCCCGATCCCCCCAATCCAACACGCGGGGTGTGAACGGAGCCAGGAGGGGCCCGGGCTGGTGCCGCGGTGGGACACCCTGTGCCACAGAACCCACCAGGAGCACCGTGGTGCTGCCGGGAGCATCCCAGTCCCTCCAGCCCTTCTCGAGGGGTGAGAGCAGAGCACGCCAAGGACACGGCTGACTCCAGCAGCCCGGGGACACGCTGTGCCCCCTCCCTGTGCTGAGAGCCCATCTGCGGAGACAGCTCGTCACTCAGCACACAATCCAGATTTATTTATATGTGCACAACAGAGGGAAATGGCTTTGCTGCCAGGATCAATCCTTCAATCTAATGCCTCTCACTCCATTGTAACTGTATCTCATGACCTTCTCAGGGATTTTCAGGTTTTTCACTTGAAGGGACAAGAGCTGTGGATAGAAGGACATAAGAATAAAGGAAAGAGCTCTCTGGTTTCCATTCATTGCAGTGACCCGGGCAGGAGAGGAAAACTCAAGAGTTGTGATGATACACAGTTTAGACCTTTGCTGCACCCAGTGATGCTCTGTCTTATGGCTTTGTGTTTTTCAATGCAGGGTTCACCTGCTTGAGCATCTTCTGCCGCTCGTGACATCCCCCTACTGATGCGCTGCCCTCGCGCCAGCCCCTGTGCCACGGGAGCAGGACTGACACCACGGCCGGGCACAGCCACAGCTCCTCTGCCGCATTCCCAAGGGGATTTGTCGATGGCAGAGGGAGAGCAGGAAGGTTCAGGAGGGATGGTTGAAGGATCCTGGCTCCTCCAGGCCACAGTCACCAAAAGGCCTTGTCCTGCTTTCAGACAGAGTTAATTTTCCTTCTAGTGGATGTTGTTTCAGATCTGGTATGAAAGGCATGTCAACAATACATATTGTTTTAGTTGTTGCCAGGTGATATTTACATTTTTCAAGGATTTTTTTCAGCTTCCTGTAGAAGCTGGGAAGCAGCACAGGCAGAACGATGGAATGGCCAATTCCATACCATGGATGTCATGTTCATTACATAAATGGGTGTTGGCTCGAGGGGGGAACCACGATCACTGCTCTGGATGGTGCCAATTCACCATTCACAGGCAGTGAGAGTGACTCATGTCATTATTATTATTATTTTCCTTTTCTGTTACTGTTCTATTATACTGTCTTTATCTCAAACCCTTTTTTTTTTTTCCTTTTTCTCTTTCCCCTCCTTTTTGTCCCTCTTCTCCCCACCCTTTGGGGGGATGGCGGGGTGTGCTCGCCCAGCCGGAGCCAAGGGCAGGACGGCTTGGGGACTGCCCAGCCCTTCCTCCCCGCGTTCAATCAAGGGATGCTCCGCTGAGCCAGAACCTGAACTGCAAAAGCCATTAGGTCTCAGCAACGCCACCACCAGACCCGTCGCTCTCAGCCCACGGACAGGGCTGTCTCCCCACACGGGGACCTGTGCCTTCCTCTCCCAATCTTGTTTCCATCCATTTTTCATCGCCCTGGCAGCGCTGGGACGATGCCACGTTGCAGCCGTCGCAGGAGCGGGGCTGCTGCAGGTTTTTGCGCCTTGTTTTTTGGTCAGGCTGAGGTGGGAATGGTGCACACAGCCTCCTGCCCCTGGCACAGCCAGCCCCCCCAGTGTATTTCCAGGCAGGCTCCTGGCTGTGCCCTGGGTGGGGGGTGCCAAGGACTGGGCTCGGTGGCTCCCAGGGCTGGTACACGGAGCCCCGGCACGTCCGGCAGTGCCGACCCCGCGCCGAGCGGCCGGTAGGGCAACGGAGTCGGGAGCTGAGTCCCCCGCTCCCCCCGCCTGCTTGCACCAGGGCACACATCCCACAGCAGTACAGTAACATGCCATTAATTATGCCATTTAATTAGATAACAAATATTCATATTTCAGTAATGACTCTGCTGCTCATTCTGCATTTAGCTCCTCGTGCTGCAGTGACGCAGCCTTTACCCGTTCGCTCGCTCCTAATGAACAACCACTTAGAATTTTAAAAAGTGGAGGATATCTTTCTGAGTTAATTAGCTTGAAATTAGCTTAATCACAGCTCATTTAAACTTATCTAAACAACAGCACGAGGAACCCTAGGAAAACTTGGGCTCAGCCTTACCCAGCTCTCCACCCGCGATGCCGGCTGGCCGGGGATGCCATCCCTGCGCCAGCTGCGCTGCGGCTGCCCCGACCCAGACCTCGCTCCTGCAGCAGGACACCGGGACCCTGGCACCCGGACATGGGGCTGCAGCACCCAAATCCTGACCCTGGACATTTAAACAAACAACAGGAAGGCTCCTGCCGGGGCATACACGCTGGCATCAATACCAGCACAGGGCAGAAAAGGCAGGGGAAGGCTGGGGAGGGCCAGGGACCCCATGGGGCACTGGGGAGGACACAAGATGGGAAGAGCCCCAGGAAAAGAGCCCCAGGGCCGGGAGGGGGCAGCTGCCCACGTCAGGTCACCTGCCAGAGGTGACTTCCATTAATATGCTGTTTTCTGTGTTAACCGGTTCCCGGTTCTGTAATCACCGGGATCTGCCACTGATCTATCGGCTGCACCCGCTGCAGCTGCGGACACATCGTTTCGCTGCCCGTCTGCCTGCCATGCGCCTGAAGACAATCCTCCCTGGCTGGGCTTTACAGCAAATGGCTGTAGCTCTTAGCAGTTCTGTAATTCTGTTCAGAAGAAGGTCTGGTGGGTGGAAGGGGATGCCCGTGGGCAGTGGCTGCAGGTGGATGTCATCTCAGCCTCCTGCTTCAGTCCTCAAGTCCTGCCTGTTCCTCCTGTGAGATGTTTCAGTCCTTCTCCCTGGTTGCTCACAGGCCACAGATGAGACGCGTCCTACTCCTTTCTGTGTCAGATTGATTTGAATATTAATTGTATGTGACCTGTTGACTTCAGCTCCTGCAGAATCCACCCCACAATTAGTTTACTTAACTGCTCTGTCTCCTGCAATAGCTGTCAAGAATAATGAATTAACCCCGAATTTGATCCTGGACAGAGAAACTTCACACTGGAACAAGGTTATTATTTCATGTGCTTTTCAGAGTTCTTGAACTCTATGTTAAGATCTAATCAATTGAACATCTGTGTTTCCTGGAGGCTGAGGCAGGATCATGCAATATTTACATCAATATTCTGAGATCAAAGACGGCTACAGGTCTTGGAAAAAACCTCCATGCAGAGGGATAAAACAGAGCAGAGGATATCAGAGCTGAAATCCGAGTCCTGCCATGTCCTGTCTGGACAGAGCCTGGCTAGGGGAGGACAGGAAGTGGTCCCTCAGCATCGCAGGGACACCGCTGGGACCATCAAAAGGCAGCAGGGAGGCAGCGGTGTTTTCTTTCTTCAAAGGGAGCAGGTAACATTGCCAGCACAGCCCCTGCAGAAACAGTTCCTGTTCCTGGGTGAGTTGGGTGTTGGCGGCTGCTAAAGGCCTTGTCACCTCCAGCTGAGCCAATGTCCCTGCTGTTCCCTAGGGAGCATCTTTGGTGGGTTCCACAGAGCCCTGCAGTCCTGGTGGGCTGCTGCAGCCCTGGGTCCCTGCCAGGGCTTCTGCGCCTGGCACAAGTTGGGGATGTCTCGGGCGAGTGTGGGGCCAGGGACCCTGTGACGGCACACCTCAGGGGTTTGTTCATTCCTCTGCTCCCTCCCCGAACCGCCACGTGTCTCGTCTGCTCTTAGCTTCAACTTCAAAGAGGAAGGAAGACCCTTTAATGCCAAATTTCAGCTTGCAGAGCAAGTTCCGCAGCAAATCCCCCCTGCGAGCGCCGGGGAGCTGCGGCAGCAGGAGATGCTGATGGCGGTGCCAGCCCGGCTGCCGTTATAAATACGGAGGAGAGCGGAGAAAGGTGAAAGCAGAAACCCTCAGAGATCTCATTAGCGGGAAGCATCCTCCGACTGATGCCTTATGGTTGGCGAACCCCAGTCTGCTCAAACATTCAACCCAAAGCATGGAGAATGTGGACCTGCACACAAAGGGGAGCACCGCGGCCAGGCTGGGCCGGGAAGATGCAATTACCCCCGACAGCAGGGGTCTGGGCTGTAGTTTTACTCAAGCACAGGCGGAGCAGTGTTGGCAGTTGGCTGCCTGTGTCCTCACTGTGAGATGGAGAGCTGCCTGTCGGTACCCGCTGCCGAGCAGGGGCCGGGCATCGTCCTGCCTTTCAGCACAAAAGCGTTTCTGCCTCCTCCCTGCGCCCCTCCGAACGGCCCCCCAGGGAAGCAGATATCCGGGCACAGCCGTTGTGGTGCGTGGGTCATAGCCCCACGTCACAAGGGGTTTTTGTGTTCCCTGGGTCAGAAAACAGCTCTCCAGCCCCTGGCACAGTGCTGGGAGAGGGTGGGCGTTTGGGACCAGCCCTTGTCCCGCTCCCCCAATGGGACACGCGCTCCCCCCGCAGCTGAGGCTGAACAGGGACCCCCAGCTCAACGGGAAAGGGCTGTGCCCCAGGGCAGAGGCTGGACGTGTTTATGCTGCTGTGCACAGTCATTACCAATGGAACCAGAGGTGGAGCCCCCTCATTCGCAGCCTGGTTACACGAGGCTGAGGCAGTTCCACTGGTGGATAACAGGCGGCTCACCCAGGCAGCGATCTATCTAATTGTGGGTTTGCTCCATGAATGGATTATTTCCACCATGCCGGTACTTAACAGAAGCTGCTCCCTTCGAGGACACTCTTATTTCCCATAGCACGAAAAATTTAAGTACTATTTAGGGCCTGTTTTACCACTCTCATATTTGTGCGACTCTCATTAGCAATAGGAAGACACGTTGTGCTGCGCTCGGAGTGGAAGTGACTCCTGTGTTTTTAAATCAGACACAATATAGAAATACTTCAGGGCTCCTTCAGAAGAGAAATCAACACCACTCTAACCACTGCAACGAGGTATTCGGTCCCTCTGGCTTAATCATTTAGTCTGCAGTTAGCAACAAGGTGAATTTTAATTCCAGACCATTTTTTTTCAGCCCTGCTGCTCTTTGTGCGTGTGCTGCTTTTCCAATAACAATGCGAGCCATATGGTGCCTCCAGCACTGGGACTGCAGCCATGGGGTAACAGATGCAAAATGGCCCAAGACAATAGATTTAAAAGTTTGCCTTCTCACTTTTGAGGAGTTAGAAGAGCTACCAAACACAACAACATGAAATATTCAGCAAATTAAACATGGCTGGAGTACATAAAGTCCAGCCCTTCTGGAAATGATTTCTTCTGGGGACCCTTTCTAGGACACTTTGGAGGCACAGCTCCAGAAACCATGTCTGCAAGATGCTGAGAAAGAGGAGATGCCCAAGAGCAGCCAAAAGTTCCTCCATGGATTGCCCTGGAGCAGGAGGAGCGGTGAGATGGTGCCCTGGGGGCCTTCCCTTTCCCGGGTGTGAAATCCCGGGACTCTGCCTCACGTTTCCCACCCAGACACTGGCCTTGCCTATGACACGCGACTGGGCTCTGCAGAGTCCCAGCTTACCCAGGCAGGAAAATCCCATTTTCCAAGAACTTCCACTGGCTCAAAATAATAGAAACAAGATGAAAAGGCAGCTTTAGGGATAACTCTTCCAGCGCCTGCAAAGAGCAGAGTTGGTAGGGAACAAGTCAAGACAGTTCCCAGCTCATGTCAACACTGGGCTGAGACCTCACCGGAGCTTGGCTCGGCCCCCGGCTCCTGCTGGCCACTGTGTCCCGGCCCCGTGGCTTGTTCCTGCCCCAGGGAAGGAGGGAACTTGGAAAGCCACGGTGGCCACGGTCCCTGGGCTGGGACCCCGATGGCAGCGATCAAGGATGCTCTGCTCGGGTTCACTGCTCCCAGCGCACGGCCCGAGCTGTACAGAGCTCATGCTGCTCATTAGGAGAGACATTAAAACATGAGTTACAAATGACTGCGGAGCTCCACAAATGTCACTTCCATCGAACTGTTATTCACTTATTGATTTGTATTAAACAAGTAGATAAATACTTAATCTGAGCAGCAACAGCGCTCTCATCATAAAGTGAATTAGTGTTTAAAGTGTGTCTGGCTCATTAGCAGCCTTACTGCACTTTGTCACCGTTTCCAGGACTGCCAGCCAAACCCTTTAATTACAGGCATCCTCGGTGGAGCCCATCAGCCGAGCTCCCCCAGGCTGCGGAACTGGGCAGAGCTGCAGCTGAGCCGCAACGCCTTCTCCTGCAGCTCCAGCGCAGGGGCTCCGGGGGCACAGAGCGGGGGGACACAGCCCCTCGGCCCCCAGCAGCGCTGCCAGGCCATGGCCCCCGGTCTGGGGCTGGGGCCAGCTCTGCTTCCTCCTGTGCCGCCATCAGGCTGGTCACCCTCAGTCCCACACTGAGGTGGAATTAACACGCTCTGTTAATTAGCTGCTGCCGTGGGGCTGGTGGCTTCCACCCTTCCAGCCTGTGCCGGTGCAGCCTGACGGGCCTCGGCAGGAATGGCGCTTCACGCCAGCAAGAAACACTCAGACCTACAACTTCTTATACTTAAATGAGCAGAGGTGAGTTCAGGAGATGAAGCTGAAGCTCCCTCACATCCCCCAAACCCTCTTCTGGTGCTTGTCTTTCCCTCAGCTCTCGGCAGCACGATGGCAGAAGGTCCTTGTCACCCGCCACAGACCTGGGAGATTCTGGGTGCGTGTGACCCTCCTGGGGGTCCCTGCCCCCCATTTAACGTTTGGCATGCTGCGAAATTACCCATCTTACAGTCAGTTCATATTTGGCCCAAAATTGCCAGTTTATATATAAACGAACTTATTTTTAACCCCCCTGAGGCCAAGGCACGCATTCTTTCAACAGTTTTTTCTTAAAGAGATAAAATCTTTTTTCCGGTGTTTTTCAAACACCATGAAACTCAAATCAATAACTTGAAAATGAAATTGCCCTTGAACTGATTATAGATAAAAATGAACCCGACAAGCCTGCTCCCACTGAAGGTGGGATCAGGGCACCTCAGAGTTGGCCTTCGAAATGTTGCCCCAGCCCTTTGTCAGTAATTAGCTCTAACGAAGATGAGATGCCAATAGGAGGAGACAGCCGGGGCACAACCGCTTGCTCTGTTTTGTTTTGCAGCTTCTCCTCTCCCGACGTCCCTGGATGGATTTATGGCCTCTTGCCAAAGTGGGGCATCTCCACCCAGGGCTGCGCGGGGATGGGACACTGGGACAGCAGCACTGGCTTCCCCCATGTCACCTCTTTGCTCATGCCCTCCTGTCCCACCACCACGGCGTGTCCTGCGCCCCGTGTCACCCAGGGGCCACCCCATCCCCTGGGGCACACAGGCAGCAGGGCTGGGGCTGCGCAGGGGCTGTGTTCACTTGCCCAGGCCACGGGCATCCCCTCGGCAGCAGGTCCTATGGGAAGGAGGCTCCTTTCTGCGGGAGCTTTGGAGATGGAGTGGAGTCACCCGGGGAGGCGAGAGCCGGGGGAGCTGCCGGGACTGGGCTCCCACTCTTCTGCCTGCGTGAACCCTCTCCTGCGCCCGGGGCCCAGCGGGCACGGGGGCCCACGGTTTGGCCGGTGGGTGTCAGTCCCTTGTGTGCAACAGAAGCCCTGGGGCCAGAACTGGCCACTGTCCTGGGGAGGCTGTGCCGGGCTGCAGGGGTGTTGGTGCCGTCCAGCTCCCCACCAGCACCTCTGCAGAGATGCCCCGAGCGCACCGAGCTGCTCCCCTCCTGCTCTCCCGCTCCCACGGACCAAACCCCTCTGCGGCACTGGGGGCCGGCACCGGCGGCTGGCAGAGGCCGTGTGGGGACGGCTCCGGGCTGGCAGAAAGGCCACAGTAAGGAGGCAGGAGAACTGTAAGTAGTTTAAAAAGGTAATTAAGACTTTGGACAATTTACAACTTCCTTATTACAGGTGGGAACTAATATTGATAGTGCTCTTCCTGGGCTATTCTCCTGTGAGAGGAATTGCTGCAGAAAAGCAACTGAACAGAATATTAAAAAAAAAAAAAAAAATCCATTCCCATCATCCCCTTTCACATCCCATCTCCCTTCCCAGGACACCTCCCCTCCTCCCTGCACCTATCAATAAACAAACAGTTTGGCTCTAATTACGCAGGACAAGCGCTGAAGTCAGGAGCTGTGGGAGCAGGGAGATGGATGGGCGGGATGTTCCTCGCACCCCACGTCGTGTCCCGCCACACGGGGCGGGGAACAGTCTGGGCTGATTTACTTTAGATTTGAGCTGGGAGTAAATTGGAAGACATGAATCATCTTGACGCCTACGCTCCTGAGATGGATTACCTGGCTTGGCAGCTTGTTCCTCTCCTTCAACAGCCTTGCTTTTTTGTTCCTCTCAGGGAAAAGTTTCATTTCTCAGACACAGGAGGGTTCCCACTCTGTGCCCGTGCCCTGGTGTGCCTGGGAGCCCCGTGATGCTCTCCTGATGCTCTCGTGGCCAGGCTGGACCAGCAGCTCTGCGAGGGACTTGCCATGCCAGACTGGCCAGCAAACAGGCTGGCTGGGAGCTGGGGTCCCCCTCTGAACCCCGGCCTGCCAGTCCTGAGTAGCTTTGGGCTGCAATAGTGCTACATCAGCTCTGTCCCCCACATGAGTGGGTGTAAAAAGCTCATGACCTCTCTCCGCCCAGGCTGCTGTGGGTTCACCCAACAGCTCTTCAGCACATCCCTCCCTGAGCTCTTTCCCCCAGGAATTGCCTCTTCCTTCGAGACATGGAGCCGAGAGCTTGGAGAAGCAAGGGGAAGGTCCTGCCTGGGGCTGGGCTGCAGCTGCCTCTCGTTAAGGAGACTTCTGCCTCCTCCATCAGTCACTCTGTGGAACCCAGAGCTGGGAGCACAGTAAATGATGCTGCTCCATGGTTTATTCACCAGGCAGAGGGACTCTCTCCCCCTGTGATCTCTGCTGTGCTGGTGAGGTGCAGGGCACCTGAGATAAATGCTCACTTGTGTGAGCTGCAAGGCAGGACTCAGCCCCCGCTCTGGCCCAGCAGGGCTAAATCACTGGTTAAATGTCCAGACACCGTAAAGAACTCGGCACTTCACCCCGCAAATTATGTGCAAAGCAGGCAAATAAGCCCCATCCCTGTCTTGCAGTGATTGCAGCAATCAGTCCAGCTCTGACGTGCTCCCAGGGACCGTAGATCTCCAACTCTGCAGGGCCAGGTCGATAAAGAGTGATTAGCCTTAATTCCACCTCTTCCTCTCTTTTAAGGCGGTTCCTCTGGAGCCCTCCCCCAGTGACACTACCCGCACTGCTAATCACGGTGACACTGCTAATCACGGCCCCGCACAGGAGCCGGGCAGTGCCTGGGCGATGCTGGCAGCGTCGCTGCCCTTCTTCTCCCGCTCAGCCGCCTTCCCAGCCTGGGGTGGGTACATTTTGGGGGCCAGCCTGTCCCTCCACCCCCAGCATCAGAGCCCTGACTTGGGACTTCCCCAGCTCTCTCCTGCAGCTGCTGTTCCCAGGTATTTTCCTTGCCATTTCCCAGTGTTTCCACCTGTCTGTGGGGCTCTGAAGCCCGTCTAAGGAATGTGAGATAGGATGCAGGTTTGTTTGCATTTATTTTGCTAAGAGGTGGTGAATTTTTGAGAGCAGCCTTCCTTCCTCTCCTCCTCTCCATCCCTTTCTCTCCCTTTGAACAAATCATTCCTTTTGCAGAGTCCTGTTGTTTAATTTTGCCGAGTGCTGAGTCTCAACGTCCTGTTAATTGGTTTTGCCCATCTTTGTGCTTTCTGTTAAATGAGAAAATGCCACACATAAAATTTTAATTTTGAAAGCTGCCTTGTTTGTTTTATATTGAAATTACCCATGCCGCTGCGGCCTGCAGAAACAGACGCTTTCTCATTTCATTAAAAACTCTTTGTGATGATAAAAAAGCAGCAGAAATGAGATAAAAAGTGGTGTTTCCTTAAAGGCACATGAAAGTGAGAGAGATAAATCCCATGTATTGTAGGGGATGAAATCCAGCGCGAGGCTGCACCGTGGCGATACCGGGAGGAGGCTGCGCAGCCACAGCTCCTCTCCCAGGAGGGCGCGGGCTCTGCCGCCCACCCGCTGCAGCGCTCGGGACCCACTGCCAACCACCCAGCAGGACACGTGTCCCTGGCCATGCTGTCCCCTCCTGGCAAGCAGGAGCTCTGGTGAAGGGAGACTGGTCCCTTTGACCACATGCAAGGGCACTTGGTGAGCCCTGCTGAGGGCTGGCACCACGAAACCATCGCCACGGCCCCCAGTCAGTCCCAAAGCTGCCCTGGCGTCGTACGAGCGAGGGGGAAGATCGGTGCCCAAAGTGAGAAGGGCAGAGGGATGTTTGCTGCTTCACACATGGCTATGGGGCGGAGGGACCAGCACCTCCCTCTCCAGCCCTGCTCTGTGACCACCCACAGGCTCCTTCACCAGCTGCTCGAGGGGACAATTAGCAGGGCCAAAGCCCTCTGAGGGCTGCTGGCCACGTCCCTGGGGAGCAAACTGTGTGTCACCATTGGCTTTGCTGCCCCTTGCTGGGGAGCAGATGTTCCGATAGAAAGAAGTGGACAATTGGGGCTGAAGCCACCGGAGGCTCCTGTGCACTGGGGGTTGTTCTCTGATGTGTGGGATTTTTAGTGCTCCCGTATTTATCCCGCCCTCCGGGATCTGGAAAGCAGTGCAAACGAAGAACAAACTTCCAGCTTCACACTTGGTTGTGTCATTTTTTTTTTTTTTCCCATCCCTTAACATCAAAGTGAGTTTTCTTCTTCTTGAGTTTCAATATTCTGTAGCAGTTGCTGAATTGCTATTCAGCTTTACTGAATTTTTCCACCCACTGCCATTTTAAAGGTCATTTAATTATTATTACAAAGAATTACAGAAAGATAGAGAATTGTCTAAATGCCTTAAGCTGCAACAGGTTATTAGCACGCTTTTTTTTTTTTTAATTATTTTAATGGATTAATGTTTGCAGCTTTGCGCCAGGCGTAGCTCAGAAGTCTTTCTCAGGGGGCTGTCCCCCCCCGGTGATGTCGGGTGAGCGGCGGGGCTGTCCCGCCGCGGGGACACTCCGCAGGGGGTGGCACAGCCCCGCTGCCCCCGACAGCATCTCCAGAGGTTTCTTTGGGGGGTTTCAGGGCGGGGGTCCCAGAGCCGGGCCGCAGCAGGACCGGAGGGAGCCCCCCGCCGTCCGCCCTGTCCCCCCGCTCCCCGTAGCGTCCCCCCCCTCCAACCCCCGCCGAGGCTGCAACGCCCGGAGGGGCCTCTAGGTGGGAGCCTGGCAGCGCCGGTCGGTGCCGGACCCCCCCCAGCCCCCGCCGCGGCGGCCGGTTCCCGGGAGCGGGGTCCGGGGGGGCTGAGCCGGGCGTTGGGCTCTGCCCTCCCCCGCGGCACCGGCCGCCGCTCCGGGACCCCCCCGGGACAGGTCGGACACTTGCCAAAATGCTCGTCCCGCACCCCCCGCTCCCAGCCCCGCTGCGGGTCTCCGCAGCCCGAGTCCTCTGCTGGGGGCGCGGGGGGGCTCCCGCAGGACCGGCTGCCCCCCCCCCATCCGCATGGATCGTTGCTTTGGGAGAAGCCCCACGCGTGTAACGGCAGCAACAGCCAGAAACCGGGACCGCTGGCGAGGCACGGCGTCCACTGAGGCGTTTGGCTGAGGTTGGGGTCTGACCCCCGCGGGGAGCGGAGCGGGTCACCGGGACGATGCTGTCGGTGTGTCCTAAGGAGCTGCTGCGGGCACAGGTTTTTCCCCTCATTTCAACAGCACGTTAATGAGCAGAGTCACCGCTAAAGCAAACCTAAACGTAAACCGAAAGCCAGTCTGCTGTTTTCATGAGAACGTGTTTTCTACCGAAATGCAGTTATTGCTGGTGAACGGCCAACTTCCCGCCCCCCACAGAAACACCCTGCCCGGATCGGGGAGGAGGAGCGGGATGTGCCGCTGTCAGGTCTGCACAGGGGCAGGATAGAAAACCGAGACTTGGGACACCAGGTTTATCTTCTCTGAGCAATCGAAGTTGTTGGTATTTACTGTACAGGGAAATCAGGATAAAGAAAAAGGAAATTTTTCCATTTCTGCACATGGTATTGGACAGACAAGCCCAGAAAGGCAACACGTGTTTATCAGCATGGCTGGAAGAGGGCATTGACCGGGCCTTAGCCTCTCAGTAACCTACTCTCTGCCTCATACCATCCTTTTCATCCCAAATGTTCGTTCCACAAAGCAGGGGACAATTAATGAGGAAGTTTGGACTAGATTGCAGAACCTCACTCAGTCCTCTAGGTGGAAGGCTGAGAAAACAAACCTAATTTTTAGAAAAGGGGTGGTTTGTCCCTAAGAGCAAAACTAAAAGTGCAATCACTTCTTTGCTCTCTTGACTCTATGTCAGATGTGAATCAGGCGCGTGGGTTGGGAGGACGTTGTCGACAGCTTGCAAGGGCTTCACCGAAATACTCTGACAAACAGCCCTCAGATCCCACACACCGGTCCTGTGTATTGTGTCTCTTGAGCCTTCTGCTCCGGCTGCTGTTTTGCAATAAATGCATCATTCCTTTTGTACATTGTTGTGCAAAAGTGGAAAGACAGGCCGGGGCCCGGCGGCGCTCTGCCGCTGCTGTACATCAGCAGGAGGGAAGAGAGCGGGACCGGGGCTGTGCAGGAGGTGGTGGGGGCTGCAGCATCCTGAGCGCGGTGCCGGGAGCTCCCCGGGCCCCGGATGAAACCTGCAGCTCCTGGGAGCTCCCAGAGCCCGGCATGGCCGGAGGCTGCTCCCGCTTGGCAGCAGCTCGGCACTGCTCACGCTGGGGAAATCCCCAGCCAAAGGTAGCGAAAGCACGGTCTTGCCCCACAGAGACGGGCTCCAACAGCAGCGTAAGCGGGGGGAGAGGCCAGCCCTGTTTGCACTTCTGCATTGTGTGCATTGCACAACTGCTGCGAGGTGTGTGAAACACGGAGCTTTCCTCCCGTACCAGGCAGCTCTGACCTTGTCCGCACTCGTGGCCACCTGCCAAACCTCGGGAACGGGCTTTGCCACTGGTCCATGGGCCAGTTAATGCCTCTACGGTCAGCCTGAGCAGGTAGGAAACCACCTGGGGGCCCTTCCTGCCAGCTGCCAGGCTGACACAGCCTGACTCAGATCAGATCAGAGAACGGCTCTCGCTGCCACTGACATCATGGGAGGCGCAAGGGGAGAGCGCGGCAGCCGGTTTGTCTTTCTGCCCCGGTGACACACATCCGTCTTGTGGGAGGGCTTGGGGGCAGCCAGGGCTGTCCCACATTGCGCAGGCAGGCAGGCAGCGGCACAGCCCCCGTGGTGACACACGGCCCCCGTTTCTGGGGTCCGCGCTGACCCTGCTGCACGGAGCAGGAGGAGAGTTTCCTGACGGGCAACGTGAGCTCCGCTCGGTGCCTGCAGAGCCCAGATCTCCCACTCCGTGCAGCTTTACCAGGAGCGTCGGGGAGCCCCAGCCTGCGTCCCAAGGGTCACAATGAGCCCCCTTAGCACAGGAGGTCCCAAAGCTGCTGTCAAGGAATTAAACCCTTGAGTTTGTAGACTTCAGCAGGATGTAAGGGAAGGACTGGAGATGTCCTTCCCGGAACTCCTGGGTGCCCAAAGCAGACACTCCAGCCTGGGAACATCTGGAAGCTATTCCCAGACGGACAGTCTTCTTCCCTGTAGCTCTCCCACTGCACGGTGGCACCACCAGCCTGTGAAGCGGTTTGGGACTGGGCTGTCCGAGTGCAGCCACTGGCACCAGCGCTCTCAGCTGGGGGAGCTGAGGGCTGGACGGGGGTCACCGGCTGCCCCCGCGCTGCCCCCTCCCACTGCGGGCACTGAGGGCAGCCAGGTGAGAGCGCATCCCTGTGACACAGGGAGACATTCCTGCTCTCAGGGCTGGAACCGCAGCAACAAACCACGGGGCAGACAGCATGGGGATGCGCATCCCCTTGCTCAGGAAACGTTTGGCACTTCTGGTTTTTGCTACGTCTCCGTTCATCCCGGAGACGGGCCTGCGAGTGACTAACAGCCCTGAGCCACGACACCGCGCTGTCTCAGCACCTCGCTGCGAAGCCAGCCTTGGTGACGGCTCGCTCCCGGGCCACATGCTGAGCTGGGGCCCGATGTCACCACGTGCCCACACGCTGGAGGCACATGATGGACACGCTGCCACGAGGCTGCGAGTGGGCACCAGGGCTCAGGACCTGCAGGGATCTCAGACCTGGGAGGTTTGTCCTCTGCCTCGACATGTGCAAGGCACAGGGAAAGAGTGAGGGACATCCCTGGGCAGCTCTTCTGGGGGCTGTCCTGTCTCCCCTCTGCCTGCCCAGCGCGGAGGCACGGTGAGCTCCGCAGCTCCTGCCCCTGGGTGAGGTCTGCCCCATATGATCTGCTGACCCTGGAGGGGAAGAGCCGGAGAGGTCCCGGCACTGCTGCCATGCTCTGCTTTCAGCTCCTTAGAACAAAAACTGTCTGCTTCCCAGATGGATGTGGCTTCTCAAGAGGTATTTTCTCAGCAATAGCCATAAATCCTCTGCTCTTCACTTTGCTCTGGGTGGGATAAAATATTCTGTGACTGTCTACTTAAACATCTTATGTTACTACCATGAAATGTTTGTTCAACTTACAATATTCCTTTAGCTCTGAAGTAGTAAATGCTCCCAGGCACATCAGAGTACAGCAAATCTGTGGCTACAGCTGCTGCATTGGAACAAAACTCAGGCTGAGCAGGCAGGGATGTTTCTGGAGAAGGGGACAGCTGATATTTTCCAGCAGAGTGGCAGTGACCGGGAAGGGCTTAGCAAAACGGTAAATAGCTGCTGTCACAGACACTTGCGTAACTGCTTGGTTTTCCCCACCATTTGTTGGTCAAGTCTGTTGCTTCTCTCTGCTTTTGACTCTGCTGCGGCAAACCCGAGGTTACCCGGTAAGGCAGGAGCCATGCTTGGGAAAGGAGAGGGTGCTGCCTGAGTGCCAGAGCTCCCAGTGCTTCTGCTAAACACTCTGCTGGGCCGAGGTGATCGCAGCAGGGAGGAATCATCCCAGTATTCAGTCACTGCCCACCTGGGCAGGGGCAGTGGGACCGATCCTCCCTGCCTTTGGAGCAGGGATGTGGGGGAATCACTTCCCCAAGCCCTTTCCCTGCTGCCAGGATGGGGAGTGGTGGGGTTTCTTGGGAGCTCTCCTGACATGGTTTGTCAGCACCTTGCCGCTCTGCAGGTTTCCTTTTCCTGGAAGGCTTCAGGGGACACACGCTGGGCTGCCCAGCCCTGTGGTGGGACAGTCGGGGAGAACTCATTCCACGGGACTCATTCCTGCCACCCCATCCCCGCTGGGCAGCCCAGACCTCGCACACCCCTGCAGCACTGTGTGCTGTGCCTGGGACAGCCCGGGCAACGGTGAGGCTTCTGCTATCACTCAGCCCTCAACAATAACAGATTTACGGTCAAAAAGACCTTGAAAGGATAGCTCTTTTCCTTGACGGAAGCGCAAGAGAAAAAAATAGTCAGGGTGTGCCAGATCCATCTGTCACTGAGGAAATAAGCTCGTCCTCCTATAACTTAATGCCATCATTCACTAAGAGCAAAGGTAGGGATCAAGGCTGCTCACTCGCAGCAGCACCTAAGGCCATGTCTATTCAGTCACAGGCAGTCGCGGTGACTGCGAAATAAATGACTCTGGCACAGTCCCTCGGGAGCGTGTGCTCCTCTCCAGAGCAAGTGATCGCCCCCAAGACTGGGTACTCTGCAAGGAGCCCCCGGGCTGCACAGGGAGTAAGTTACTCTGCAGGGTGCTTAGGAGGATCTCCTTAGAAGCCAGGAAATAAGTTCAAGAGAGCGTATTTCAGAGAAAAGTCAGTCTGTTTGTCTGCAGCTGCAAAGGAATCCCATACTCGTGGATGAAGGCGGCGCTGGGAAGACAGCTAGCGATGTGATGGGCGTACAGGCTCAAAACACGACTCAGTAAGTTCTGCAAATCCTTGTTTAGCTTCTCCTCTAGGTCTCCCTTGCTACATTTTCCTTTTTCCTGAGAAGACTTGAGCTACTTTTTCTCCTCGAGAATCCCTGTGGCACACAGTAGCAGGGCTGGGGGGCCAGGAGCTCTCGCCCAACGTGTGGGTGCAGGAGAGGGGAGTGACCTTCCCACCGGTGCCTCCGCTGGACACGTTTCCGAACTGGAGCGACACATCAGCTGATGGGTTCTCACTCTGGCAACCAGCGATGATGCTACAATCAGCGACATCTTTATTGAGGCGAGCAAGAGCAGCAGATGGTCTCTCAGTCAGCATCGCCATAAATGTGAGTGGTTGTGGCTATAAAAGCAAACTGCTCCGAAGGGATGTTGCTAAGCTTTCCTTCCAGCATTAGTGCTCGGCTTCCCTCCTGAGTCACGGTGACCCTCTTCCAAAGAGAGGGCATAAATCATCACTTGTTTTTTCCTTTAATTCCTGGATGTGCTGAGTACTGGGCAATAAATTATATTGCTCACTGTAAAAGAAAATTCAGATACAGCCTTTTGAATCCCTGCGTTGCAGGTGGTGGGAGAATCCGGTTAATCTTCCTGGTGTTGTTGGCACCACCCAGGATCACACCGGTAACTGCGGTGAGACGAGCCATTAGGGCACTCCGCAGATGAGCAGGGGAGGGAGGATGCCAAAGCTGTGGGGAGCACACAGGTCCCAAGGCAGCCCCGTCCCCTCCCTGAGAGGCTGCAGCGCCGAGCTCGGGCTCTGAGCAGGTACCGGTACCTGCCCCTCACGGCCCAGGACTTGTCTACACAGGATTCTTAAGAAAGTTAAATTGAAGTAGCTAAAGCTAAAGTGGATTAAAGAGCATTAAAATTCTGTATGAAACTCTCATTCAGAATTAAAGTGGCCTTAATTCAGTTTAATTTACTCCCAAATGCTACTAAATAAGGCCATTTAAATTGTCCTTAATTAGCCTAAGTGGTCCCATATAGGCATTTATAAATGTGGTTTAATTAGCCCATTTTTAAAAGCGAGTTAGCTGCCTTGAGCTTCCCGTAGGCGGGCAAGCCAGGTCCACGGCCACTTTGCTGACAAGGCTCCTGACGGAGGCCGGTTGGCAAGAGCTCTGTAGCGTTAGCATCTTCCCAAGGAACAGGCACGGGGCCAGCTCCTTCCCCGCCAGCAGATAATAAGATCCTTGAATAGCACCTATTTTGACTGCGTTAAATGTACGAGTGGGAGATGAAAGGCTTTGCCAGAGGACGAGCTCTTCCTATAAAACTGGGGACATGGGAGTGGTAATCCCTAGAAAAATCCCTAGAAAAATGTGATGTCAGGATGTTATGAGACTTGTTCATGAGCAAGGAGGCAGACTGGAGGAAAGCTTACGTTGAGTCAGCGGAGAACTGGAAGGAGACGGAGAACTGGGAGGGACTGAGCCCATCCCTGGGACACGGCTCCTGCTACCACAGGCCACTCCGCTGTCATTGCTGCCCCCAGATGCTTTTGTTGGCTTTTTGCTTACTAGAAGCCCCGATTCAGAAAGACAAACCCTTCAGCAGCAGGAGACACACTGCCGGCAGCCCCCGACCCCCGCCTGGCGTGGCTGGGCACGTCCCAGGGTCCAGCATGTGGCCTTGGCTGCCCTCCCCCTCGCCCTCCCCAGTTCCTGCTCAGAAAGGCCCCGAGCGCGGCCGCCGCGGGGATTTCCACCACCTCGCTGTGGGCGCAGCCGTCTCGCAGCGGGACGGAGCCACGAGCACCGCGCAGCAGTGCTGGCGGGTCTGCCTGTCCTGCCACAGAAAGGGGATGATGCAGCCGCCCGACTGCCGGCACCGCACTGCCTCCCGCTCAGCCCCACCGCTCCCCAATGAGCCCCACCGCTCCCCAATGAGCCCCACAGCTCCCCATGAGCCCCACCGCTCCCCAACGAGCCCCACCGCTCCCCAATGAGCCCCACAGCTCCCCATGAGCCCCACAGCTCCCCAGCCGAGGAAGGTGCAAGGGCTGTGAGCTGAGGGCTGGACTGTGGTGCACAGCTCAAGATCTCAGCTGTGCAAGGAGCCCTTCCCAAAACAAAGCGGTGTTTGCTGGTGCCTAGATGTGGAAGCAGAGCAGGTAAGTGGGAAAGCCCTTCTGCAAAATGCTGTGGAGGTGCTCAGTGCCCCTTCTGAAACCCACGAAATGCTTATCTCCATGTTTCTGGTCGGTACACTCTCCAATCACACCAAGTACGTGAGAGCCCATTTCTTGCTTTGGAGCAGAGATGCCGTACCAGTGAGCAGAGACAGCAGCGTGGGACGGCTCTGCTTCCCCAGCCCCTCTCCCTGTGCAGGGGACCCCTCCTCTGCCTCCGGGGAGAAACATCTCCTGCCTCGTCGGGGTAGTGAAGGGCCTCGGTGCGTCCCTGCTCCTGGCAGAGGCTTTGCTCGGGAAACCTTCACACCCTCGGGAGCTGCAACCTCCCCAACAGCCCTCGCGATGCCGAATGACTGAAGCACTTTCTCTTCAAAGCAGTTTGCAAATGTGAGAAAGAAAAAAGAAAATCAAAAGTAACCCCTAGGAGCTGTGGGGTGTGGCCAGCCTGTGACCCCTTTTGACTTTCAGGGTGGAGGAGCCAACAGCCCCCCTTTCTCTCCACCAAATCAGAAGAGGCGGCGCGTGGTTGCTGTCGCTGCTTTGCATAAATCAGGAGATCCAACTTTGTGGCTCTTACTTGGGGTATTTCCTATAAAAAGCACATCTGTGGCCATACTTTTTGATGCAATAGACTTCAGCCTGGAAGCAAAAGCACACAAACAATGCTAAATTCATGCTGACTGGAGTAGATTCCAAGGGAAAGAAGAGTTGGGAAAGCACCTACTTAAGTACTGACTAAGGATATTATCTCTGATCTGAATCTAGCCTGTGTGTGTGTGTTACTGTTGAGTACACAGTGTGGTTTCAGACATGGCCAGAGACAAGAAAAAATGATTGTTTCAGGGTAACCACAAGGAAGATGAATGCAAATGTATTCCTGTAACTGGGAGAGTTCCCTTGCTCTTAAGTTGGGCTCCGGTACATGGCCTCAGGGAAGCAAATTTGCAACTACCTTCATTAAATTGTTTAGGAATGATTAATCAGAAGTCAGAGATGTAAAATTTTTGCACGTTGTGAAATGTTAGTTCAATCGCTGCAGTTGCGTACAGTCCGAGGGTGGCTTTAGCCACCTTTACTCAGGGGACAGGTACCCGTGTTTGACAGATGCTTCCTGTTGGCTCTTATCTCCTCCAGAAGCCAGGGTGATAAGCCTCCACCGGCTGAATCACAGCCACCTGCATCACGCCGGGACCAAAGTGGTGCAGGAGACGTGTGTCAGCGGCTCCGGCCTCCCGTGTGGTACATCCCTGCCATGGGCACCCTGGGGATGAGCCACCCTGGCAGGAGACACTGCACCCCGGGACCCCGCTCTGCCGTGCCCATCCCTCGGGTGGCTTCAGTGTCACTGTACGCCGAGTCCAAGCACCGGCGGCTGGAAGTGAAGCTCACACAGAACATAAAAATACAGAGCACCAAAGCCTGTGGCTGCGCATTGACACCTTCCCGACGCCCACCTCTGATGGGGGGGGGAGCGAAAAGGGCAAGGACCGGAGTTTTAATGTTTTTAACCTCAGAGTAACAGCAGCCAAGGACAAGCTGGAAAACCCTCTGAGGAACCAGCTGCTCTGCAGCATCGGCCGCTTTGATGCGGGATTTGCCCGCCGTTGCTAACCGGGGGCTTGGGGCGTCCCGGCCGGGCTGGAGGGGCCGCACAGCAGCCGGGGGGAGCAGGGGCTGCCCGGGGGGGCCGGGAGCGGAGCATTTCCCTAACGAGCAGCTTGTCGGGGCAAATCTGCCCGCGTTGCAACAGGATTTGCATAAACCCCAGGTGTTCGCAGCAGGGACCTGTCTCTACATCTGCCGGGGTTATTCCGCGGGGAGGCAGCGGCGGGGCTGGACGGGGACCAAAGGCAACCGGGGGGGCGACGGGGGGCGCGGCTGGGCCCCGAGGGCCCGGCGGCAGGGCCCCAGGCAAGGCCGCACGCCGAGGCCGGGCCGGGCCGGGCCACGCCGCCTCCTCGCCCCGGGGCCGCGGCCGGGCGGGGCGCGGGGCGGACCGGGAAGCGGCGGCCGCTCCGCCCCCGCCCGCTCTGCCCTTCCGCCTTGGCGCAGCGCTGCCCCGGCCCCGCCTCGGTGCTGCGCTGCCCCGGCCCCGGTATAAAGCGGCGGCCGCCGCCCGGCCCGCTCTGGCCCCATGGAGACGCAGCGGCGGCCCGTCGGCGGCAGGCCGGTAAGAGCGGGGGGCGGACGGGCGGCTCCGGGGCGGGGGGCCCGGCACGACCCGACACGCGGCCGCGGGGCCCCGCGGAGGCCGGGCCGGGAGCGCGGGGGGGGCCGGGGCTCGCTGCTAACCCCCGTCTTGGCCCGCAGGTCCGGGGCGTGAGCGGAGGCCGGGAGTCCCCCGCGGGGAGCCATGAGCGCCGGCAGCCTCTCCGCCTTGCCGGGCTGGCCTGAGGCGCTGCCGGCCGCCAGCCCGCCGGCGTCCCGGCTCCGCGAGAGGATGAGCGGCAGAGAGCCGAGCGAGAGCCGCGGCCCCGGCGGCCTGCCCGGCGCCGAGCCGCCCGAGGAGCCGGGGAGCCCCGGGCGGGAGCCCTGCGACCCCTCCGAGATGCAGCTGAAGGTGGATTTCTTCCGCAAGCTGGGCTACTCCTCCGAGGAGATCCACGTCGTGCTGCAGAAGCTGGGCCTGAACGCCGACACCAACACGGTGCTGGGGGAGCTGGTGAAGCACGGCCCGGCCGAGCGGGAGGGCGGCGAGGCCCCCCCGGAGGCCAAGGAGGCCCCGCTGGTCCCCCGGGGGGGGGCCACCAACAAGAGCCCCGCACCCCCGCCGGCCCCGGAGGAGACGGAGGGCGAGAACCTGAAGCCCATCGTTATCGATGGCAGTAACGTGGCCATGAGGTGCGTTTGGGGGTTCTGGGTGGGCACGGTGGGCTCTCCGGGGCCGGTGGCGGTGACAGTGGTGGTCTGTTGAGGTGGTCACCTCTAGCTGTGGGGTGTGCGGGGCACTAAGAGCTTGGAGTCCAAAAAACCTGGGGGGTTTCTCACTGCAGACAGCCATGGCTGGGCGCCCTGGTAGCGGCTGGTAGTATTTTCCAAGGCACCTCAGTGGTTTGTGCAGCTCTCGGAGGATGAGCATCGTGTTTGCAGATGCTGTCTGCCTGCGTGGCTGATGCCAGCCCAGGACCAGTGGTCACAGGGCTCTGACAGGAGCAGGCGTGCTTCCTGGAAACAGTGACATTTCCTTCTATTTTCTCGCTAATGAGGAGGATAACTGAAGATACATTGTCCTCTTACCTAATGGCTTTATGTAAGTTTCTGTAGCAGGAAGTTGCTCAATAAATAATTACAGATTTAATAAGAGAACGCTTTGTAAGATGGAGCTGTCTTCTGCATTGGAGACTGGTCTGCAAAGCGTGACTCCTGTATTTTGGTTGAATTTCCATGCAGTGTGGAGATGGATGAGGTGTCAAAGGGGCACTCCAGCCTGTTGTGTCACCAGGGCCGGGCTGTGGCTCACGCTCACCTTCTCGGGTGTCCTGGTGCTGGTGGCACAGGTCTTGTCAGGCGCTGCAGCCAAAGGCAGCCTGTGGAGCTGCTTGGGATTGAGCAAGGAGCCCTGACATCCCTGGAGCACCCAGAGTCTCTGGGCTGGATATTTATTGGCCTGATGTTCCTGCTTCCACCTTGGCTTTTGTCCCCTGTGATGGTGAGCGTTGCCTGCCCCCATCCCAGCCCCTGTACTGCGCTCCCCACCTCTACATGGGGGGGTCTGGGCACTGTTAATTTAATGCCCCAAGTTTCTGAATTGGGATCTGTTGTTGCAGTCAAAAAGCAAGCCTCCTTTGCTGTGTTTTAGCTTAATAGGCCTTGTAGTGTATATTTATGTACGCAGAATTTTTATAAAAAGTAAGTCTGGGTGCACTTGGAGCTGCTGTGTGCGTTGCCCTAGGTTTTGTCCGAGGTGAAAGTGCTACGGGGAGGTTTGTTGGCAGGTGTGGTTTTCTCTGAGCCGTGGTTGACAGTTCTGAGAACAGGACGGAGAGAAGATGGGGTACGGTCTGCTGTGTGATCGACACACAGAGCCTGCAAGTCCCAGCGCAAAGGGGGGGGGTGTTCTGGTGGCCGTGGAGCAGGGCTGGGGAGTAAGCTCCGATCTGGGTGTCCGCAGGGGAGCACGGCCCGGTTCCCCTGCTCTCCTGTGGCTGCGCCGGCATTGGAGGAGAATGGCCCATTGTGAGACCTGGGCTGATAAGTGTGACTCTGGCAGTGGAGTTTACCTTAGATAAGTGCTCAGGCTTAAACAACAGACTCGGTTTTTTTTGAATGAGGAGCCTCTTACCCATGAAAGTTATCCCAAAAAGCCCAGGAGAGATGACAGCAGATGTGACTGGGGGCAGGCCAGGCGGCAGCAACACTGCCGGTAGGACAGAGTTTGACATGAGAAAAGCAGTCTGGCTTTTTTTAAGCAATTTGCTAGAAGGGGAATTCCATTCTGAAACTTCCTGTATTGATGGTGTGATGTTCCCTGCTGATTCATTTGCAGTGTGTACAGCGGCCTCCCTCAACAGCTCTTGACAAACATATGCAAATCATAGTGGAAATTAGCTTTCACTTCCTTCTAAGGGAATTTTTTCTTGGCTGCTGCCAAATCAGATCAGCCCAATTAGCTACCTTCTGGAGACTTGAGATTGGTAGCAGGGACTCAAAAAAAAAAAAAAATTTAAAAATCTCTGCTTTTCTCATTTGTCTCTTGAACCCATTAGTAACCTGTGTCTGGCTATCTATAGCAAAACCAGTCTGGCATTGGAGAAAGTTTTTAGAGTGTGTGTCTTCTAATTGTTAATGTCAGCCTTTTTGTAATTTGGGATTCATAATGAAGATGTGCTAGGTGTCTCTTTAGGTGCTATATGAACTTATAGTTCATATAGAATAATTATTTTGGTTCAACTCTTCCATTTTCTTAATGGCTTCAGAGAGGGATGGGTGCAGGAGAAATAAAGTTTATTCCTGGTGGTGCAGCTGGAGTAGTGCTCCTCAGCAATGCCTCTGCTGGGCTGTGAGCTCTACGGAGGTGTTGGCCATCGTGCCCAGTGTTGGAATGCTGTTCTGGATGGGGAGAGGAAGACTTGGGGCAGGGGGAGTGCCCAGGTGGGGAAAACCTTACTGCATTACTCCTCAGCATAGTACATCTTACCGGAGTGTCATCCTGAATCCCCAGAATGACAGATCAGGCTGCGATACAGAAAGGTTGGAAGCTTGCCAGAACCATTATCAACAGAAGAGCTGATTTACCAGTGCCAGCATTTACAGTGTAAACAGGAGTGGTGGTTTCCTCTTAGAAGTTCTGGAAACTTATTGATAGGACCTAATGAATAATTAAGCAACAGGTTTTTTGTGCTGGTATGTAGTGTCTGATGCTTTTGTCAAACTTTGCTCTCAAACTGCCAAGTGCTGTGCAGACGTTCACCACTGATCCTGTTAACAGGAAACGTTGCTATTTTGTGCAAATAGTGCATTTGTAACTGACTTTTGGGGCCATAATATAATGAAGAACCATCTTTCAGCAGCATTGATGTCCTTGAGGGCATAAAATATCTTGTTTTCCTTAATTTCACAAGGAGAATGCCTAGTGAGGGTGCAGTTTACAGGGGCAGGACTCAGCTGGTGCAAGCTGGCAGAATGGGACAAAGGGTGCTCAAGATCACGTTGTACTCGCAGCTAAAAATAAAAATGTGGAGTCCAGAGTCAAAGGAAAGGCAGCGTTTCAGAGGAGCTGCAGCAGTTATGGCTGCCCTCCCACTGAGCATTTGGGTATTTATTGGCATACTGAAGTGCTAAAAGCAACAGTAATTCCGTGAAGCTCTTAGTGCTGCTGTTCACAGGAGGGGAGCTATGAACTCTGTGCAACTCTAGACACGTCTTCACTAAAGGTTGTCTGAATTGCTGGAGCCATTTGCTTAGTGCATTGCCTGACTAGTCTGTGCATAACAGAATATTGAAATCCTTCACTTTCTTCTTCAATGCAGCCATGGAAATAAAGAAGTGTTCTCCTGCCGAGGAATCCTTCTGGCTGTCCAGTGGTTTTGGGAACGGGGACACAAGGATATTACAGTCTTTGTGCCGTCTTGGAGGAAGGAGCAGCCGCGACCAGATGTACTTATAACAGGTGTGGAAATATGAAAACCAAAAGTAGCTTTTCAGGCTTACTGCTTTGTCACTTAATGAGCTTGCAAAGTTCTGGCTAGTTAGAAATTAACTTATGAATGGAAGATCTGAGCAGTAGGAGATCTGGTAAGCTGAGCTGACCAGTGAGAATTAGTCATTAACTTGTCCCCTGAGCGAGTTCTTGCATGGATCAGCTGGAATAATTCAGAGAACAAAGAATGTTGTACTACTCTGCCTCCTAACTTCTTGTCTCTTAGTACTTGCATTTTTTCCTCTTTCCTCTTAGACTGTATGGAACTTCTACATGCTAAAAGTTTAAACTCCCATCAAGCTTTATTTGTCAGAATTATTCAAATTGAGGGGAGTTTGCTCTGAAGTTGCAAACAGTTGAGATGTCTGAGTAACTCCGCACAGAGGTGTGTGCAGTATGGCACCACAAGAGATAGGAGCCTGCCAGTCTTAAACATGCATCGCTGTGTGTGTGAAGGACGGTGTGGATGGGACTTGCTGTGGTACAGCAGCCTCGGAGTGTTCTCGGTGCCAGGCAGGACTGGGGCGAGGAATCCACCTCTGACAGCCTGATGGATGAGATGAGAATGTAGGCTGGGTTGTGGAGAGATTAAATGACTTCACATGAATTTTGTTGTTTATTTGTAATGTTTCTTTACCTGTGCAAAGGCCTTTGGGCTGTGTAAGTAAATTCCCGGTTGTGTTTGTTCTAGACCAGTACATTCTCCGTGACCTTGAAAAGAAGAAAATTCTGGTCTTCACTCCTTCCAGGCGGGTTGGAGGCAAGCGTGTTGTCTGTTACGATGATAGATTCATTGTGAAACTGGCACACGAGTCAGATGGCATTGTGGTTTCTAACGATACTTATCGGGACCTGCAGAACGAGCGTCCTGAGTGGAAGAAATTCATTGAGGAACGTCTTCTGATGTACTCCTTTGTTAACGACAAGTATGTTCCTATTCTTCCTTTGCTTTTAAAACAGCTGTGTGACTATGCTGTCTGGTTTTACTGAAGCAATGTCAAGTGATGCGTGAAAAGAGCAAAATGCTGGTACAGAATGGAAAAAAAAAATCCTGTAGAGATATTTTTTTGATAGAAGGAAGTGTGGTGGGAAGAACTGCCCAGCTGTAGCGAGGTACAAAGGCAGAAGGAATTGGCGCCATCCTAATAGCTGGTCATGGTTTGAGCTAGGAGTTCTGCCAAGGTGGAGTTCCTAGGAGAGCTCCAGGGCTTGATTTCCTCACAGGATAGTTGTTAGCAGCCCCAGCAGTAAGTGCTAATTCTGGTCAGCAGCCGAGCACAAAACCCCTTCTGTGCCCGAGGTGAATCACTCTGTGCCAGCCATCACCAGGTGACAGGGTAGTTCCACTGCAGTGAAATGGGAAAGCTTTTGGGGCTCAGAGATATTTTAACCTTCAATGGGATGGGAGACTTCCAGATGAAATGAAACCCTGACCCAAGAAAGTGAACTGCTCCTGATTGAGACTTATTTTTCTTTAGGTTTATGCCTCCAGATGATCCCTTAGGGCGACACGGCCCCAGCCTGGATAACTTCCTCAGAAAGAAACCTGTTGTGCCAGAACACAAGAAGCAGCAGTGCCCTTATGGTAAGACCTGCCTTTTGAACATGGAGACTGAGGTCTCTGTGCAAGTGTAATACATGCATTTTCTCAAATTCAGCTGTTCATTCCATGCTCTGCCATTCCTTGCAGGGAAGAAATGCACTTACGGAATTAAGTGTAAATTCTACCACCCTGAAAGGATCAATCAGCCCCAGCGCTCGTTAGCTGATGAACTCCGAGCCAATGCAAGGTTGTCTCCTACCAGAACTATCACTGCCAAGGAGGAGAAAAAGGGCAAAAGAGGCTCCCAGGCAGAGTTCTTGTGCTCTGCGCCTGTGGAGAGTGATAAAAGCTCTTTGCAGAAGGTCTCTGCAGAGAGGAAAAGCTTGACCCACAAAGCCAAGCCCAGTGATGTTCCACTTCAGGTGAAAGGCTGTGTGTCAGGCAGTGTCCCTGCCTGCAGCGGGAGCCACCGGGCCTCCGACAGGTACCAGCAGCCTCATATGGACTCTCTGTCTTATATCTCTCAGGAGCATCTCGACTCAGGCATTGGGTCTCTGGAGAACCAACTGTCTGACATGTGGCCTTACAGAAGTGCTGGTCACTGTGATCATTCCCACACTGACCAGGTGCCCCTCTGCACCTGCGGCAGGCAGAGACCACTTTACCCACATTCTCCCAGCTTAGAGCAGAACGGTCTGATCTCTTACAAGCATGGTTCCCATAAATCTTCCTCCTCTGGTGCTAGCTTCTTGCAGTATAGCCCTGAGATGTCTCCCTCAGGAGCTCCCCACTCTTTCTCAGGCTATGGGGTACCCGTACACCCAGCTAATGCTGGCCAGTACAGCTTGCCCAGCGAGTATAACACCCCTCCACCCCATTCTCGGGAGTACTGGTCTGAACCCTACCAGATGCCACCTCCTCAAGGGAGATCTGCCAGCGTGCGGGATCCTCGCTCGGTACAGAGAACCCCAGGGCCGGCGTACGGAGACTCCTGCCAGTGGGCTGTCTCTGACCAGTTTGCAGAGGAGCGGGCCAATGTGCACGTCAAGCTGTGTGGCATATTCCACCCCCATTTGGTTGATGCCGTGATGAGCCGTTTCCCTCGGCTGCTGGATCCCCAACGGCTCGCTGCAGAGATTCTGACGTACAAGTCACAGAACCCAGGTCTGTGAAGCGGGTGCCGGGACAGCCAGGCACGTGGAGAGCTGAGGGACGATGTTAGCTCTGTAGCTGCCACAGATGCCTTCTGAGGGCTCCTCCTTATTCCTTGGAAGTACCAGGCTCTGGTTGGAGGCTGGATATCAGATTTGCTCACAGCAAATTCTGCTCTAGATGTCAGCGTGCCCCCTCTTAGAGAGGTGAGAGCACCCTTGAGTCCTGTCTTCCCCAGGGCCTGTTGCGGAGGCTCTGGGTGATGCACCGGAGCAGAGCCTGCAGCTGCAGAGCAGGGTTTTTCCTTTGGGGTGTGTGGCGAGTCAGGCACCCCCTAAATTCCCGCAGTTCAGACCTGACTCCTCCCAGTAGCTGCAGCTTTGAGGTGGCTTAGTGTGTTTCCAGGCATGGGGAGGGAATCGGGGGGCTTGTAAAGATGAGGGGACGCCGCCTTTGCAGTGGCGTGAGGCTTGTTTGTGAAGACTGAAATGCATTGTCTGGGCCATTCTGAGCTCTTAACTAAGCCTCTTTACTAAATCCTACTATGCAGATCTGTGGAAACTGTTGCATTATAAATCTAGTATGAAGCTGGGTTTAGCTGACTTCAGTTTGGTTTGATTGGTGCACTTCTTTAACGATGCTTTCCACACCCCTCCCACTTACCTCCCTGAGGTGAGGTAATTCTCCAGTACGTACCACAAGTGCTTCTCCAGCAGTGTGGCTCCCAGAAACAAGAGGAGCCGGGAGTGCAATCCTTACTCGGAGTGAGAGACCTGACACTGCCCCAGAGCTGCAGCCAGTCATGTCTGGCACTGGCTGAGAAATGCAGTTGTCAGAGGATGGGGTGACCACGTTGTTGATGCTGCTGCCCTGGAACCCTGACCTTGGCTGGAAAGGGGTGGTGGGCGATCTTTGCAGCACCCACAGGGGGGATTTATGATGTGCCTTTAGTCTTCAGACAGCAATAATTCTGAGCGTTCAGCCACGCCTGGACTGCTGCCAGTCCTGTTCCTAAGCATTCCCTGGGATTTTCCTCTATAAAGCTGTTGCTTCATCTTCTTTCTTACTAATGTTTTTCTGTCCCCTTCAGCTTCGTCAAGCTATAGCAGCATCCAAAAATATAGAATAAGACTTATTTGGCAAGACTGTTCCCTGTTCGTTCCCTCTTACTCTGTGAGATGTTTTTTACTGTAGATACTGTAACAGATTTTAAATATGCAAAACCAATTGCTGTAGTAATTGGTTCTGGTCCTGGGATTTCACTGTGCTTAGAAGGCAAAGATGTTTCTTGCACTTGCAGGCCAGAAGCAGTTGATTTGTTGATACACATTGTATCTGGGTTTTTTTGTTATGTTTTTTTTTAAATATGTCCATCTTGTGGTTAAACCAAGGTCCTTGAGTGGCAAATTGTGACGGGGGGAGTGGAGCCGGCTGTCCCTGAGAGCGGTTCCGTCTCTCGCTGTTCTTCCCTCTGACTGTCCGAGGCGTGACCTACCCAGAGTGGCACCATGTGCCGTAAAACCACAGGGACACAGAAACCTGTATGCCTGGTTAATTATGATACATTACAAATTAGTAATGTTTCATGTTAGTAAGCAAAATGCTTCTTAATTTTAAGTAACCTGATACTTTGCATATTTGTAAATTACAGGAAAAATGGTTTTTAATGTTATTGTCCAGCAACTTGCTGCTGGTTTTAATTAGTTCGGTTCTCGACTCAGCCATTGTGTTACTTGGCGTGGTGTGTATTGTTTTTCTGGTGCAATTCTGGTATCTGCTGCTTCTCTTGCAATCGGAAGACTAACATTTTGTACTCACAAGCTGACTTTTTACTGAGCTCTGTGTATTGCTGTGCAGTGTATAGTTTATGTACCGAATGGAGGCAGCTGTGTAAAAGCCACGGCGAAGTAAGAACTTGTGTTATATGAATAAAAACTGCCCAGTTAAATTACTTGGTCTCTGGTGGCTCTTTGGAAGACCATTCACTATTTTGGCTGTCTTTGCAGGAAGGTCAGGGAAATGGTCCTTCCTCCCGGGGGTTCCTCTCCAGTCCGAGATCTCCGTGTGCAGTGGCAGCAGCGGGCTGGTGCCGTGCCGGTTGGTGCAGTGTGACAGCTCAAAAACCCGACTTGCTGTAGCTGATAAGTGTGTCCCTGTCTGCTGTTCACTGGCATCACCGCAGTCTCGCTGCACTGGGGAGGCACTGGTGGCCCAGGTGCCCTGAGGCAGGAGGTGCTGGCACCCAGCTCTGACCGCAGTGGTGGGGGGTGTTCGGGTGCTAATGAATAGTTCACTCATAATTATTTTGGAATAAATAGTGCGGGCTGTGCTTCAGTTTTCATGGGCGGTTCCACAGTCCAGGCTGGAGGTAAATACACGTTTTATCCAGTTACACAGTACCTCTGTCAGAGGCCGAGCATGGCAATGGGATAATGCGCTGAGCATAACATGTCAAGACGTTGCTCTAAAGCTTTGTTATGAACTGGGAAGGGAATGCAGTAGCAGTATCAACGCTCACATTTCTGAATGAGGATCCTCCCCTCCCACCTGCACAACAGCGTGTTCTTATCTGACTTGTTAAATAACTTTATGGTCTTTATTCAAATTTGTGTTGTTAATTTAATATAGGGCAGTGACTTTCTAGTTAATCAAAAACAAGGGAAGCAGGTGCTCCTGGAGATAGTGCTTTGTTTCAAAAAACAAATCTGAACGTCAGAGTCTGAAAGGTCACTTATTGGCTGTGGGAGAGGAACGCTCCTGAGTGTCGGAAGTGACCCAGCTCTGTGTGTGTGCGATGGGTCTTGACGGGGAGGGCACTGAGTGATGTGTGACAGATGTGATCAGACCTTTTAACCAGGTGAAGACTTTTCTGCTGTTTGTCGTGGAGTCTGTAGTTGAAAAATGCTGCAGGATTTTAAGGCTGGTCTTCCAGTAAAATACATTACTAGATAATTTTAGTTTAGATGTTGGGGAATGTTAATTTTCATTTCTATCGAAGCTGGACTGATACACCTGAAGGGATTGGTGCAGAAGCAGAGGTTCATTACCATAACGAGGAAGGGAAGAGCTTGGTTATGATGTCACTTTCTGCAGTGACAGTCCTGGCGGCACAGATTGATTTGGGAGGGTCAGTCCCTAACACAGATCTGGTCAAAATTATTCCCACAAACGGCAGCGATGTGTCCTGCTGTGCCACCCAGGAAACTCAGCCCAAACCTAGCCGCTCTCTCTCTGGATTCTCTCATTCTCTCAGACGAGGGTCCTGCGTGAGTGAACCTGTACCTCCTGCCTCTGGAGCATCCTCCGAGTGTAAGTACCACTGTCTCCTGTGTCCCGCATTCTTCTGGGCCCGTTCCCTGCTGTGCCCAGGAGATGGGGAAGGTGGGAAATGCTGATCAGAACTGTCCCTGCTGCAGATTTGTCCCTGCACTGAGTCAGAGGAGCTGCCTCCCTGCGCCCACCCCGGGCTGCTGCGCTCACCCTGATCTTATTGTGGAAATTTCACGATGCATCCTGTGGCTCACCACTTCCTCGGGGCACGGCGGAGGGAGGGCCTGTCACGGCTGCTGTGTGTTTGCACCGTGTATCTTATCCATCTAAACCAGGTTAGATCTTCCTGTCGGCTCTGATCTGCTAGAGTTAAGGAGGTCACATGCAGGCGCTGTTGAAAGGTCCCCATGCTGCCGCGGGGTTCCTCTGCCGCCATCCTGTTGCCCTGTGCAGGGGTGAAGCCCTGTGCTCAGCCCCTGGCTCCTCTCCCAGCAGCGTTTCCTACCCCAACAGGGTGAGGAACGGCTGCTGCTCCCCTCGAGAGGGGGAGATCCCAGGCTGAGCTGGAGATCAGGGTGCAGAAGGCTCCTGGAAAGTGCACATCCATGGGAAGGGGAAAGAGAGCTGTTGAGATGGCCCAAGGCTGTTCTGTTGGGTGGTGGGGCCAACAGGAGCTGTCTCAACGGCCAGGAGCTCTGCAAAACTGCTGCTGAGCCCATCCACTGCCAGCTCCTTGCTCCCAAACCCAGGGTGCCATCTGTCCCCCTCCGGCAGTGGTCCAGTCACTCTCACCATCATCTCCTGAGGTCCCTGCTGGAGCCAGGTGCCTGCTCTCAGCAGGAGGAGGTGGCTGTGGCTGTGTCCTCCCCAGAAGAGCGAGGTGGTGTGAAGGGACCCAGGGAGGGTGGGTCAGGGGAGGAAAAACTTTGATGTGGAAGTGAGGAGGGTGAGCGGGGGTGCTTGTGAAGAGGAATGGTGTGTTTTGGGGATAGAGAACAGTCTCTTCTGGCACAACGGGGAAGGCAAAGAAATAGATGGAAAAGGTAAATATCATCAAAGGAAAGACTCTGCTTCCATTGCACAACGAAAGGATGAACCCACAGGGGAAGAGCCCTCCTTCAGAGGTCAGTGCTGAGGGATAGCTTGGCTTTTTAATTTGTTTTTTTTAAAATCTATACTCGGGGAAGGAAGGAAGGGGAAGCTGTGCTGTGGCAGAGGTCAGGGGAGAGACTGCTGCGTTCTCGTCTCTCCTTCCCTTGTGTGGTCGGTGGCCCAGGAAGGACACTGGGTGGTCACTGCAGCCCCTGATCCCAGCCCAGTGGGGCTATGGCTCCCGGTGCCTGTGGGCCAGCCTGCTCTTGGGCCTTTGCTCGCTGCTCCCTGGCTGCCTTTGCCCTTCTCGCTCCCTGAACTTTCATATGAACCATCTGGTTCCTCCCATCAGGGGATTTCCAGGATGTGGCCATCTCAACTCTACCATTTTAAGGCGTTTCCAGAGGCAGGAATCTGACCCCAGGCTCTCATACGGGCCGTGGGAAAAGGGCTGCACAAGTTTGAGGGATCACCCAGGGGCTGTGGCGATGCCACCCTCTGGGACAGGCCACCTCCCGAGGAAGCAGGTTCAGCATCAAACCGCTGTTCTCCCCCCGCTGGGAGGCTGCAGGGCGGCTTCTCTCCCCGCAGAAAGGAAGAGGCGTCCTGAGCACACTGAATGCTGCTGGCGCGGGCAGCGCTCGCCCTCCAGCCTTTCCTGGGCTTCTCTGCCTGGCACCAGCCTTTCCTGGGCTTCAGGCCCTAAATACCCTGGTGCTCCCTAAGGCCAGGGTTTTCCTGTGGAAAGCTTTCCCTTATGGAGTTGCCTGAGGGTGGCAGAAGTGCTTCTTCTCTGTCTCTGTTTCTCCCGGAGCAGGCTGCCCCGAGCAAAGCTGAGCCCCTTGCACAGCAACGGGGCCAGCAGCCGGCTCAGCCCTTCTGGCCAAGCCATGGACCAGCCCCGAGCTCCCCCTGCCTCCCCCGGAGCCCGCATTGCACAAATGTTCTGGAGTGACTGCAGCGCCTGGTTGAGCAATAGGTCGGGAGGATTTGCATGGCGGCTGGGCCCAGGGAGAGGTTCCCGCAGCTATTGCGTGGGGGCTGCCCGCCGGGGGGAGAGCTGGGGGGAGCAGGGACTGCTGCGTGACTTCACCCCCACCTCCTGAGCCCCTCGGTGGCAGTCGCTGGGCTGCTCCCAGAGCCAGGCTGTGAGGCATTTCCAGCACAGCCCATGGATGGCTGCAGCCGGGCCGGGACACGGCTGTAAGCTCCTGTCCCATGGCCGGTGCCCCTGAGGCCTCTGCGCGGGTGCCGCAGTGGCTCCTGCAGGGGAGGCTGTGGCCCATTTGGCAGGACCTGATTGATTTTGGTATTTCAGAGAAGCGTGGGGCTGTCCCACCTCAAAGGCCATGCCAGAGCCGTGTCGGTGCAGGATGAGTCAGGCTGTTGTTTGCGTTGCATCAGTTCCCTGACGGTGTGGGTGCTGCACGGGCACGTTGGGAGGAGCGATCCCTGCTCCCTGCAGCAAGCTCTCCCTGGTCCCTGCTCCCGGAGGCTCTGCAGGGCTGTGGGGATGGTTTCTGGGGGGCTCTCCGGGGCCCTGGGGACAGTGGCAGGCCCGGGTGGTGGCATTGTCCCGCAGCGTTGAGGGGTTAATTCCCAAGCAGCGTCAGACACGTCTGCCTGGTGCTGGCAACACAACCAGAATGAAAGTATTCCCATAAAAGCCTTTGTGCCGGGGGCCAGTTCTCAGGGCAGCACGACCACCAGCAGCAGGGCCACTGGTGGAGCATCACACCAAGTGAAAACTCCAGCCCAGAGCAGGTGCCGGACGGGGAGAGGGCAGGAGAAATGGTGGTTTCCTCTGGCCTGTCCAGGGGAAGATGCCGGGCTGTGTGGTGGGTGAGGGGGGCAGTCCTGGGCATGGATTTGTCCAACGCTTTGATCCCTCCTTGGGGCTTGGTGTACGTGTGTGGCGACATCGTGGGCTCCCACCGAGCTGGGCCTGTGAGTCCCGTGGGCAGGAGCCTTGTGCTGCCCGTGGCCCAGGGCAGGTGTCCCGGGACCAGCAGCTGCCTTCTCTCAGGGGCGGCTACAGCCAGTAGCTCCATCCCCCCTCCGCCTGGCACTTTTGGGGAGTTATTAAGTGCCAGACACTTGTGGGGTCACTGCTGCCGAGGGTGGGGGCAGCCAGCGGGGGTGGACAGTGCAGTGCCAGGGCCTGCAGGGAAGGGGCGAGACACGTTTTGAGCAGTGGGAGCAGCGATGGAGAGAGTTTGCGCATCTCTTGGCAAGGAGCGGCTGGTTTGCGCGAGGCAGGGTTGTCTCCGGGGCAGGCAGCGCTGCTGCCACACACCCCCCCACGCGGCACCCGTCACCTCTGCAGCAAACACTTCCCTGACTGGGTCATCTTGGCACCCCCTCCCTGAAGAGCTGTGCGGTGGAATGACCAAGCAAAGACCACCATGTGGAAAGTGTCCCCCTGTATTTCACAGAGCAGAGCGGTGGCCGCGGGGAGCCCATGGCAGGGTGGGAGCAGCCCTGAGCCTGCTCCGCTCCTGCGGCACAGCATCCCTGGCTGAGCCGTTCTCTGGGAACGAGGGCCCCCCGGCCACCCCAGGAGAGCTGGTTCCCCCCGAGTGCAGTCACAAGGAGCCGGCCGAGAGTTGCAACACGTGTGCGGAGCTGCTGATGGAGGGGACTTCTCTGGCCAACGAGGAAGTGAACAGGGCGGCAGTTGGGTTTTGCAATGTCTGTGGCCCCAGTGTCTCCAGCTTGTGCAAGGTGACTGGGAGCTGGTGGTGACATTACTCCTGGCTCCTGGAAGCTCCCGACAAGTTGCGGCAGATCAGGAAGGTGCTCCTCGCTGGGCACCACCAGAGAAAACCCGCCCAGGGCACAGTCAGCCCCAGGCAAGGGGTGGCTGTGACCTGCCCTGGGCAGCCCTGAGCTGCCTCTGGCTGTTCCTGCTTCTGGGAAATGGCGTGGTTCTGCTGAAAGGGCAGGATGGGGCAGGGTGGGACAGGGCCCGGCTGGCACTGAGGGATGGAGGCACATACAGGGACACAGGAACATGACCGGGACCGCGCCTTCCTGGCCTGTGTCCTGCTGTGCCTGGGCAGGGAGGGACATGTGGCTCCTTCCCATCTCACCAACACCCTGCTTACACTGTCACTTACGTTTTCTGCCTGTCATGGAGCCACTGGCCCCAAAAGGCCGCTTGGGCGTGGGGGTGGCTGCCAGGGTGGCTCCATCCACCGGCGACCTTCAGCGGAGCAAAAGGGCGAGAGGGGAGCGATGGCTGGAGCTCTGCCAAGCGGGGGAGTGCCCAGCCAGGCTCCCAGTGGCAACTGGTGCAGAGGACTGGGAGCCCTCCCTGGCATCCTCTCCTCCCAAGTGCCTCCCAGTGCCCACCAGTGCTGCCCAGTGCCCAGGTGGGAGCTGGTGGGCTGCCCACTGGCAGAGCTTAGCACATTGCCCCATCCCCAACTCTGGCTGCAGGTGGCAGGTCCCCCCCCTCCCCGACCACTGGCTCCCTGTCGCCCCATGCCCCCCAAGTCCCCAGCCGCTACCTGCCGGGCTCTCTCCCTCGCTCCCACTGGCACTTTGGTCCTCTGCTTCCCCCAGCAGCTCGGGGCTGTCACCACTGTCCCACCGCCGTGGGTACTCCTGCAGCTGGGGCGGGAGGTGAGGGTTGGGGGGTATCAGAGGGGACTGGGGGCCCATGGGCGACCAGAGGGTATGGGGGTCCCACAGGGGACTCACCCGCTGGCGCAGGCTTTGCTGTTCCCGCAGCAGCTCCAGGAACCGGCTGCTCCACAGCAGCTTCTCGGCGCCCAGCTCGGTGCAGAGGAAGCGGACGTCGGCCTCCAGCGCCTCCAGCCTCCCCAGCACGGCCTCGCTGGCATCACTGCGCCACTGCCACGCCGCCGCTGCCCTGGCACCACAGCTCAGCTCCCACCAGCGCCCTGCGACAACCGTCCCTCCTGCCCTCTGCTCCAGAGACACCCCACAACCCACGACGCCATGTGGGGGACCCACCTGCCCGCCCAGGCTCCAGCGCAGACATGGAGTCCCCGTCCTCCTCCTCACTCCCCTCGCTGCCACTTTCCAGCCTCCCCCGCAGCGCCACGCTGAGCTGAAAGCCACCACGCACAGCAGGGACTGACACGTCCACGGGCAGCTGAGCCCAGGTGGCCCCTGGCACCAACCCTGACTGGGGAACCCCCCTGTGCCATGCCCTGGGGACCTACAGCCCCGCTGGTGCCACCCAACAGACCGTGTCACCAGGCTCAGCCATATCCCAGGGGTCAGAGAGCTCCGCAGACCCCGTGGTGTGGGGGCACGTTGGGGAGTTACCTCCTCGGTGGCGTGGAAGGCGCCGTCCCAGCAGCTCTTGTAGCAGATCAGCAGGTACTGGGGGAGAGGATGGTGGCCGTGTGGTGAGAACGGTGGACGCAAACCCGCCCCAGGGAGCGCAGAGCCCAGAGCAATGTCCCCACATCCCCAGAGCTCTTCCTGGGCAGAACCAGACTCTGCCTCGAGCCAAGAGCCAACCCTGAGGATGAGCGTCCCGATCCCCGAGCCGTGCTGCTGGATGGGGTGCTGACACTGACCCTGCAGCCCCAGCACCACCAGGATGGGCGATGGAGCCCCAGCAGTGCCCCCACCCCATGCCCCAATCCCTGGGTCTGGACACGTGCCACATTTGGGGCTGATGCGAACACGTGAAGGGCCTTGGGGAAGGGACCCGGTGGTACTGACCCACGCCAGCCTCCAGAGCCACCGCAGCCCCTGGAGCGCCGTCCCAGAGAGCGACAGGAGCCACCAGCACCCGGCATGCAGGAGCTGCCTCCATCTCGGCCCCCGCGGGCCCCGCTGCCTGCCCATGGGCACCCTGTGGACCAGGAGACAGAGTGGTGACGTGCCTGCACCCCCGGGAGCTGCCGCCTCGCTCACCCACTGCGCTGGGCGCACCCGAGGGACATGGAGTGCTCCACCACCCACCAGCGTCCAGCCCGCTCGCCGAGGGCCAGCCTCGCCAAAGAGAAGGTGAGCGTTTGTGGGGCCAGATCCCGGCGCGGGGGACACGTGCCCAGCGGGGACACCAGCTCCCCCCTGGCTCTGCCCCTTACCCGGCACTGGGCCACACGCGGACCCTCCCCGGCGGCAGCTGCTCCTCCTGCCCCACGTCAGCTCCACTCGGCCACTGCCCTGGGCTCGATAAACTCCTGCCTAATCCTCTTGGTGACGAGGCTGTGCAGGGGATTAGTGTTTCTGCTCCACCTTTGGTGGCCATAAGGACAGTTGCTGCTCTGCCACCCCTCATTTGCTCGGCTCAGGATTCACCTTCTGCAAGAAAATGAGCTGTGATTTATTTTTAACTACTACTTTTAGCTTTCATTGGCATTTAGGAAAAAGTCTGACTCCTGTGTCCAAGGGCAGGCACTGCCTCTCCTGGGGATCTTTAGTCACTCTGGCAGTTTGGGGATAAAAATAGAAGTCATAGGCACAGCTGCCGGAGTCAGACTCCAGCACCGGCCTCACAGCCTCTCATCGGTGATGGTGTTTGTTCCCAAAGCCATCAGAGACCCTGCACACTGTCCCCCCAGCCTTAGGGTAACCCTGCAGGGACGCTGGAGCTGCAGAGCTGTGGCCGTCAGTGCTCGTTTGTGGGACAGGGACGGATACCTCTGGTGGGACAGAGCACATGGGGCCCGTGGCCTCTTCAGCTCCCCTGCCCCAGGGCAGCCAAAGGGCCATGGCCGGTCAGCGGGACCTGGGGCGGGGAAGAGCCGCGGATCAGCAGAACGAGGTGCCTTTATCTGAAGGGAGCATTTGCCATTCAGCTTTCTGCCCTGATCAATGCGCTGCCTCCCGGGGCTGCTGCCATCACTGTCCTCAATCCGAACAGGCTGTCCCCTTCCTTTAGTGACAAACACTGCCAGAGGCAGGAAAGGTTATGTTTTCCCCTTGTCCCCACAGCACCCCGATGTGTGTCACAGGGAAAGTGGAGCTGATGATTGATGCTGTGCCACAAAACACGTCTGAACACACAGGACTCAGCTCCACCAGCCCTTTGCCGTTTCTCTGCAGGCAAACGTTCTGGCCGAAGGGCTTGGGCAGCTTTGCTCCAGGTCAAAGTGCTGCAGCAAAGATTTTTACCCTCTGAAGTTCAGGTGCTCTTGCAATTCCTGCTTTGGAACAGCAGCCGTGGGAGAAAAACTGCTTTTGTACCAAGGCCGAGTAATCAAAAGCCATGGGCTAAGAGTTCCTTTTTCCAGAGCTGTGGAAAAGCAAGGCCTTTTAGGAGTTTATTTCCTAGATCTTCCACCCCCCCCGTATTTAACCTCTGTAACTGAGAACACACAGAGGCAGGACAGCTCTGAGCTCTCACAAGCACACGCAAAGGCCTTATGACGCCAGTAACGAGGGCTATTTACTGCCTTGGGAAAAGCAGAGCTGATTCCAACATCAGCGCTGGGATCCTGGCCGTGCCGAGCGCCCACCCCTCACCCTGTGTGTGCTCCCCCCATGACAGCCCCGACTGCCCCCCCCCATCTCGGGGCATCCCCCACCCTCAGCAAGAACCAACTTCCATCCCAGTCGCGCCTGGAATGGGAGGAGCCGAATGCGGCTGGAGATCGGGGCCTGGCCACGCTTCCGAGTGCTCAGCGTCACCTACAGCAGGGGAACACAAACAACGGCCACCTCCCGTGGGGCGGGAGACAAGGAACAGCCACGACCCCAAAGTGCACCAATTCCAGCCACGTCCTCGTAAAGCCAATGGAGAATAAAAAGCACCAGGAGTCACATTTTGGACTGAACAAAACGTGAGAAGACAAACATGTAACTTTATTGTTTATGTACAAATGACAGACGTTTGTATTAAAAAGAGAATCCACCCAACCTCAAAGATCGCAAAGAGCAAGATGGCTTTGAGCTCCAGCCGTCCCTGCATCGTTAGATACTGCGTAAATTTTAGGGGATGGTGTTTATAAAATTAGAGAAAAGGGTTATTCACCACTTTCTCTGCTTGAGTGAAAATCAAAAAGAGCTGTTCCACAAAATGAAGAACTTTCCACTCTACATGGATTAAAACAAAGAAACCAAAAGTCAAATTGTTAACTATACACTTTGGTTTTTAAAACAAAAACAAAACAAAACAAAACAAAAACAACAAAAAAACCCCAAACCAAACCCAAAACTACAAAGCTAAGTATCAGCTAAGTCTTACAACACAGATGGGACACACTGGGTCACACCCCAGTTCCAGTGGGACACGAACCCCCACTCCGTGGGTCCGCAGGCGACGGGAGGGGCAGCAGCAAGATCAGCCCGTTTTAAGGAGCTCCCGACTGAGGTGGAAGCCCAGGATAGCCAGGAATTCAGGACTACGACTACAACTACACCTACACCTTAGTCTTCCTGCAACTCAGGTGGTTTAAAAATGATGCAAAGAACACGGTCCGAGGTTTTCTCCCCACGTGAGTTCTTTAGGGTGAGCCACTCCCGGCGGCCGACGTGTGGCCAGAGCTGCCGTCGTGCTCATCCACTCGACGGGCAGTTTTCTCAGCGGGGATTCACGCAGACCTAAATGCCAGAAGCATCAGCGCTGATGAGCCTAGTAGTCCTGCAGAGAGAGGAGAGGACGGGCACACTGAGATCCTGCTGCTTCCAGTTCTGCTGGCAGAGCTGGGATTCTCAGCCTTCTCTCACTTCTACATACCATTACTTGCAGGCAAAACAGAAAACTGAGATACTTTTCTTGGAGCTAAACATTCAAAAGAAAGGACCCTTCAAAACCTTAGTTCAAGAACACATCAACCAAAACCAGATGCTTTTAATGCTCCAGATCCAAGGTAACAGGACGCAAACCAGCTATTTTCATAGAAAGTGCACAGGACTTAACTGTGACCCAGCTTCGGAACAAGCCCACCTGGGCTTATTTCTCATTAAACGCACAAGACAATCTCATTTCACACCATGATATTCCTCAACCATGAAAATAAGATCTTAAATTACAGCAGAGGGAGGCTTTTTAAGGCTAGGAGTCAGTCAGCCACTACAGGCAGCAATGAAAACAATGCAGAGCGCTGATACTTACGGCTCTTGGCTTTTTGTTTAACTTGAGATCAATCCTGTGGTTGGAAAGATAAGAGAAATGTCCATTTCAATACACGAAACCGACTAGAGTTCAAAGAACCAGCTACTGCACATGGCACAGGCTACAACAGAGACTATTTGGTTAATGCAATCCACATTCTCAGTGGGCTGAGCCCAGTCCCTGCCCCAGCGTTACTGGGCAAGAGCAGCGCAGACGGAGGGTGGATTCTTTACTATTTGCCAAAATGCATATTCCGTCCACGCCAAAAAAGAGTTAATAAAGGCTCATAATGAAAATCACAGGGCAGTTATGCAGCATACAGGACTAAGGTTAAATAGGCATGCTCTATGTTAATTCGTTATTAGTGCAACTGTGCCACGGGGGTTATTCAGACAGAGCGGTAACAGTCATTTATGGTTATTTACTCGCAATAGAGACAGGAGTTTAAGATGACAGGGATTACGAGAGTCAAAGGTACTGAAGTTCATTACATTTTTCCAGAAGGAAATATCCAAGTCTACACTAATCTCCTTAAGAAGCAAAGCCAGAAGAATCAGTTTTTAAACTAAGTTTTTAAGTTAACAAGTTTATCTATTTAAAAATGAAACAGAAAGGTAAAGAAGAGTGAAGTTAATTTAATTTTGCTGAAGTTATTAAATAAAATGTTACCTCCATCACGCTTTTCTGTTTTTAAAAAAAACTTCCCAGCCTAACCTAATATACATACCTACAATTAAACAGATAAACTATGGGTTAGAAAGGTCTCAAAAGGCACATCGGTGTCTACACACTAACAACACAGCACAAGTACTAATTCAAGTCAAACTTACTCAAAGTCATAATCAAACATGCCAGACGGGCTGAGGGGCAGCATTTGAAAGGAAGAAAGCAATAGAAATTAATATACTAAAGAATTAAATAAATTAGTTGATTAGCCACCCTAGCAAAATTACTAAAAAAATAAAGTAAAATAAAATAAATAATAAAGCCAGTGTTCAAATGCCATAAAGTTCTTAAGATTTCTTAACCAGAACCGGGCAGAAGAGCTCTCCAGCCTGGGCAATCCCCCTCCCCAACTGGATTTCTGGGAGAAAGAGGTGTTAGAGCAGAGGCAGAGTGGATTTCTAGAGGCTTTAGGCTGAAAGAGGCAGCTCTTGGGCAGTCGGAGGCCAGCCCAGCCTGCAGGCCCAGAGAAAAGCGGAGCTGCTCAAGGAACCAGGGAGCGGGTGGTGAGAGAGCGGGGGCTCGGGGGGGTGTTACTGCGGGAAAGCGGGGCTGGGGCAGGCGGGGGGAGGCACAGAGCTGGGGGGGCAGCTTTGGAGTATTCTCCTACAGCACACACACACACAGGGCCCCTCACACTCACACCCTTTCCAGGAGCTACACAGAGACCACGGCCATTAGACCAGCACTAATTAGCATTTGGTGACACTCGCCTTGTCCCAGCATCCCTCCCTCCCTGGTCTCCAGCACCTGCTCCAGGAACAGTTCTGTCCCAAAGCTAAAACAGGATTTGTTGGAAGGGACTAATCATCAAATCAGCTGTAACGGAGCAGCTTTTCGGCACTGAGTTTCTAAGAGGAAACAGCACTGTGTTCCCCTGAAACACTTTTTAGCCCTGAAAATCGCTGAGCACGCAGAAAATAATCAGCTTGGCCTTCCTGCGGTCTTCGAGGGAACAGGGTGGCTTCAGTGACGACACTGTGACTTCCATCGGATTCTCTGGTTTTAGCTGTTTGCAGTTACTCTGCCCATTCACACCAGTTCCGCCCACTCTGAATCCAACTTCCCGCACCGCTCGGTGGCACATGAAGCAGAAAATCCAGCGGAATGAGGGCAGCGTCAAGTGCCTGTTCCCAACACCTCCCCACGCCTTGAGCACGGCTGGCAAACGGAAGAGCTTCTGATCAAAAGGAAATGCCAGTGTTTCTTTTATTTTTCTCTTTTTTTTTTTCATTCCGTGACACTCAAGCAGCAGCCAGGGAGGTCTCTTCCCAGGGAGCGCTCTGGGCTGCAGCGGGTTCCAGCACTAAGCTGTGTTTTGGTGGCCGGGGACTGGTTTGTTGTTTGGTTTGTTTAACCTACTAGACTTGAAAATGGTTTGGTCTTTTCTGCCAGAATTCAGGGGACAGTCAGGAACAGCAATCACAATTTTAACGTAGTTTTTATTACAGACAAACTTAATTATCTACCTGGCCAGGCTAAGCTTTACAGAGCAGCCCATTACTAACTGCAGAAGCCCCTCCATGCTGCAGCTCCGCCGCCGTCTCTCTGGGAGGAGAAGAGCTGCCGTTACCGGGTCGAGCCAGGGCTCCTCGTGTCCAGTATCGTCCCCAGGAGCAGCCACCACCAGCTGCTTCCCTGGAGGGAACGCAGAAGACACCCCAAAGCAACAACCTGTCAGTGGGGCAGTTTCTTCCCGACTCCTGGTGCTAACGTTCGGGTTGTGTCCCGGAGTGAAAGAAGGGATGTTATTTACAGCGCCCGGACGGCACCCCCTGCAGCTGCAGCGTCACGGTGCTCTCCAGGCATGTCTCGCGGAGAATACTTTAGAATTTGTTTGAAATAGCAATTTTCTTAAGCTGTACTTCAGTTTTACAAATTGTTTCTCTGAACTTGCTTACAGACGTAGTGTCTTGTGTTATTCCTGAACTTCTTTCCAACTGTGTCTACAGGCAAAAAAGAGAGTTTTGAGCTGCTTTGGAACGCAGCTCCTGAGGAACCAAAGGGTCAACCAGTACTGCCCAGTGTTGGCCCAATTAAGGCCGCTGGAGGAAGAAAATTCTGATCTAAGAATTAAAGACATGCTAATGACTCAAAGCCTAGTGAAGGAGAAAAAGGAGTTAGGCATTTTTCAGGCACTGTACCTACCTCTGCACCTCCCAAACCAGCCCCTCCTCAGCAACCTCGGTAAAGTTTTACCACTGGTCTTTAAAACATTTCTCTTTTCTAATTGTATGAGAAGGGCCCCCAAAAGCCCAGCCATACACAAAGCCAACGAGCCCAACGCTGGCAGGAACATTTCATTTTTTAAAAGCTCCTTTACTTCTAATAATCTCCAAGTACCAGTTCCAGCAATCCCAGAGAGGGGCAGTTCAGTAAATGTCCCCTCTTTCCAAAAGTAGGGATTCCCACGTTCCTTTCTGCGAAGGGCCTGGCTCCACCGTGCCCCACCGCACTCTGGACAGGCCAGCTCTGCTGGGGTCACCGGGCCATGGCTATAAACAGCAGCGTTAGGTGGCCGGTGGAGAGCCAGTGGCCTGGTACAGCTGGGACTTTATCCCAGATTTCTGAGCCGTGAGGCCACCATGCTGCCCCGCGTCCTGGGGGCGCCTGGAAGGGCAGAACCGGTCACCCAAATTCAGCCATGAAGAGTCCAGGGAAGGTTTGGTTCACAGGAATTCCGAGCCAGTTGAATCACAAACACTTTGAGGTGAACGTGACCAAGCCAGTCCGCTGTGCCAGGAGCAGAAGAGATGCAGTTTGGGACACTGAAAGGGCTTGGGGAGTGGGAACCCTAGCAAAGAGTGGCCACAACCCCCAAAACCTTCCAATTTGCTTTTTCACCCTTCTTTCCCAAAGAAAGTACTGACATTCCTGCCTTACTTGGTTGTCCAGAAACCAAGAAGCAAGCACAGGGGCCAGGACTGCGACCCTCCCCTGCTGGAGGGAAGCTGGGTTTATTCTCCTGGGCAGGCAGGAGAGCCGCAAAGGCCGGGGGGAGCCCAGCCCCACCAGAGCCGGAGCCGGCATCCTGTGCGTGCCGACTGCTCCCGGACCCTCCCAGCCACCTTCCCTCTGGGGGGCAGTGGGGTCCTGAGGAATGCTATGGGATGTGTACAACTAAAACCCAGAGGAATTACCAAACCAAATGATCCAAGCTGCTTGTCATTCTAACAATAATGAAGTTATTAAATATTCTACACATAATGAAGTAAGCTCAGCAAGAGCTGCCCATCCAGAGGGCAGGAGGAGAAGGCTGCTGGTACCACTAACCTGTGCCGATTTTTGTTCTTCCGTTTTTTGTGGCTGCTGTGGTGGCTCCCAGAAGAAGTAGAGGAAGCAGCTTTCTGGGGTTTCACCCCCTGCACAGACCCATCCAGCTCTTCAGCATCCTCCTGGCTGGGCTCGTTCTCCTGATTGTGGAAGTCTGGAGAAGTGTCACTTTCCGTGCCGCTGCCAGGCTCCCCTAGAGCAGGACATACACAGAGCAGCACCGCCGTTACCCCTCCCAGCTCCCAGCCCAGGCTGCCCCAGCACAGCCCAGCAACGGTACCCGGAGCAGCAGGGACAGGAGGAGCCTCACCGCTCTGGGAGCTAATGAGAGAATCTGAGAAATGCTTCTGGAGGGCAGCAGCTAAACCTCCTCAGCGACTGGAGCACACTAGAACTGCATCTGCTTCGGTATTGGTTAAAGAAACATTTTTAAATATCCTGAAAGCACATGGCTCCTCCCCACGTCACTTGGAGCTGACACACACAAACGCCTCAGCCCTTCCAGCCTCTTTCCCCTCAGGGCACCAAATCCACTTAAATAAGTTTTATGCACAATAAACTCTCATTGAGCATAAAAGTTTGCTTGAGAAAGGAAGCTCAACTTTAATCCTGCTTCTCACAGTGCTGTGGTGCTGCCTTGTGCCGGGAGCACCAGGGAGCAGCCGCAGAGCAGCCACCGCAGGCGCCGGGACGGGGAGCAGCGAGTGCAGCAGTGATCCCGACCACCGGAGACAGAGCTGAGCTGTGGGGAGCAGTGTAGCTCTTCCCAAATTCTGAGAGAAATGAAGAAATGACTTACGCTTCTCAATGAGCTGGTCCTGAACTCCAGCTAATGCACTGACCGCCTGGAAAACCGAAAGGGACGTTAGGGAAAGCAGGAACTCGCTCACCGCTTTCCAAACATTCACAAACACAGAGAACACCCCACAGAGAAAGACACATCAGGCCTTTGCCCGAAAGAGCTTCTGCCCTAGCACCAGCACGGCACTGCGGAACGGGGCTGGGAGCGCAAGGAAAAAGCCAGGGGTGGCAGTGACAAGCGTGCGGCACGGGTGGCTCTCGCCTGCGTTTCCCTTCCGCCTCGCCAGGCACCGGGAAAAGGGTTTCTGAAAGGGGCTGCGATGGGGAGGAAGATGCTCGGGCTGGGGGGGATCAGGCAGGTGCAGGAGCTTAAATGGAAACCTGGCCATGCAGGAGCCGGGGTGGCCACCACGGGACCTGCTGCCCCAAGGGGCACCAAGGGCAGGGGATGGGGACATGGAGGGGGACAGGGAGACGCGAAGGGAGACAGGGACGGGATCAGGGAATGGGGACAGGGAGGTCCGCGGGGCCCCGCCGGGGCCCGTCCCGGCACCCACCGCTGCCGAGGTGACAGAGGACTTGCTGAAGAGCCGCTCGGCCTCCTTGAACTTGCGGTTCCTCCGGTCGTTTTTGCTGTTGGAGTTCCTGAGGCAGAGACAGACAGACAGACAGGCAGAGGGGCGGCATGGCGGGGGCACGGCGGGGGCGGGGGCCGGGCCGGGCGACGGGGCCGGCCCCGGGACTCACTTCTGGTTGGTGAGGTACCGGTCCCAGCCGCGGATGATGTTCCCGTACATCTGCGTGTCCTCCAGGTAGCTGCCCTCGAAGGCATAGATCTGCCGCTCCAGGTTGGCCAGCGTCTCCTGCCGGGCACAGCGCGGCGCATGGAGCGGGCCCGGCCCCGAGCGCAGGCCCCGCCGCCCGCCCGCGGCCCAGGCCCCGCCGCCGCCCGCCCCGGCCCCGGCCCCGGCCCCGCCGCCCGCCCGGCCCCGCCGCTCACCGCCAGCTCCTGCTTGCGCTTCACCAGCTCGGCCAGCTCCCGGCGGGTGTCGGGGATCTGCGGGGGGCCGCCGGCCTTGGCGTGCAGCGCGGCCATGGCGGCGGCGGCCTGCGCGGGCCGGGCGGGGCGGGGCGGCGGCTGCGCTGCCGGGAGGAGCCGCCGGGGGCAGCGCCGAGCCCGGCCCCGCCGCTCCGCCCGCCCGGGACCGCCCCGCCGCGCCGCAAGGCCGCCCCGCCGTCCCGGTGCAGCGGGGGGCGAGCCCGCCCCCGGCCCCGGCCCGCTGCGGGGGTGCCGCCGGCCCCGGCGTCCCGGAGACCCCGCGCCTCCGGGGAACAGCACGTTCAGAACCGGGCACTTCAACTCCGGGTCCGTTTGCCCGATTCAAACCCTTTTTAGCTTCCCCAAACTCCGTTGGTCCAAACGCTCGGCGGCGCGGGCGGAGGGGCCAGTTACCCCCCCCCCCCCCAGGGCACCCACCGCACGGGGTGCGGAGACACACACACACACACACCCCCCCGACACCAATCCCCTGCTTTTATTTATTTTTAAAAGTTATTTGGTGTCCTCAATACCGAAATGAGCACTGAAAGGTCATCCGTGTCAAGGAACTTAAAGGGAAAAAAGGGGATGCTAGAAAAATATTACAACTAAAGTAATTAGGGCTAAATTTACAAATTCTTTATTTAAAAACCCCGAGAGTATATATAAAGGAGATCCTCCCAGTCAAAACTCATTCTACCGGCCTTTTGAAAACCTACATCAATGCCCCATATTTACACTATAAATGTCCCAGCCCGTGTATACAATATGCGCCACCCGTATACACAAATATATACACAGCAGGTATGGAGAGCTGGTGACCACAGAACAAACATCCAGGCAAAGTAGTAAACAGTGTGGAAAATATACATTTCTTATGCCATAAAGCAAACCGTGGGGAGAAGACGCCCAAAAATACACAAGATGGGGGTGCTTTCAGTGAGTGGAATTGGTTTTTCTCTTCCTAAAGCTTTGTTTTCTTTCACAGGGGAGAAGACTATTTTAAACAAGTGACAGTACAACTTTTGATAAAAAGAAAACTTAAATAGTGCAAACTCTCGTTAACACACGTCACCACATAAAAGGTATTTATGCGCAGTACAAATGAAAAACGAGGAGGGGTTACTGGTGGGGCGGGGGTGGCATCACAAATAAAGGCCTCGGCTTCAGCCCTGGACACCCCACACCCAGGGACAGTTTCAGCATCACAGGTTGTGACGTGTCCGGGGCAGACCCTGACCGAGACCTCAGCCCCCAAATCACAGGATTGTCCCCCCAAAATCCCAGGAAGTGTTTAATTTCTATTCCAGATTACCTTGCAATTCCCAGGGAGTCTATTCCAGTGAAATGCCCAACCCTGAAAGTCACCCCAAGGTGAGCTCCCCGAACATGAGGGGCTGTGCAACACTCCCGCCTGTTCAGTAGCGACCCTGGGAAAGTCTCCTGTCTACAGCCCCCGAAAGGCCAGGGAATTTGGCAAACTCCACCAAACAGGAGTGTTACAAAACACATCGGGCTACTTTCTAGCTAGCGTTTCAGTTAAGTTGCATTTTCAAAGGGCTATGACAAACCAGTTAATAAAAATACTAAAAATAAATATGCCAGCTGTGGTTTACATCGTTTCCTAGAAGGGGAAAGTCTTTCAACATTTGTTGAATATTTCCAGCATCAGAGCTTTCACATCCACAGGCTCTTTTGCTTGTTGGGGAAAAAAAAAAAAAAAAAAAAAAAAAGGTGTATTTCCTGATATGCAGAACTATCCAAGATGAATAACCAGTGAAGTCCTCCAAAATAAACTATGAGAACAGATCAGCAACAGAAAAAGGACTTTAAGGCAATAAGAGGCATCAGTGCTGTGATGCTCCGATGTTTACATCCCAATCGTGTTCAACTCCTCTCCCCTGCCCTCCCCAATCTCCTCCTCATCTGTTAACTGTCAGACTCTTCCTCCTTCTCCTCCTCATCATCATCGTCCTTTGTGTTGGCCTCAGATTTATCTGACGATTCGTGGAGAAGCACATACTCCCTGCTGCTGAACCCAAACTTCAGCACATCCTTCTCCTTCAGTTCATAGTAGCGCTGGGGCTCAATCCGCTGGTTATTGAGGAAGGTGCCGTTCCCCGAGCCCAGGTCGATGATGTAGGGCCTCACCCTGCGGCCAACGGTGCCATCGGCGCGAGTGTACTCCACCAGCCTGGCGAAACAAAAACACGGGTTCAGTCACAACAGGGAGACAGAGAGTGTGCTCCAGACACAGAGGGGTTTCCACGGCGAGCCCCAGCAGCGTTAACACTTATATGTGCTTGCAGAGACCTCAACACCTCTGATGAGAGCAATGAGAGACTGAGACCCCGACAGGCTGCATCACCTTCTAAACTCCAGAGGATGTACAGCAATCCCGGCAGCGGAACAGATGGCTACTCCCCAAGAGACATCTTTGTCTCCAGCAGCACACGAGCCCTGCTGCTTCCCACATCAGCAGGATTTGTTGTAAAAGACCAAACGAATAAAACCTCTCCTTGCAATACTTTTACTGCCAATTCCACCTGCCAGTTTATTCCAGTGCAGCTGCACACACACGTCTGTGTTTAACCCTGCTGTGCTATCTGTCTTACTAAAAGGCTGCTTGTGGTTAAATGAGAGGAATTACAGATGTTTTTGATTACTGCTCAGATGATACGCAGCCGTCAAACATAAATTCCATCTCTCTCTAACATACTTACAGCCAACTCCTACCTCCCAAGCGTGCACATCCAGGGGCTTCTGTTTGTTTCTTTTCCTTCACAGGCTCCTAGCTGAGCCTGTTTCAGCAGCAGCGGGGCAATACTCACCGGTACTGGAATACCGCGTGCTGCTTCGAGCAGGAGGGGTGGTCAATGGGAATGTCGGCGATGCGGCGGTGCCTGCCCAGCAGGTACGCGCTCTGCCTGTGGATGTACATGACCGGGAGAAACTCGTCGTTTTTGAAAGGATAGAGGCGCCATCGCTTCTTTGGAATCCGAGCTTCGGGGGGCTCGCTGTACTTGATCACAACACCTCGGAAAGTGTTGGTATCCTCCAGCAGCGCCCCAGACAGTTCGAAGCTTGGCTTCTCTTTGTTTACAGCAGCCTTTTCTTTAGGTTTGTTATCAGATTGCCCGAGTTCTGGATTCTGGTCAACACCACTGCCTTCGTTATTTTGTCGATGCTCTCGTCGTCTCTCGTTATAAAACTCCCTCTCTGCCTGCTGTTCGCGGATGCTCTGCACATCCCTCTCTCGCTCGTGGCCTCGAACTCCAGGTCTGTCATTTGGATTCTTCCTTCTGTCTGAGTGGTCTCTATGTCTATCTCTGTCACCGCTTCTCTCTCTCCTGTGTTCTTGTTCTGAGGGATATCTCTGCTTTCGCTCCTCATTTCCTCTACGGCAATGATCGTCTCGCTCCTGCAATGAAAAATCACTTACAGTGATGCATGCAGGATTAGAATGAAAGAGCAGTGAATCTCCCTTGGCTTTTAACAGCATCGCAATCCAACACGTGGAAAACACGTGCTCGGATGTGCTGTGCGCAGACCTAGCACAAAGTGAGAGAAACTTGTCAAACTATCCAGATTCCTACAAGCTGCACTGAATAAAGCAAGATCAAGAAATGGCACGATGTGTCACCTGCACTTGGCACAGAAGAAGCTTGCAGGGGCCCGACACAAGTCGCAAAGGCTGGGTGGGTTCACATAGACATGTGCACACCCTGTCCCCATCAGCAGAACCCGAGGTAGGCTGCATGAGCTATTAAAACACCAAGACTCTTATTTTCCTGACAGGACACACTACAAGGACTAGGAGAGAAGAACTGCCGGGTGAAAAATCATTTTCCATACCTCACATGGACGAGTGTCGCAAGAACCACTGTAGCTGCGTGGCCAGGAGTGTGCCAGGCCCCGCTAACACCTCCGCGGGCAGAACCGGGCCTCGCTGCTACCGACAACGCCATTTACCTGCTTCACCTTCACGGCGACGTGGTGCGGGCTCCGGCTCCTCCTGCCGCGCGGGGACCGGCTCCTCCGCCCGGACTTGCTCTTCCTTTTGGGCGATCTTGAAAACGAGAGAAGAAAAGAGGAGGGGTGAGGTGAGGTGCGGGGCTACGGCTGGGCCCGCAGTCGCCGGGCGGCCCTACCTGCTGCTGCGGCCGCGGCTGCCCTGGCGCGGCCCGGCCGGGCCCCGCCGCTCCTCGGCCGGCGGCGACTGGCTGCCCCGCGCCGAGCGGGAGGTGGAGCGCCGGGGGCTGCGCTTCTCGGCCTTCACCGCCGCCTCCCGCCGCCGCCGCTCCCGCCGCCGCTCGGCTGCCTCCTCCATGGCGCCGCCGGCCGCCACCACCGGAAGTGCGCGCTGCTTCCGGTCCGCGCGCCGCCGCCCGGAAGCACTTTGGCACACGGTGGGAGGGCGCGCCCACCCCGCGCATACGCGCTCCGCGCAGCGCCCGTCGCCATGGCGACAACGGCCGCCGCCGCCGCCATGATCCCACCGCCGGACTCGCTGCTCCGCTACAACCCGCCGGTGCTCGTCAGCCGCCACACGGAGAAGCGCTCCCCTGGGGTGAGAGGGGCCGGGCGGGCCGGGCCGCCCCCGGGCCGCCGCCGCCGCCCGCGCCTACCGCGCTCTGCTCTCTCCGCAGGCCCGACCGCTGAAGGGGACCCCGCCGCTACCGGCCCCGACCGGCCCCGTCCCGCCGCCGCCCCGGACGGCCGCCGCCGAATCGGCAAAGCAGCCGCAGGAGATCCTGAACGCCATCCTGCCGCCGCGGTGAGTGGGGCCCGGCCCAGCCGCGCCGGGCAGCGGCCGGCCGGGCCCGCCCCGTAACCGCCGGTACTTTTGGCGTTAGGGAGTGGGAGGAGGAGAACCGGCTGTGGGTGCAGGAGGTGTCGAGCGTGCCCAGCACCCGCCTGGACGTGGTGCACCTGCAGGAGCAGCTGGACCTGCGGCTGCAGCAGCGCCAGGCGCGGGAGACCGGCATCTGCCCCGTTCGCAGGGAGCTCTACTCGCAGTGCTTTGGTCAGTGACGCCGGGACCCCAACGGTAGCTGCCCCCGCCACCGGGGGCTGCTGCACCCCCAGCACCATCCCCCTCCTCCAGCAGCCCCAGGGCTCCAACCCTCAGCACCCACCCAAGCCCTCGGCTTCCATACAGTGCTTTTTTAGTCTTGTGCTGTGCACAAAGCTGACACCCTAAAGACATGTCTGTGCAGGCATCCCTTTACCACGTAATAGCAGAAGACACAAAGCAGCTTAAAATTCCCTTAGTTGTTACTTAACCCATCAGTTAAAGTAACTGAAACCACCATCTACGCGATAAGCGCCCTTACACACTGGTGACCTGGTGCTGGTCTTCCAAATGCAAGAGATGGGAGGGAGGCTCTTGACTCTTCCGAAGGCTTCCCCATAACTGCAAAAAATCATCACAAATTTTTAGGTATTTTCTGTTATGGCTTCAGTATCACTGTTATCACCATGGGTTCTGTACCCCGCTTTTCTCCGCTGTACTCCGCTTTTCTGTGCTAGCACTTGATGCTAGAGCTGTAGCTATATATAATAAATGATGACTATCCACGTTGCTTTTGAGGTGCGGAGAACAGGTAAAAGGCAGCAGGCTCTAGCGCCTGTGTGTATCCAGCACCTCTCTAACGAGGCTGCTGTGCCCTTTCTTTAAAGACGAACTGATCCGCGAAACCACCATTAACTGCGCAGAGCGAGGACTGCTGCTGCTCCGCGTCAGGGATGAAATCCAAATGACGATCGCCGCGTACCAGACGCTGTACGAGAGCAGCGTGGCCTTTGGCATGCGGAAGGCGCTACAAGCTGAGCAGGGCAAATCTGACATGGAAAAGAGAGTAAGTTGGGCTGTTCACCCCTTGGCGTAGCTTTCTGCATGGGACACAGCACTGGAATATTACAGACAAAATTTTATAAGAAATCAGTTATTTCTCTTTCCACTGGATGGCAGTAGAGATCATCAAAATACTTGCCTTACTGTTGTCCTAGGGCTTAATGGCACTTCATAAATTATCTGTTACTGTATCTGGAACACTCTAAAGGCTGTACAACATACAACTTTGTCCCACCTTAACTGAAAACTGATCATTAACAAACAGAACTTGAGCGATCTGTACTCTTTTCCAAGATCGCAGAGCTAGAAGAGGAAAAGCAGGAGCTGGAAAAACAAGTGAGCAAAGAGAAAGCTAAATGTGAAGCTATTGAAAAACGCGAGACCGAAAGGCGCCAGATAGAAGAGAAGAAACACACTGAAGAGGTTCAGTTCCTGAAACGAACAAATCAGCAGCTGAAGGTGAGTAAAATAAACACAACTCCAAACAGTAATGGTAAAACTTGTCATTTTGTAACTAGAAAGGTACAAAAATAACTTTCTCCTTATAGTTTCAGAAGTGTTACGTTTATGATGCATTTGTATTAATGATCCATTAATGTTCATTTTGTGCATGGTACTTTGGTGAGAACAGAGCTTCTGCTCATTACTTTGGGTTTGAAAGGAAAAAAAACCCACATCTTTTGAGTAAAGAAAAAACATTACCATAAACAACGTTAAATGTTTCTGGCTGCAGCTAAAAACATTCCCTTCACACCCAGCAGCACCTTATCCTCACTGTTCCTATGGTCTCTCCTTTCTAAACCATTCATGTCTTCAGCGCATCTTGAAGTGTTTTAGGGCACCAAATGGAATAACTGTTCAAATACGCGTCCCACTGAATCTGTTTCTCCCTTGAAATACACATATCCCAGCAGCCGGGCGTGAACCACCACTGTGGTTTATTTTGCTGCAGCTCTGGAAGAGGCAACCTCAGAGTCCTGAAGCCTCCTGCCCCCCACGCTCCCTGAGCACGGGTAGCTCTCCCATCACTCTGCTAATTGGGCGTCTAATTGGGTTGTCTCAGGAATTGAAAAACTTGCTGTTCCCAGCTACTTTTGTCCCAGAGTCAGAGTTTGTGTTCCAAATGCCAGAGAGCCAAATATTTAATTTAGCTAACGTAGTCCAGCCTGAAATCAGAGATTTCAGACCACTGTTTCAACAGCTTTTATTTAATTTCCTCTTCAATGCTTTACATTATAAAATGAGTCTCATTGTATGGAACCGAGGCCAGCTCTTTTCTTCTCAGAACGCAACAAGTGTGTACGCCAAGAATGAAAAGCTAATTTATAAAACATGTAGTAAGGAATGGAACAGTGAGGGAAAAAACCCTGGCTGCTTCTCTTGAAGTATTGCAGCATCCCTCAGCTCCATGCTTTGAATATCTAACAGACAATTCATCACTTTTCAGCAACGTGGGTTTATTTTTTAGGTTGAATCTAATTTGACTTACTGTCTCATTTGTTTTTCAGGCCCAACTTGAAAGCATCATTGCACCAAACAAGTAGCTTTTTTCCACTGTCCTCCAGGCAGTGCTCGGAGGAGCTGTCAGGGTAAGAAGTTTGCAATTAGTGACAAAGATCTGCCTTCATAAAACAATCTTGAACTTACCGGCAACTGAAGGCAACGTAATTGTATTCTTTCTTTCTTTTTCTCTTTTAAGAGTTGAAATTCAAGACTTAGTTGCTGCACCCTCTTTCAACGTGATCTCAGTGAACCTGGCTGGGACTTGCCTGGTGGCAATACACTAACGACCTTCAAAGCAATAAACACTTTTATATGCAAGCATCTCTGTCACATTATTATTTTGTAAATGTTGTAAAAAATTCAGAAACAATACATTTCTTGTGAACACTTTGTGTAAGTCACATTCACTAAGACTCAAGTTGCACGTAACCCCTGGGCAGGTGTCTCACGGGTGTTTCCTTGAGAACATGCAAGTTGCTGTGAGTTGTACACGGCAATCCTCCTCAGAACCGTTGGTGCTAACCTGGGATGAACAAACCTGGGCTCTCTACACGGTTATTTCTAACAGGACAGAGGGGTGTGACACTATTCCGAGGGGCACTTCTCAGTGGAAGCGAAGAAATCTCCACTGGAGGCACCCATGTAACCAGCTGTTCCACAAGCATGGGACAGGTCATTTGCTGCAGTCATATGAAAACTCCATAAAGCTCATGTCCAGAAAAAGATCCCCAAACCCAACACCACTGGGTGACACTTCAGGATATGTTTTGCCCATGCAGTGTTTACTGGCCTCAGACAGCGATGTGGAAATACCCGACCTCCAGTTGCATAAAGAACTTTCAGATGATGCAGAAACAAAGACTGAGATGCTGCTCCTGGGAACGAGACAGACGCGTCAAATGAGGCTTTGAATGGGAACTACAAGTTTTATATTAAAAAAAGCCACTGCATACTAGAGCTGGTTTATGTAAAATTTAATAGAATAAGCAGTTATTGCTTATGTTTGTATTTTTTGTGCTTTGATCTTTGTTCCTCCAAGCCATTTTTTTTCTTGTTCTTATTCTTATTTTTCACGTTGTGAGTTTCATAATACCGGACTCCCACTTTCTTGGAGCGCTGCTGCCTCTCAGCTCGTCTTCTCTGTAAATACACACAGAGCACATTAGCACATCCACAGTGTCCATGGCCTGAATTTACTTGCATTCTTTCAAATGCTGTTCACTTTGCATTCCCCATGCCTTAAGTAAAATAGATAATGTCAAACAAAACATTACTGATGTGAATATATGGGCATCGCTCTAAAAACGTTACCGATGAAGATACACTTTGATTTTACAAAAGCAGTAAAGAACGACGCAAGCAGCAACCTGAGCTGCAGAGTCACGGAAGAGGTCTTTTAACAGAAGAGGTGACAGAACATTCAGTCTGCTGCTCCCCCGACAGTCCAAACGCTCCACAGCAGCACTGGCAAAGCCCCTGCTGCACAAGGCTGCTTACGAATTGCTTCCAAAGTCCTACAGACA